>NC_141793.1:1296743-1617803 GCF_054643075.1 Acanthaster planci
GTTAACACTGATCCCCAAATCTTTGCTAGTTTCAACTACAAATGCCGTCCATTACGTTTTCGCAGTAAGTACAGATATTGCGATCATTTTTCACTGGCCTAAATTAGTCTGTATTTCAGTGATAAAAAGACGTTTTTCTTGTTTTAATTTCTCATTTGCTTTCTGTGCTGTCAGGAGAAAGTTTACTTGCAGTGGAAAATCTTAAAACAGGCGAGGAGCCTGTAATGAAAATTGAAGGTCTGTCAACAAGCTCAAATCTGCCTCGCGTCCCCAATTTCTTTTTTTTTCTTTTTTGGCATTGTGACTCTGGAGCCATTTTGTTAATGTGGGGAAAGTCATGTCTGGTTTGTCAGCATTGAGGTTCTGAACAAATTGGCCAGCATCTGCCTTAAACCTTCCCCTATCCTTCAAAATCCATCAAGAGGTTTTGGAGGATTTTGCAGGATTCAGGAAGGTAGAACCCACCCACTTTTACAATGACCTAAATAGTGGTGGCTTTTGGATTATTCTGGAGGGTTCAAAGCAAAACATGGGACGATGTTAAGGGCTATTTTGCGCCATCTTATACTTCACTGCAGTGGAGGGTTTTTCCTTTGTGCTTAGGACCACATTTGTGCTTACAGAGTTTGTAGTCCTGCTTAGCACAGTGTGTAGGCTAGTAATGAAACCATGAGGATAGCAGCGGAGCCTGGGTATAAAGGATTTTCAGTCACGTGATTTTTGACGGTCGGCATTCAAATGTACGCGCCTTGGAAGTCTCTCAACAGTCTCGTGTACAAAATTACTGATAGAAATACACAGATTTGAAATACATGTGCCTCCACGGACATGGTATGCTTCCTGAAATGCCTTTGCCCGTCATGTTACGTCATGCGAAAAACCTCTATAAGCTTTGTAGCTGAGCATGGTGTTGGGTGCAGCGGCTATGGAGGACTTGCTGAGCAAAGGCTGTGTCTAAGTCAACTGGCTGGGGCTAGCAGTCACACACGTGTGTATGGGAAGTCTCTGCAGCCGCTAGCTAGAGACTTCCATAAGCACACATGTTAATCTAGCCATAGCCATTGCAGGCAGGCATTGCCTAACAGCAGGTACCTGTACTGGATTTGTGCTTCATTACTACCAGAGCAACAGGTAGAGTTGGCCAAAATGCTTCATTTGGACACAGGCTCTTTCTCCAAAAACCTTCAAGAATGGTCGTGGATGTTCCAAATTTGTTCCTTCATTTCTCGTATTTTTGTCCATGTCACAGATGAGGCAATCCTTGACAACGGCACAGAGCCCACAGATGCAATATTAACATCTGGAGGTTGGTACATGCAGATTTTGAACTGAATGCTATGAGGTGAAATCTGGATGTCAGACTTGCTTAATTTTCAGTTAGAATACCATTATTTGATTGGCCTTCATGAACTTTGACCCAATTCCTCCTTGTCTTTATTTTCAGTTGAGGAAGATCTTTTAGCGCAAGAGGTAAGATTCCTTTAACATCCCCAAAACTTATGCTGGATTTGAAACTTAAGGTCGATCTGTAGAAAATGTAAAAGCTTTTTGAGTCTTTCTGTCTACGTCGAAGTGGAGGACCGTAAGTGCGAAATAATTGTGGTATTTGTAGTGTCCAATAAATTGTTGAAAGACTTAAACAGTGACATTGCTGTTATAAGGCAGTTCAGCTGTTTTAACACAGATTAGATCTTACGCTGTCAGACTTATCAAGCATCACTAGGCATCATATTAATCAAATCAGTTTTGGGACAAGAAGAAAACAGTCCCCAGCATCTTTACGACTTCTTGGCCAAACCTAGGATCAGTTGTCTTGCAGAATAGTTTTGGCGAACGTAAGCACCAGTACATGTAGGAGAAATGACACTCAAGCGAAAGTATGGAGGACTAAAACTCTTCATGGAATTCCGATGAAGATGTATGGAAACAGTGTTGCAGTGTTTTTCAATACATTCCCCAAAACATCCAATATCGTTTCACCAGGATGAGCCAAATCTTCTGGATGATGAGGAAGAAGAGCCAGCTGTCGCGGAAACCGTTGCCAAGGTTACCTCCCCCATTGCCCTACAAAGGAAACCCGTACTGACAGCCTCTCAGGCCAAGCCCAGTGCCCCTGTCGTCGCGGCACAAAAAATCACCACCATCCCTGCCACCACCAGTGAACTGACTCCAGCTGAGGTGCAGTAAACGAGCTGTCAAAATTCAAAACTGTCTTCTATGATTCTCTTTTTCAGTATTGATTTGTTGTTATTAATCTTTAAACTTTCCTAGAGACCAGGTGATTTTATGAGAGGTTTTATTTCTATTGAAAGATATACTTGGTAATCATTTCTTCAATTTAGTAACGTACAAAATGTTTGGCTTCAGATTCATAAAACCTTTGATAGTTCCACACTTTGACGGATAAATCTGACAAATCGGTTCTTAACTGAAACACTGCTTATTCTTTGATTAAAAGAAAGATGTACATGTAGATATAATTGGACACTTTCAAAAGATGTTTTGATGAAGCGCATTTTTTTATTATGCAGAAAAAAGCTTTGCGAGCCCAAAGATTCAACACACCTCTCTCAGAAGAGGCAAGGAAACAAGCCCGATTAGAAAAGTAAGTGTGATTTTCGATTGCTTTCTGTTAATTTCAGTAATTTGTCGTCCTTAATATTATAACTCTGGCTTAACTTAAAGCCAAAACAAATGGAAGCTGTATTGAATATCAGGTACTATCGTTACGTTGATGCGGGGTTCAACTTAATATTCAGATTAACATTAGCCTCATTAACAATAGTTCATAAAGAAACTCTTCAGAATATCACAGAATTCTCAAGATCAGGATTTTGATAAGCCCACTCATGAATATGTATGATGTCATTATTAATCCTGACAAACAATGACATACCTTTGACTCAGGTTTGGAGGCAAGCAAGCTGTGACGGCATCAGCTGGGGCTGTCCCCAAAACACAAGGCAAAGTATCGGCAGTCTCGGTAAGCCATCGTGGCAGAAGTAGTCTATGTTGACCTTTGATGACCACAGATTATATGTCCGAACTGAGAACACCAGATATTTTTTGCTCCATTCTTTGTAAATTCTTTTCAATTTGCTTCCATTTGTTTGTTTTTCTGTGATTTCAGACTGGCGTGCTGTGCAGTTTTTTTTTTTCAGACAAGAGTGAGAGAGTGTGGTAGCTTTTGAGGTCTTAATTTTATTTTTTATCTGAATGCAGTCAGACGCTTTGGAGAAGTTGAAGAAGCGGTCAGAGAGGTTTGGTACAGCTGTGTCCCCCATTGTCCAAAAGGTCAGTTTCCAGAAAAGGGTTTGACATATGCCGACAGAAGCATTTGATTAAATTTTTGATTAAAATCAAATCAAATTTGCTAACCGGAGAGAATTTCTGTTTAAAGTAATAACATCCAGTATGCCTGTAATTTTTGTTTTGGCTTTGTAACTGGCCAGACGGATGAGATGGAACGACTTTTGAAGCGAAAGCAGCGCTTTGGGGTGATCACCAATACTACAACAGCTGCTGCAGTGAAGGCTACGGGGACCAGGAGAATATCAACAGGGGGCGCTGGGGATGATGTTGAGGTAGGATTTCAATGTGTCTGGGTATTGACCACCGAGGGCGCTATGGCCTATTCGCAGTTGCTGAAGATTTCAATTTGAATCCTCATATTTCGCGTAGTAGACATTTTTCTCGTTGAGAACTGCACTACAGTGGAGGTGTCATTTTTTTTGGACCATGTGTCTCGGAGGAAAAAACTGGGAAAGAACAGAAACCCAAAAGGTTTTAAAATTTAATGTTTTTTTTACAGGCAAAGAAGAAGAAACGTGCTGAAAGGTTTGGACTGTCCTAACTACAGCAACGCAGCTTCCTTGGGTTGCAACCTTTTGCCAAACATTTTTCACCAGGAATCCCCTTGGAAGTCAACAGAAATGTGGCAGGGGTTTTACAGTCACGGTGAAGTTGTTGACGCTGTTCGCAAGAGATGTGTATGCGTGGTTTCCAAAGCAGGAGAATCTTGAAATATGAACAGCGATCCTTTTTTTCTGTTACAAATCTTCACATTTTCTTCAAATATCACTTTTGATTGAAATCCCCTTGTAATCACCATTACACATTATCTGAGTAAGAAAGACAAGAAACTTTGCTGTTTACCTTAATAGAAATTTCTTCTAACATCATCTGGTTCCCTGACTCCACATTATGGAATTAATGTTACAGCAGCCTGCCACTCTTCCAAGTTTTTGTGATCACTCCTGTCACTTCGTTCTGTCCCTTTTCTGGGCGTTCTTCTTTTTTTTAGAGGGGCGGGTGCATCAGTGTTCCAGACATGTGGCTGAATGTACACAATAGTTTCTTTTTTTTCTTTTGCTTGTGTAAGTACAGTAGTTGAGAGTTTTGTTATTTTTTTTTTCCAAGGTTTTTTTGGGGTTTGTAGGTATTTCGCTGAAGTAAAAATCTCTCCTGATTCATTCTCTGCAGGGGTGGTTTTCCACACTACAAATATTGATCAGGTTGTGTCCTTTTCTTCGTTGAGCTAGGACCAAGGATATGTTCCATGGTAACGTGAGAACGTCCAATAATAATTATGCGCTTTGAAACACTTATTTCACTGGATGTTTTACTCGTCGCAGCCTCCAACTTGGATGTGAAACGGGATGATATGCGAGACGGGTGTAAATAGTATTTTTAATGTAAAATTGGGTAGGGTGTTTTGAGCCATTTTATCTGGTTTTTATTTTAGTTTAAGGCTTTTGCTTTCCATTTGTTTTCAGCATGTACCATTTGTGTCTAATTACTGCTGTATCTGCTTGTATTAAGTATTTAAAACTTTGCTTTGTATGGACATTTCACTGTCGTACTTCCAATGAGGAATTGGTCTGTGCCACTTTTTGAAGGTTCGTAGGCTTGTTTAGTAGCATCTGCTAAACACAGTAGAGGGCTGTGCTCCGGAAATTCATGTCGATGGTCAGTGTACAACCTTCCACGTATTTGTGTTTTCTCAAAGCCTGCGGGAGAACTTAATTTGCATGGCAAAATGAAAATGCAAACACTTCCAGAAAAGAGATGCTTCAAGTTCTACCAATTTTGCTTGTGAACCTGTTTTTGCAGTCTCCAAGAGAGCCTGAAAAGGACTTGCACTATCGCTGTTGAGGAGGGCAAAACCTTGGGTGATTACTTGTTTTTTAATGTCCTTTGGAGATACATGTGCATTTATAACACACGGTGATACACCTCTAAGGTCCAATGCAAATTTATGCACAATTGAACAAAATGTCTTTGAATTCACTGTATTTCACTGGCCACACTTTTGTACATTTTCATGGACTTTTGCAAGGCTCAAAATGGCAATAAAATCTACAAACTTTTTCAGTGGAGAATGGACTGAATGTTGTAAATCTCATTTCTCTCTGCAGTAACCTTCGGAATGGAAAATAAAGACAGATTTACAAATCCTGCTCATTAAACTTACGTTGTAAATGATTTGAAGACAAAGTACAACTAAATTTGGATAATTATGGTGTGCTAAATTCCCACATTTACTGTTTAGGATAATACAAGGTTTTGCAATGCTATATTATTGTACAACTTCGATGTAATGCATCATGATTAAATAGCTATCTTAATTTGTCTTGATTCACTCTCATTCTTTAAACCATTCCAGTCGGGGGATATTTTCCAATTACATGTATGTACTGATGTCAACCAATGAAAGGCTGTCTTCTAAACATGCGCTGGTGTATTTTTAACAAAGCCATCATCCAATTGGCTGGTGGCAAAATCTGCACACAGAACCCCCAAAAAATTACCACCACTTGACTGAACATCAAATAATAAATATACACAATGATATTTTTTCTGTTATGGTTATTTCACAGCGAAACTATTTTGTACAAAGTTTTGTACAATTTATTAAGTTAATATCTCCACTTCCTGGCCATAAACAGGCCTCCATCAAAGACAGCAATGGCAGAATCAGCTGACAATGAAGAAAACCTAACAGTTAAATGATAATCCCATTTGAAAAAAAATCATAATTTATGTTTCCGTTTCTCACCAATCTCGGTATGGTTTATGGTCATGTACTTATGTTAGGAAAAGTGGTGCATGTAAATTCACAAACCGCTGTGCACTTGACCCATTTTGTTTCACACCAAAACCACACTCTATCTCCAAATCTGTAGTTTATGAATCTTTCCCTCTGAACGAGTAACTTTCAGACTACAGAGAGTGTCCTACTTCCTGAGGTTGTATGCGATGATGGGCTTGTAGGGTGTGTGGATCATGGTGCTGTAGTTGATGGTGGGGAAGTAACCGTCCACAAGAGACAGCTCATACTTGCGGATGAGGACCGACATGATGGTCTTGATCTGGACGTAGGCAAAATTCTCCCCGATGCAACGATGCCGCCCGGCCCCAAAGGGAACGTAGGAGAACTTGTCGCTGTTAGAAGCATTCTCGTCAATGAAACTGTGGTGAGTAAAATCAAAGGTTTTCAATAGCTTCATAATGGCCGGTAGAATAATTACGACATCATTTTCAGATGTTAGACATGATAGAAAATGTGTTCATCTAAAGTCAAAATATTAAGATGTGAAGAAAAGCATTGGATGACAAATAGTGTCCAATAAAATGACCACAAAGCTGAAGCCACAAAATAAACTGATTAATTTCTCTTTCTTTTTGGCCCCAATCTGTCCCAGAATGCTTTGCTATGTGGCAACATGCCAAGATGGTGGTATTTGTCTTGTGGTAGTTGTGTAAAGAGGAAGTCTTACCGATCAGGGTTAAAGGTCAAAGGTTCGGGCATCCACTGGTCCTCAATGCGTTGGTTGACGGTTGGTGAGACGCACACCTGGTGCCCAGGCGGAATGACGTAATCCTTGAAAGTCTGCGCGGGGACACAACAGCCGTTTCATGAATACATCTTGTTGATTTCACAAGAATTAAGTTTCCCTGCTCTCTAAGCACTCAGGCTGCATCCATATCTGTTGTCTAGAGCGAGGTCAAGGTCTTCGCTCCATTGGAAATACACAGAGATGTGCTGACAATAGACTTAGCCGTTGTAGCTCTAGAAGCCTGTTTCAGACACGGCCTCAGCTTCAAAAAGCAAAACTAGTCTAAGTACATTTCAATGAGCCGTTTTTATGAAGTAAGTGGCCTAAGCAAGCTGAGGTTAAATCACCTACTCACCAAAGGCACCTTGGCAATCCTCATCATGGTCATGATGGGTGGGCGTATCCTTAAGGTCTCCTTCAGGCAACGGTCCAATAGCGTCATGTCCTTTACCTATGCATAAATCGGGACATAAATAATTCATGAATACTTGGAAAAGACTTGAATCTGTTTTAAGAACCTACATTTCTAAATACATCTCCAGCTAGGTAAATATCTTCGTCTCCTTGTTTAGATTTTGCCAAACATATCAGATGAAGAAAAAACAAGTTTTACCTAGTTCTGTCTGTAAAATAATGTATTACTAAGCAAGAAAATATGATTTTTTTACAAAATGTTACATTTACCTGGTCATATGTTAATGGTTCATCCACATCAGGGCCACATATCCTCAGTTGCTCTTGGTAACAACGTTCCTAAATCACCAAAACCAAAAAAACCACAACTGTAAAAAAGTTTAGTATATTTAGTATATTACATAGAATGCTTCAATGTATAAATTCTCCATACGTTACTCGCCTACTAAATCCTTTCAATAAGCCCCTCCCCCTCCTGGCACTAACACCCATTCCTACCTGGAGATCCTTGTCCTTAGCTAGGAAGAATCCTAGCCAGGAGCTAGTGGTGGATGACGTATGCTGGCCAGCCAACAGTAAGCCTATGCACATCCCGGCTACCTCGTCATCCGTCATCAACTCCCCATTCCTGAAACAGTCAAAGTGACCATTGTTAGAAAAGATTTCTGAGAGACTATTTTGTGCCAAAACAATACAGGAAGAGTTAAGTCTTCTGAGATCTTGTGTGCAATTAGAAAATTGTCTTAAACAGGGTGGCATCCAGGCTACCAAGAAGGTTCCCAGATGGAAATGATAACCTGAACACCATACCATGTGAAAGTAAACAGTCTTTGTTCCCAGTTCACAGCATTAATAGGGATTCAAGTGCTGTATGGAGCCCAGACTATGGGTGAGATAGCCATGTGTGCTAGAACTGTCACAGGTAGCCTGGTGATCAAATCGTAGGGACTAAACTTACTTGTATGCCGTCGTGATTAGTGTCTGAAGCATATCATCATCAGGATTATCACAAGCCCTGCGTTGTTTTATAGCCTGGAAAGAAAGAAAAAAACTCTTGTTACTTTTCTCTCGCTTTTCCTGAACATCTCCGACATTATGAAAACGTTGACCAGAACAAAATTTTAGGTCAAAAATGAAAACATTTTTTGATAAGATTAGTGGACAGATGATACATTCAAGACTAGGGAAGTGACAGTTAGGAGATTCTTCCATTTCATGCAGAGGGGTGCAGACTGCAGCGTGACCAGAAAGTGTAAATTAAAGTCTCTTTCACACCATATTATAAAATTTGAAAGACATATCTGGATTTCTTTTTTTTTTGGTTACCTTGTAGAAGATCTTCTTGACCTCCAGGTGGGCACGGTCCCGCTTGCGGAAGCTTGGGAAGGGTATCCAACTGGGAAAGAGCCAGGCTAGATGACTGAAACCCCCGTCTAGGTCCATGTACAACTGAGCCACACGCTCATCAAGCTGTGAGCGGATCTCTTTCCCTGATTGGTGGAATTAACATTGGGAAGTAAAAAGTCACATGCGGGAAAAGTTAGGAATTATACAATTTGTTCTACAGGGAATTCTGACAGTAATTTGTCTGGTAAACGAGGTCATTGCAGAAGAAGTTCTGATACTTTTAGATAAAGCTATTGTGGTAATGTGTCTGGCTCAGGGACAAAATTGCCTTGATCTGTACTGGCAGAATCTACATATACATAATGTTATTGATTGATTCTTACATTTCTTAAAATCTACACAGATTTCAAATTTAAAGCAATTTATACTCGTGTAACAATAAATAAAAATTAAAAATTATTGCTAATTTTGCCTTTTGACAATTCTAAATGGCATTATGAATGAAGAAGATGTGATACATTACCATGTAGACAGCGGCTAGCAGTGAGAATGATCAATTCTGACATTGCTACGAACAGATCTGGAAGAAAAAAATCATTTTATTTAACCAAGCTTGCAAGAAGACGTTTTTCACTAATTACACAACTAACAATTTCAACAGAGATGTAACCTTCAACCAGTAAGGTTCTCATCAAACCAAGCTAATGAATGTCTGGACACAAAATCTGCTTCTGTTTCAAAATTCAAAACTGCAACAAAATGTGAGATTTTTTGAGGGCGCCCGGCGCAAAAGAATTCTCACTTTCTTGGCCACTGCTTTTCTTCCATCTTGTCAGGTAGTTTCCTGTCTCTTCTTGGACCAGTTCCACATGCTTACGAAATTGAGCAATGTTCAAGCCCAACTTGAAGATCTTCTTTTGCTCCAAGAATTTCTGCCAGAAAAAAAGTGCAAAATGAACATTTCGAGAGCACTTTTTCTCTGTTATCTGCTAGTAGGCTCACATCAAACTGCTTAGAAACTAGCTTCTGCAAATAATCCATCTGACCACACCATCAAAACATATTGCTGGTGCCAGCAAAAAAATTGAAATCAAAACTTGTCTCCACTTTCGGAAAACAAATGGCAGGGTTGAATGAAATTACAAGAGAGATTTCATGGGTCAGATTTCTTGCTGCCATAGTAACAACATTTGAAAATCTGTGGCAGAAGGTTTTGATAACTTTTATCAATTCAACCAAAATTAATTGTATCTACGAGTCATTTTTCTCCATTAACTCAAAGATGGATCTGTGAACGATTATTTTGGCTCAGGTACAACAAAGTGATTCATCCAAATATAGACTGAATATCTAAGACAACAAAACTTACAAAACAAAGTGTCAATAAAAATAGTTCATATCTGAGTTTCAAAGGTCAGCTACAAGCCTCAAAAAATATCAAATTGCAAAGCTTGAATCTTATTGAACCAAATTGATCTCTGTTATCAGTCCATTTTGCTTTGTTCAAACATCCAAATAAAGGTTTCATATGCCATGTTCAGCAACAAGTCTACATCAGGATTTTGAAAGCACAAATAAACTCATATGAAAACTCGACCTAATGTCTGTGCTGGAAGGTATCACCCCCACAAAAAAAAGATACTCACAGCATTAGGAACATCATAAGCCACGCCCTTCCCAAACACGGGTGTGGTCAGACGACCGTAGACCTCCTCTGCATTCAACTGTTCATTTTTACTATTGAAGAGGAGTGCACTTGCCTCTGGACCAATCAGATAAGTGAAGGTCTGGCCCACCATCGTGAAGCTGAAAATCTCACCATACTGGGATTTTAAAAAAAGGCCAACCCCCAAACAAAAAATAATTAGAGCCACTGGAAATGTTTACTTGGTGGTTTTCAAACATAAAGAGCGTAACTAAATTTGAAGCTGTAAGTTAAAAAGATGGAATGATCAATAAACTAATTTGCATAGAGAACACACATGGATGATCAATTATAAAATTTTCACAAAATGAACAGAACTTGACTTGTTTGCTGTTTCTTAGTAAGGACACAAATATGAAAAGTGGTTACAATTCAGCACCTTTCTGTGAGCATCTTCAAGGAACTTGATGGGGTTTGCTCCAAATTCAACTGCTTTTCCCAGGAAAGGAATACCGGGAATGTAAGGGGGCACTTTGATGTTCTGCAGCAGAAACGAGAAGTGGAGAACTTCAATGTTGAAAAATAAAACATTGATTAATGATTAGATGAAGAACAGCACCGAACACTTTTAATCAACATTCTCAACTTTAAAGATGCGGGGGCAAATACACAAGCCTAATATTGATGTTGGTGACTTACGTCAACCCCCCCCCCAAAATATAATTGGGCGAAAACTACACTTGCGAAGTAATATTTGTAAATAACAGTTTTTCCAGACACGCCATAAAGGAAGGAGTTCCATACTTGGACAACACTAATCTTCCCTTGAATATTGTAACAGCAATGAAGTGATAATGTCCTGAAAAGTTTAGCTAAGAAAATTCTGAAGCAATGAGGCCCTACTTAGAAAACATGTTGGTTTTTCAGACAAGTCTCATAGGTTTGTGCATACACAGGAGCATCTCATGTTGTCCGTGTATGGAACTCTTTGCGCCATAAATAATAAAGAATCGAAAGAAAGGAAGCGTAATTTGAAGGTGTAATTTTCAAGAACGGCATAAGAACGGCATTGATTAGAAGATGAGTTCAGGTATGTCAGTCGATGGAGGAACTTGGAAGGTAGGGCCTCAGGCCTCGTAAGGGCTAAAGTGCGGGACCGGGGAATAAACTATTTTAAAAAGGATATTTTACATGTAAGTGCCACTCTCGACATTAATTCAAAATTAATAAAAAATGGTCATTTTTCGATTTTAGAATAAGTGAAAAGAAACATTATCAATGCATGATCACGATCATGGCTCTTACGGATTTTCTGTCTGCCCCTCCCAACATCTTACGGAACACCGCCCCGACGACAAGCACAAACGCCGTGGTGACAAGCACCATGGTCAATGTGCTCGTCTCCTGCCATCGTCCGATCGCCCCTTCCACCAGCGAACTCCCGGCTCCTGAAGATGCCATGATGGATTTCTGATCCAAGCCGACAACACCCTCTGGAAGAGAAGAAGCAGGCAACTGAGTTGATTGTGCGCAAATTGATGAGAAATCAGCCGATTCAGTGATCGAGTGAGAGACAATTATTTACCCTACCCTACACTACATGCACAAACAGACTGTGATACGGCCGTGTACAAAGCTAATCATTTACATGTGCCGGCAGTGGTCCGAGGATTTCTAGGTCATTAGGGTCAAAAGTAACCAATCAGAGTGAGTCATGAATAATAAGCTTGTTTATATAAATAACTGAATAACAAATAATTCTGTTTGAAATAAGGATTCTGAAGTAAAGAGTCATTCTCACGTAAGGAAAATATTTGATATTGAAAGCATTTTTCTCTGGCAAAACTTAGGATGCGTTTGCCTTTTATTGTATTGCACAATTGCAATGATTAAACAAACTAATTGCACGTATTCGCAAGGAGTAGGCGGAGCACAGTTATAAATTATTTATATATTTGGGATCAGAGTTCAAAGGTGTAAATAAAAGGCAATAGATACAAGACGAACATGGACTTCGGCTGTGCTTCGCGTCATTGAGAACCATGGTCTTTCTCTAGCAATGCCTAGCACCACATACATGTACATGTGCATACCTAACAGTAGTTTCTAATATAAAAATATTACTACCGAGAGCTGAACGCAGAAAAACTGTCTGTGAGTATGAAGAATTTATGTATTTCTAAAGTGTACATGTGAGAACATTCAATACTTCAAAAGTCGGTATCTTACAACTTGCAGACAAGTCAAAGTAGGGCTTAAGCCAAAACCTGCTGCTGGTTGCAGCCTTGCAACGCACATGTACATGTATTGTACATGTACATGTATGTACAAGGCCTAACGTAAGGCCTAGGCCACTTTCTCAGCGACTTCTTCAGGGTCCTTTTTGATTTGGCTATCCTGCTTCTTGGCTTCCAGCACCTACATGTAGCATGGCAAGGATTCTAGAGACTTTTCAATTTTCCAGGGCAGAAGAATCCACATTATTGTTGCCTGTTGCTTCCAGTTTTTGGACTTGTCAATACTGCATGCGTCATCGTGTACAGATGCTCGCCTTTGCTAGTTTTCAAAAATTGAAACCATTTTTGTCGTGCAGTATGAGTCTAAATTCATCAATGAGAGGTATCCATGGTAACAGATGTGATTGTCAGGGAGACACCATACTGTTGCAGTGCAGTATTTTACCACAAAAGTAGACGTTGTCATGGCTGTAATTGTGAATAACATGCGTGATGGTAGCCCCACTAGTGTGGCAAGGACTCTTCTCGCTACCGAAGGATGGAGCGGTAGCGAGAGTCCGTGCCACACTAGTGGGGCTAGCGTGACGGTAGGCTTATAGTCCCCAGGTCCCTAATTTCACCACCTATTGTCAAGTCTAATTAGTTTTTGACAGTAAGTCGTGCAATAAGTGACCTGGTGACTATACAGTCATGTCCGTCACTACCCCCCCCCCAGAACTGTGGGGTCCGACTTCCGCCCCATGGGAGCGGGGCAGACGTCAGACCCCACAGTTGTGGGGGTAGTCCGTTACTTGAACCAACAATTTTTTCAAAATTTTGTTATTTATATTTTTCGTCATTTTGGATAGCTGGTTTCCAAGGCTCAGATCTGTTTTATTACCAACAATTTAATTCATTTTGAATTTTTTCATGCCTTCTAGCAAGGATTTTACCATAATGAGTAGTCGACGCAACAGAGGAGGCCCACACAAGACACAGCCAGTCACTGACCTAACGAGATGGCGTCTGTCAAACGTCGATGGCCGACAATGCTGGAGGTACATCGAGGAAGGCCAACCCATCGAAAGAGAGCAGAACTTTGTGGAAAAGTTCAGCTTAGGACTGGATATCGTGAGTAATAAAAAAGTTCACTAGTTGCTTGTTTTGCTGTCATGTCAAGTTTGACTTAATTCTTGCTTTTGGTTTTAATATTTGACATGCTGTCATGTCAGGTTTGACTTAATTCTTGCTTTTGGTTTTGATATTTGACATGCTGTCATGTCAGGTTTGACTTAATTCTTGCTTTTGGTTTTAATATTTGACATGCTGTCATGTCAGGTTTGACTTAATTCTTGCTTTTGGTTTTAATATTTGACATGCTGTCATGTCAGGTTTGACTTAATTCTTGCTTTTGGTTTTAATATTTGACATATGCTGAAACCTGACCTGAAACATCAGATTCAACTGAGTAATCTCAGAAAGCTACAATGGTTGAGTGACTGGACCAGTCACTCATGTTAACAGGAGTATACTCCTGAGCGCTGGAATGGCTGGAGTATGACCCACAGGTCAGCGAGAGTATACTCTCACTAGAGGGAGGATGTGTTCCTGGACCCAAGTTTAATGCGCACGCATCGTACTCCTGTTAACAGGAGGAACTGCACGAAAGCACCCAGAATGGAAGTATGACATGTGACCTTAGCGTGCGTTGCGTGCGCAGTGAGGCAAAGCACAAGAGGGCGCAACATTCATAACATCACCAAAACTGCCGTGTTGTTTTGCATTAATGGATTACTTCGTAAAAATTATTGGGTTATTTTGCCATACTGGTGCGTTATTTTGCAAACTTATTGTGTTATTTCACAATAAAATATATTTTTGCCAAGTTAAAATTGGCACTAATGGGCTTCTGTAGAATTATAATTTTTTTCACTCAAATTGTTGTTTTTCATGTAAAAAGTGGCTTAAAGATGAATTAAATTTGATTAAACCATCTTGATTGGCAGTTTGGCATGTGAACAGTGATTATTAAAAGGTGGACATTTTCAAAACTTTGCTAATGGTCATTGTGTGCTTATTGACCATCAATAAGGAAAATAAGAACTCTTTGAACTAAAATGCACTTGAAGCATTTCAAAACCAAGCCCTGCAGTTTGATTTTTGACATAGTTTAACAAGTTTGGATCTTATATGAGCTACATTTCTTCAGAAAGATATTCTTCACCCAGATCAGCAGAAGAACCTATTTATATCCCCAGAGAATAATTTCTAAAAATAATCCAATAATTTATCTCTTGCCATTGTCGTTGGTTATTTTGATACTGTGTGCACTGATAGTTACTGATATTACCAAGAGACCATCTATTGTTTGTAGAGAGGAAGGTGGCAACGTGGGTCAACTATTTATAGAACAATCTATTTTGGGTTTTCTGACATTCCAATATCTGGAAATTACTTTATGTCAAGCTTGAACTTGTGTAAACTGATCCAATTTATTTCCAACAATGATTTTTGACATCAAAATAAATTTGAAATTTATTTATTTCAGTGCTGATTTGATTCCAACAGAGTTAAGACAGATGCTAGATTGTTAAATTTGTGTCATTTTCAGCTGGGGCCTTTTTAGGTGGATTTTGTTGGTTGCATAAAAACTACCTGCTGGAGATTTTCATTAAAAAATTTAACCCAAGGAGTCTTTGACACTAAAGTTGTATTCTTATTTCATTAATTCCTTAAACAATTAAGCCATTCCTATATAGTCAGGAGCATGTCACATGACCAGTTTTAAATAGTTGATAAAGCTGTGCTGTAGTTGGCTGGCTGTGTGCCACCTCACGCAATGTACACTATCCACATGTTAATTTCCATGTAGGGAGATTGTTTCTGAGTTCTTGTGAGAGGAACTTATCATAACATGGCTGAAGGGTATTTGTAAAAATGAAACAAAATTTTTTAGAAAACCATTGGAAAGTTATATTCTTAAGCTTGTTCTGACTTCTTAATCTGAAAGGTCAAATCTGAAAAGACGTGTTACTCTTATTTGAGTCAAACCATAAAATGAAATGTTAAAAACAATTTCTTTAATTTAAGAGACAAGCTAGGCTCATATCCCACCCTAAACCACTTTCGCCTTTCAGAGCAAAGAGGCTCCACCCCTCCCTAAGCCTACCACGCCCCAAGAGGTAGCAACAAACGGGATGCTTTTCTACTCCAAGCTTCAGACAGAGGATGGCCACTGGAGTGGAGACTATGGTGGCCCTCTCTTCCTCATGCCAGGTGACCTGTGACCTTTGACCCTCCCCTAAAATAAGCTAGAGAGATCTTCTTTCTTATATCCTGGTTCACTTTAGCAAGTGGTTCATTGTTAGTCCAAATTCCAAGCGTGCAACTTTTTCCCTAGATCATGTAATTTTCCTTGTTTCCACTCCTCATGTACCCCATAAGAAATAGAAAAAAAAAGCACTGTACAAAGTCTCTTGAAGCTCCAATTTCCTTCCTTTTTCTGACTTTCCAGTTGTCATCTTACACCTTTAAAACTTTCAACACATTTTCTGCCCTGATCTTGACAGGACTCCTGATTGTGTGCTACATTACCAAGACAGAGTTACAGGATGCAGTCAAGAAAGAGATGGTCCGGTACCTGCGCTCTGTACAATGCCCTGATGGTGGATGGGGATTGTAAGTCTGAATTCAATCAATGCATCCTTAAGCCAAGCGCGAGATGAAACAAGCACACAAACCAAAATGTCAAAAAAAACTCAAATGCAGTGTCCATTTTTGTACCAGCAAATAATCCTTTCTCTTTACTGCATTCTGTCTTGTATCTTCCGGAGTAGCGAATTTTTAATCGTCGCTTTTTTTATTTCCACTACCAGCATGTTTTGTTGAATTCATCCAAAGAGAGTCAACTGTCAACTTTTATTGCATGAACTCTGTTCAAACCGGGTGTTGCATGAACTGTTTGTAGATCCTACTCACTAGTGTGCATGGGACGGACATCCCAAGTGTTTGTGCAGTGAACATGTATGTTTGATTAGTTATGTTGCTTTTTTGAAAACTTTTTGGATTTGGTATTCGTCCCACAACATTTTATGCGCCAGAAGCTCTGTATTTTCAAACTGATTAAGTCTGTTGCAGTTTTTAGGGTATTTTACACTTTATCTTTACAGTTTTCATTTTCTCTTGGCATTGTGTGAAATTCTTTGTTAACGTTGCAGAATACCGGCAAATAAATTGACGTTGATGTACATTTTTTGCCAGACATATCGAAGGCCCAGCTACAGTCTTTGGTTGTGCCACTAACTACGTGGCCATGAGATTGCTCGGTGTGTCTGCTGATGACCCAGATCTGGTCAAATGCCGGAAGTTACTTCATTCATTAGGTACCAGCAAAATAAAGACCAGTTTTCATCGGGATGGGATTGCATTTATGTAAATCGGTATATATGTGAAAGCATGAACAAAAATTGAGAAAATATTATAAAATTGCGAGTGCATTTATTGGTTAAAATCAACCCATAGTCAGAAGGAAATTGCCGTTATCATGAAATAATTACAAGGCTATAACATTACTTTTGCTGTTGTGTTGAAAGATTTGACATTTTTTGTGAGAAACCTGGTAACTTTACACCATCTTCGTGTTTTCCAAAATATCAGTTGACAGCATTTTGTAACACTGTCCCTGTTTGTTTCTTTATTTGCCTTGGACCACAACAGCGTCTTTGGCCTTATCAAACTGAGCATGTAAGCCACAATGTCACAAGCAACTCAGTAGCAAAAGTCGTAGCCATAGCCTCAAATACTAATTCAAGCTGTGCTGTATGTTGTCTATAGGAGGAGCCGCTGCCATTCCATCTTGGGGCAAGTTCTGGCTGTCAGTCCTTAATGTCTATAGCTGGGAGGGAATGCACACTCTCTTTCCGGAACTTTGGCAAGTCATCAAAGTGGTCTTTTTGGAGTGGGGGGGTCATTAGGGTCCCATTGCTGTTTTAGTTTTTTTAGAGTAACAATAGGCTCGTCCATCATACTCCTAAACCCATGGCACCTTAACCTCCTTCAGAACAATGACTAAAGCTTCGTAAAATGGTTAACACAGGTTGAAACACAAATGCAAAGTAATGAAAAATGTGGGTGAAAGAACATGAAACTAACTAGCAAATGGCTTGAAAAATGAAAATCATCAAAAGTAGTAATGACAATAATAATTAGCCGAGAATTTTGAAAATGAAACAAATTGTTTTTGTTCTGAATTAAGGCTGTTTCCGACGTGGATTCCAGCCCATCCATCCACCATCTGGTGCCATTGTCGGCAAGTCTACCTACCCATGAGCTACTGTTACGGGGTCAAGTATCAAGCTGAGGAAGATGATTTGATCAGAGAACTGCGAAAGGTGAGCAGAAATAGCCATGACGTATTCAGGTGGGATTCGAACCACCAGTCACTATATTATGTGCTCTCCTCCTGTTAACTATTGCTGTGGTATTGAAATCTGGCTAAAAAGGATTAATCTAATTTTAGCAGAGGGAAACGTAAACAAAATGTCCTTACCAAGCTTAGGTGGGATTCGAACCACCAGTCATAGAATGCTCTATAACTGCACCCTTCCTTGAGCTACTGCTCTGGGATTATGCATGAGGCCAAAGAAAATGATGTGATCGGGGAACTATGGAAGTTAAGGAATAAACACCAAGACAAGCTCAGGTGGGATTCAAACCACCAACCCCCATCATTCATCCATCGCTAGTTGTTCTGTTTTTGTGGTCAACACTTCTGTTTATTGTGTAAAAGTTGGCGATTTCCCTTGGGATGAGGGAAGTGGTTTTCCCTCTGAACATTTTCCTCTTTTTTGTTCTGATTTCTACATTTCCTCTCATTTCCCTTTCAGGAACTCTACATACAAGATTACAATACCATCGATTGGCCTGCACAGAGGGACAACATCGCTAAGATAGATCTCTACACACCCCACAGCTGGCTCTACAATCTAGCTTTTGGTAAGTGGTCTCTACTAACCTCTACCTTTGCTTTGCTTGTTTGTAACAAGAGAACAAATACCTGTTGAGCGTTTTAAAGAATTCCATGTGATATTTGTAATGACAGGTTTCCTTGACGTCTACGAGCCGTATCATTCCACTTACTTTCGCCAGATGGCTCTTGATGAGTGCCTTGATCACATTCGAGCTGATGATCAGTTCACCAAGTGCATTAGCATTGGGCCTGTAAGTGTGTAACCGTTTGATAGTGTGTATGTCCAGAAGCAGGACAGTTTGCCACAAGTTGGTTACGATTTGAAAAAGGAGCAACCCGTGATGGTTGTAAGGTTCAGCATTTCAGCTTAGCGGTGTAATGTGTCAAATATAAGACAATGAATTAATTCTGTTGGACTTGCTGTATGAGTGTCCTTGGGCAAGGCACACTATCTCAAGAGGCTCCTCCCATTTCAGGAGTTTTTGGGAGGGCAGAGTTGGCTAATTGCTTTCTTGCAAAATATTTCAGATGATCAACCTCATCAGGGCCTGAAGAACACGCATAGTAATGTCATAATGTTGATAGTCCAATTATCTTATATCCAGTTTGTGTCTTCTGATTTGCTTTTTCTCTCTCGAAAAGCTGGAACAATAAAAAAGAAGTTTTTCAAAGTGATTTATAGGCCTTGAGATCGAGGGTAGTAATGTTTCATCTTGAGCACAACATCTTTTGTGTTTGTAGGTTCTACAGAAAGTTGCTGTGAGCTATTTAGTTGATTGGTTGATTTCGTTCACAGATTTCTAAAGTCATCAACATGTTGGTGAGATGGTTGACGGATGGACCTGACTCTCAGGTCTTTAAACAACACGTGGAACGTATCCCAGATTACCTCTGGTACAGTTTGTTTGTCAGTTTGTCTATGTAGGTGTCTACTTGCTAATCTAAGGTCACATGCTGGCTATTGACAACATTGTTGAAATGTAACACTAAATTATTTTGGAACTACACAACTGCTTCAATTTGGAATAGTTTTGTCTTGTTTTGATGGTTTATGGAATGATTCTTGGTGAGTTGTAATTGGTTTCGAAAGTTTTCCTTTTTAACAAAAAGGGCTGTTATGATTAAATATTTTGTTTTGTTTTTTCATTTCAGGATTGGTTTAGATGGCATGAAAATGCAGGTAATTTTGTTTATCATTTTCTTTGAACAAAAATCTAACCTCTTATAAATTTTTAGTTGTAGTTTTCTTCAAATGTGAAAGAGGCCCATGAGGCTTCGTTGATTCTGAAGTCTTTCCTGTTGTCGACCTAAAAAACAAGTCCTAAATGTGAAATGTTTCCCTCTGTCAAACTTTTTTTTCTCAAACGAACGTTCTGTTTTCTCAATGCATGCTCATACATTGCCAAACATTTCTGCAGGATACCAACTTACATTCCGATGAAAATTCCAATAAAAACAGTCATTTTCTTAAGTCAAGTTAGCAGAAGGTTCCAGAACTTTTTAATTTCAAGTGGAAGTTCCCATGTTCTGGTTTAACTCGCCAGCTTTTGAGCCAGAGTGATGATTATTTTGTGTACTTCTTTGACGGCTGACTGTTGTTGGCTTGGCTGCAGGGAACCAATGGGTCACAGCTCTGGGACACGGCTTTCGCTGCCCAGGCCTTCTTGGAAGCTGGAGCAGCAAAGAACAAGGAGCTACATGATTGCCTGCAACACACCCATGACTTCCTGAAGCTTACACAGATCCCTGACAATCCACCCAACTATCAAAAGTACTATCGTCAAATGAACAAGGTCAGTCCCTCCAGGAATATGCTACCTCTTGCTGTACGGGAAAAAAGATTATGTTGTATGGTGCCCTATGAGTTTTAACTGATTTTGGAACCCAGGAAATGAACCCAGGAAAAGTAAGATGGAATTTTGTTCCATTCTTTATTGTGCCTTCTGGCTAGTATGGATTGATTGAACTTGATGAGTTCAAAGCTTTAAAAGGTCAAGGGTTAGGTGATGAAGACTTTCTGGCTTTTCAGTGTTGGAAGCTCTGGTTAATGCGCCTCAAATATCCTTCAGTACTCATAACATTTCTGCTCATAGCAGTGAACTCTGGTGTCACTTGTGACAACAGAAACTGAACTGCCATTCTCTTTCCAGGGGGGCTATCCATTCAGTACCCGTGACTGTGGCTGGATTGTAGCTGACTGTACGGCGGAAGGTCTCAAGGCAGCATTGATGCTGGAGACAATGTGCCCCTCTGTCAGAGACCATATAGAGAAGAAGAGGCACTGTCAAGCTGTGGATGTGGTAAGATATCTCACCGCCATTGTGGTAAAATATCCTGCTCAGGAACAGAAGATTTTTAATCTGTCATTTTTGTGTACTGAGGATCTCATAGGTACGGATTTGACACGCCGTTTTGTTCTTGCTAATTGATTTTGATCCTGTGTGATTATTTTCAGATTCTGAATATGCGTAACAAAGATGGAGGATTTGCGACCTACGAGACCATGCGAGGGGGAGTGATCCTTGAAAAACTTAATCCATCTGAAGTGTTTGGTAATGCCTTTTTCACAAATGGCAAGATTCTGACTTTCTGAGGAGTCAAAAGAAAACTGCCGTTAGAGTCCAAATTATGAATTTCTCCCTCAAATTTCTTCACCAGAACCTTTTTGAAACATCAATTTTCAGTCATTTTTTGCATATTTGCAGTTGATGTTCTGGTACCTGCAGCTCCACCCAAACAAGCTTGGCCAATCAGACATCTGCACTAGAAAGCACTTACTCTGAGAATGTATGGAAAAGATGTGCCATACATTACATCAGTGCAGAACTAAACCAGCAAAATAGTTTTAGAGGTTTGAAAAATTCTTTTGTTCATGCAGGTGATATCATGATTGACTACACCTACGTGGAGTTGACCTCAGCTGTCATGCAAACCTTGAAGAAATTCAACACCCTGTATCCTGACTATCGCAAGGAGGACATCAGATCCACGTTGGACAAGGGCTTGAAGTACATTGCCATGAAGCAAAGGATTGATGGATCCTGGGAAGGGTGCGTCAGTTTGCTCTGAAAAAAATTATCCTTAGACTTCTTGGAAGAACCAGACAGGTCTCAATCAAGAGAGTTTTTCACTTTTCTGTATTTCTGGAAACCCGAGCCAAATTGAAACATGTACACGATGCACTGATTATTGAGGAAAGTCTTTTGTAAGTTTACTGGACATTTAGTTTCCTTCCAACCAGGTCGTGGGGTGTGTGCTTTACCTACGCCGTCTGGTTTGGTCTGGAAGCCTTTGCCTGCATGGGATACAGCTATGAAACAGGGTAAGGGCGCCAATCTCAACTATTCAGCCATTATTCACTAATTGTCCATCTTTGTTGACACGAAAAACGAAAAGTTTTGACCCTTCTCTAGGGCGGTGACCATGCAGATCAGGAGGGCGTGCACATTCCTCAAATCCAAGCAGATGGAAGATGGCGGATGGGGGGAAGAGTTTGAATCCTGCGAAGAGAGGCGGTACGTCCAAAGCAAGACATCACAGGTCGTCAACACGGCTTGGGCGGTCCTAGCTCTCATGGCAGTCAGGTAGGACTTTTTTCCTTAAATTTCATTTGAAGAAAATCTATGCTATAGCAGAGAGCATTACAAGAACATGCACCCTCGGTCTTGCTGTGCTAAGTATGCTGAGTATGAAGGTTTACCGTAAGAATGGACAGTTTGGAAGCTTAGGAAACTTTTACACGTTCATCCTTTCCTTGCTATGCTCTTCCAAAAAGAAGTTTGCCTAAAAATCAGTTAAAAGAGTTTACTACCCAATCAGTTTTTTAAAAACGAGATGTTAAACTTTTTCGGTCAGATTTCCAGAGCGTGATGTCATTGATCGAGGCATCAAAGTTATTATGGACCGACAGCTACCAAATGGAGATTGGGCGCAGGTAATGATTACCTTTGACATGGTTTCCAGTAACCTTTGACCTTTCATTCAAAAATGCAGTAGTATTCAGTTAGCATTTCCCATTGTAAGATTTGACAAAATTGGAAATGTTTGTCTCATTTTAATAGTTGCTTGTTTTTCCCAACCGCAGGAAAATATCAAGGGTGTATTCAACAAGTCCTGTGCAATCAGCTACACAAGTTACCGCAACATCTTTCCAATATGGGCCCTGGGCCGCTATGCTCGTATCTATGGCAACAGCATGTAGCTGGACAATTTGCCAAGTTGTCTGATATTGTCCTATTATGAGGCTGGTGCCCGTTGTAAGTCTGCAGCAGAAAGTGTGGGGATGAGTCGTGCCGCCAGAGCAGTGTGAAAAAATTCAAACTCAGTGACTTTGACCTGGTAAAATATCCAGATGTTACATGTGGAAAACAGATTTGTGACCCAATTTGCTTTTTAAAATGGGTCTGTTATTTCTTGGTGATAAATCCGTTGAAAAAAGGTTGCGTTCAAACACCAAAGATTGACAATGCGATGGAGATATTATGCTTTCCAGAACTTAAACTCATTTTCCCCAAATTTTATAGTTCCAAATACTTGAAATTTCTTTCAAACAGATAAATCAGTTTTCACTATCTAACAGTATGAGCTTGTACTGTCTGAAAGAGTTTGATGTACAATGACCAAAACATTTTCAAGGAATTTAACGAAAAGACAATTTGTTCAGGTTAACCTTTTGCATTTTGATGCTATTTTTCTAAAGCCTCACCAGCCTGTTGTCAAGGAATTCAAATTTCAATTTTTTTATATTTTCCAGAAAAAAATGAAAGTGGCAAGGGATTAACCTTCATTATCAATTTAAACCGTGCAAAAGTCTTTTCACCCTGAAAAAATGAATTTTCAATAAAAATGGAAAAATTTCCCATTTTTCAGAATTTGATCTTTCTTGTACAGCCACAGAAGTGTCGTTTCAACATTTCAAGCAAATGTCATTTCGTCATTTTGCCCAAATCAAATAAATGTACAAAGAGTTAACCTCACATTTCACAAGAATGGGCCCAAATCAGAATTTGACCCAAATCTTGTTTTGCCAAATTTCCTTTTCATCATTTTTAGGCCAAAATTAAATTCATTTCCAAGAAGTTAGCCTTAAATTTATCAAATCTCACTGTCAGCCTTGGCCAAAGTTGATTTATTTGCAAGGGGTTAGCCTTACAATTTAATTTAAATTGGTCAGAGTGTGAATTTTCTCTGAATTTTCAGTGTGTCTTTTTTTTTGCAGAAATTAAAAGAAATCGCATGGGGTTAGCCTTGCATTTTAATTAAAAATAGGTCAAAATTAGAGTTTTCACCAAATTTCAATTTTGTCATTTTTTTGTTGAAAGTAAATTTGCAAGGGGTTGGCCTTGCATTTTAAATAAAATGAGTTGTACATTTAATTTTCTCCAAATCTCAATTTTTCTCATTATTGGCCAAAATTTAATTAATATTTGCAAGGGGTTGGCCTTGCATTTTAATAAAAATTGGCTATAACTTGATTTTTTGCAAAATCTCAAATTTTTCATTTTGTGGCCAAACTTTAATTAATTATTAAACAAATGGACTGAAATTTTCGGTTGAATTTCAGTAAATTTGCAAGGGATTAGCCTTGCATTTTAATTCAGAGTACACAAAACTTTCAATTGTCCCTAATCTCAATTTTTCCATTTTTTGCCAAAATTTAATTAATATGCAAGGGTAGCCTTACATTTTAATTGAAATGGGTCAAGCTGTTGATTTTCTTCGAATCTTCATTTTGTCATTATTGGCTAAATTTCAATAAATTTTCTCTGAATTATTTCACTCTGTCATTTTTCGCAGAAATTAAAAGAAATCGCGAGGGGTTAGCATTGCATTTTAATTGAATTACGTCAACATTTGAATCCGTTTATGTTCGTGACTTTGTGTATCATCGAGAAATTAGTCTTTGAGGAATCGCTGGCATACCTTCATGTACGTGACGCATTGATGAAGTAAGTACAATGGATTTAGCTTTTATTATTCCACACTTGTAAGTCATAAACAGTAAGTACAGCCAAATGCATCCTAACCTTGGAGGAAAGATTTGCTTAAACTTAAAGATGTAACAACAGAAATCTCTATCCACATGGAACTCTTAACACAACCACCCTGAGCACCGCCATGAAATAGCGCTCAAGGTTAGCACATTTTTCAGCTGAAGTAGCACAATTTTTCTTCTGTCTTAAGAAGCCCCATGAAATTGGGCCCTGACCCCACCCAGCCTGTTACACCCTGCACTCCCCAGCACTGTATGGTTTTATGGATTTAACAGGGACCCATGATAAGAGTCTATGTGGTGATGGGTTGAAATGTTATATTATTTATTATACCAAACAAATTATTACATATAATAAACAGGTTTTGCTCATTTGGCGAAACATTATTACAGAAAACCCTTAGGTGACCTTTTCTGCTTTTTTTTGGGTCATTTTTCCCTGTGTTTAGATTTGGGAAGGCCTCATTGCCAGGTGAATGTAATGCCATGGCTGCCTACATGAACGTTGAGGCTGGCTAGCATCATGGTGCGAGTGGACTGACCGATGAAATCTCCAAAGTGAGGAGGCAGGTTACGTCATAAGTAGCACAGGTAAGAGTCCTGTGTTTCATATCATTGCTGGCTTTCTGTAAGGATGAATCCGGGAAAGGGGGAGGGGCCAATTGGGGTCATGACCAAAAAACTAAACCCTAAAGGGGTGTCTGGAAAAATATTTTAATAACAGTACAAATCAAAAATGCTTTCAGAAAAAATGGGTCAGCAGTGTCAATGGAATCCTTTTGTCATAGTTCGTTTTCAGACATGGATGAAAAGCAATAGGAACTAACAGTTTTGATATGAAATAAAAGATGTAAAAATAAGGAGCATACAAGGATCCTAGAATTTTCGAAGAAATGTCTCAATTTCTGCTGTAACTCAGTTGCTTTCGTGATTAATTTCTTCCCCAGGCCTCCTCATATGAAGGCTGTGGGTATGCCCCAGGAGAAGCAGACCATGATGCTGATGAGAAGAGCGCCCTCGCCTCCTTCAACCTGGAGAGACGGAAGATGGAGGACAAGATACTATGGGACTTCACCGAGATGATTCATGAAAATGTCAAGGAGAGGAAGTAACTCAGACAGATGCCAGTCCTCGCCTCCATCACTGAGGAGGAACAGTTCCCAAGATTGCATGAGGGATCCTCATCAGAATCTTAGGCATTGATTCACAAAAAGGCAAGGAAAGGACTCAATCTTCTCAGAGATGCAGTTCCTTGCTTCTACTTTAGTGATGGAGCAAGTCAATTTGCATTTGTACACTTCTCAAAGGATCAAAGGATCATACGTAGTGATTAATAATTTAAACAAATGGTATTCACATCGCATAGTACTGGCCAGTCTCATTCATGTCATCGTACCCCCCTACTCTCCAAGACACGCCCACTCTCTCACCCCCTTGCCTCAGAGTCATCCCATCCTAAATTTATGTGCAAAGAGAGTGAAAGATGGTCATTTTTAAGTTGTGCAATACCTAAGCAATACACATCGCCCCATGCTTTTTGACCCTTCCAGGCAATTGGGCTCTGAAACAGGACTAACCAATTGCATTGTCTCACATTCTATGGTGCTCAACCAAGCATGAACATGGGCTTCAGTGTACAATAAGTAAAGTCAATCAGGTGCACATCTGGCTAAAATTTCAAAGACAAATGTGACTGTGATCCTTTAATTTTTTTGAGTAGTGTAAACGGGTATACAGCACAATGCTGCTATAATGAACAGGGCAGGGTCCATACACAATGCTTGGTGTAGCATACCTCCCCAACTATTGCAATTTCATTGGTACTGTTCCAATTGTCACATTTTCATAGGCCTAAAAATCAAAATGTTCTGATTTCCATAAAAAAGGGAAAAAGTCCTAGCAAAAGAGGGCGCTATTTGCCAAAACAGAGAGGGGGTGCGGCCATTTGCAGAAAAAAGAAGGTGCTATTTCCTATGTTGAAATGTCAGTTGTTACACATACATACAGGTGTGTTCTTGTTCATGTAAAACAGATTCTCTTGTGCGGCTGCTTGTTTTGCTATGGGCTCATAACATGGCCGTTCCAATTTCGGAGGTTATTTTCATCTTAACTTTTGAGTCACTGTCACCAGTCCCAAATTTTTTTCTTTAATTTAAAGCAAATTTGTGATGTTCAGTGAAAGTGAGAAGAAAATTTGGGAGCCAAGAGGCATGTTCCGTTTACCGACTTATTTGTTATAGAGACATTGTACTGTACTTACATCCAAATTATTCATGACTTAAAAGGTACTCTGTAAATTGAATAGACAATTGGTCAGTTTGCTTTTGAAGAAAGACTATTGTTTGCCTTGAATTTGTTTCTTTTCATCGTAATGCATTGACTCATATTAATGCACAATTAAAAACATTCATGTTTACATTTAGGTTATCAAGATGCTATTCATGTACTTCAAGATTTGCAAATAATGACCATTGGGAAAGACTCTAGACACTTTGATACTACTTCTTTTGAGGCCTAAAAGTTTGTAACTATTGTATGCTTTTAAAAATGGGTGTTCCCATTCAGGCAGCCAAAATACCAGCACTGTTCAATCAACCCAGTGGCTGTTCTGAACCTCATTTTTTACAAGTTTACCCCTTGAACAGAGATATTGATAAATGGGAAGAACCACCAACATAGGGCTGGATAGCTCAGTTGGTAGAGCACCGGTACGGTATTCCAGAGGTCGCAGGTTCAAATCCCGCTCCAGTCAATTTCTTTGTTCATCTTTTTAAGTTTTTCCTTGGACAAAGTTCTGTGTGCATTTTGTATTTTCCAAGTTGTACATCCACATTGCCAGAGCATCAGAAAAAGGTCTTTCACTTAAAATTATCACAAACTTCAAGTTGTAAATTGTTGGCTCAGTGCTGAAAGGTCATTACTGCAAACATTTTTTTGAAAACACTCTAAGGGCCTTACTCTGTGCACGAAAGAAACATTTCATTTAAACAGTTTTATTTGTTAGTCATAAAACTATTTTTTGTGGCCAACAATTTTAACCAATTCTGTTTCTTCAATTAATGTCTAAAATAATATTTTTCACTAAACACCTTTTAGTGCATTCTAAGGACCTTTTAGCACTGACATAAAATTTGTTTCCTTTGAAAATATTACCTTGCAAAAATGCTTTCTAAAACAGTCACCATTTATTGCAATAACCAGTTAATTTTCATTTGCAAGTGAAATAAATGCTCATTTATTTAAACTAGCAAAACAACTTTTTGTACACGTATATCTATTTGTAAACCTGTAGTACTTTGCCACTTCACCCTTCTCCTAATCTGGACCATTTTACACTGCCAGAGTTTAAGGTACATCTGTCTCCATCTTTAGATTTTACATTACAGTCTCATCCTACATGAAAGCCCTGCCAGTCTTAATCATCTCCCTAGCTCCTTGTATAAAGTTCCCTCTTGGAGCCTTTTAGTCTCAATCTTATAAGGGCTACAATAAACCCAATAGCAATATGGAACATTAAGAAGCTATGTCCTTCAACCCCATGGGATCCTCAGAGCTCTAATACTGATAGTCCCAAGCCCTCAGCCATCCACTCTACCCATCCTATCAGCTCTCAGACTTCCAGCCCCAAGGACTTCCACCCTTGCCCATCTCCAGTACACAGTTTGGCTGAAAAATATTCTAAGTCCAAACAATGGAAGGTTTAACATTTAGAAACGAACACATTTCTTCAAGAAAGTGCCGTGGCATAGCGGTTAAGGACACTAACTGCAATGCACAAGGACCTGGGTTCAATTCCAGGTGGGCATGCACAATTTTGTTAAAAAACTTAGTAAAAAAAAAAAAAAAAAAAAAAAAACCTCCTTTTCCGGGGATCCCGGGATTTGAACCGGGATCCCCTGGCCTGGCAGCCAGCTCGCTAACCACCAGGCCGAAGACTTCTTGATATATAAGATTTCGGAACTTATATTTAAAGGTTAGGATTGCGCAATTCCAAAAAGGTCAAAGAGCACTACACATTTGCATGTATTTAAATAACAAAAAAAAGAAATTTCAATGTTAAAAGACAGAATAGCAAAATATTCGGACCTCGCATGTATTTCAGCATATTTTAGGTCTACATATATTTGCAAACCTTTCTAGATTTACATTTTCAAATTTCAGTTTTATATCATGGGATGCTGTGATGTGAATCAGTGTTCAGTTCTTTTTTCCCTCTCTCCATTACAAATGTACAAACTTTTTTTCAGAAAAGTAGGCGTTACACCGCCTGTGCCGGCATAATAGTAGATCCCACAGGTGCACCAACAGCAACTGGCCTAGTCCTGTTGGCGGGGGCTGTGTGTTGCTGACGTTTTGTAGACAGGCCGCGGGACTGGAGTGATGTTGTCCCCCTCAGAAAAACGAGCGAGCCGCTTTGCAGATCGGCTTGGCCGTGGCATGTCAAACATGTTGTTAACTCAATGGGTTGAAGCAGAACCCCAAGAACTTTGACCCCCAATGTTGATGCCACTGCCACTGGAAACAGTCAATTTACATGAACAACACGTGCTATTTTAGAATTCTGGAAATACATGTACTTTAGGTATGCTAAAGTGTGTCGAAACTAGCTTGGAAGATTTTTATTCATGCCGAAGCCATGTGCCTGCCTCCCAAAGTTGACAAGACCGAGTAGACTTGGGACCAAGTTGACCTGAGATGGAGTTGACTCGGAGCGAGTTGATTCCAGACCAAGTTGGCGACTTCACACTGACATGACTGATGAGTTTCCAGTGTGTTTACGTGGCCATGTGGCCTCTCTGAATCTTTAAAAAGCAATTTGTAGAGTTCAAGTTGCTCAGACTATTATCAACAGATCTACAGATTTAGATCTATTATTTCTATAAATCGCGAATTTGGGACTGATAGTTTCCAGTTTGTGGTATTTCTTTCACAAAAAGCCCCAAATTGTGGACTTATTTTGGATAGAGGCGGGCAGCCACATTCAGAAATGAGCGCTTAGTTTTTATTGCTATTTTGGGGTGTCTTTGTTCAAAGGAGAATAAAAAAATTTGTGGCTAACCCCCATGAAACTGAAACAAAAAGTGATCTTCTGGCCTTAATCTCTTCACAAGAGTCAACAGGTGGCGCTATTTCGGTCCTATTTCGCACTGTTTTCAATTGGCGCGAATTTTCTCCTAATTTTCCATTTTGTCAGTTTTTTGCTAAAACTAAAAGAAATCAAAAGGGGTTAGCCTAATACATTTTAATTTAACAAGGTAAAAATTTAAATTTTGCCACATCTAAAAATTGGCCCTTTTTTGTCCAAAAATAACTGAATTTGCAAGGGGTTAGCCTTACATTTTAATTTAAATTGGTCAAACTTTGAATTTCCTCTGAATCTCAATTTTGTCAAAAATCTTTATTATTGTCTATTCACATTCAAATGATTAAAAGATACTGAAAAACCCTTTCAGGTCAGTACAACTTAAACCAACACAACAAACAAGTATAAATTTTGAAATTTCAAAATGACTTGCAATATTTATGTACATAAATACAATTTTCAAATCCGTGCTATTTATGGTTAATTTCTTACTGGGATCCTTAACTGAAAGCATGAATCATTTAAGCCAACCTTTACATTGTACATGTACTGCAAATTGTTATGCATTTTATGCAAGATGAGCAAGTGTACAATTCTGGTATGGTATGATCAAAGAAAGAAAATTATTATTAAAATAAGCCAATTTCTCTTGCACCCACCAACGATACTTAGAGCTGGCCCTGAATGACATCTTTTCAAGCCGTTTACAGATTGACATTTTAACAGTGACTCCCAATGATTCTGTGTGTGCACACTGCACATTCACAGGTGCATTGGGACAATGGCGCAACAGTCTCAGATGTCAATGAAATTGGCCAGTTTTAAGAAGAGGACACCTTCCCATCAAAGGCTTGGCTTTTCTTGTAAAGACTTTGCTTTAAATAGTAGGAGTTACATTTACCACAGCAACATAGGAGGTTGGCCATTGATAACTTCTCTCAAAGATAGCATTTGTTTGTAGTAGTGTGCCATGCATAGATTCCAGCCACCTTTTCAGATTACACGAGCACTTTAATCTTTTTTTTTTTCAATTATACAAATGGTACAAATACTCACTTTGTGCCGTCATATAAAACATTTCATTTCAATCTGGAATGTTTGCCGAGTGTTCTTGCATAATTGTCAAGTGTCCTTACCAAGGCTACTTTTTCGCTGGCACCGAGAACATAAACCCCGGCTAAAATAGCACCAACATACACTACATGTACTTGGAATACTGAGTTGATGCACATGCTACATTTCTATATGCAATTTCCGACACACTTTCAAACTTTTTTATCATTGGATCCGTTGTACTTTTTACAGGCAAGCTAAAATTTACAGCCACTTTCAGAAATAGACGTTTTTGACTAAACACACAAGAAAGAATTTTAAAAGGATCTTATGACTACATTCCCCCCCCCGGAGTATTCAAAGTATCCTCAGGGAGATATTGGCAGATAGAAAAATTACCAATGATACCAAGAAGCTCACACAAATCCAGGAACAACTATTACCAAGAAAATCTTGAGTCAATAATTGCTCCAAATATCACTTTAAAATGAACTGAAAAAAGTATGCGTTAAAAACAAGACAGAATGCACTGTCAGTTTTAACTTGCTTTTAAAAAATCCACTTTAAAAAACGGTGGCGGCGAAATCACACGAAAATTTCAATCAGTTCATGCCCAACTGAACAACTTGGCTTAGGGTTGTATCTACTTTTTCTTGTAAGAATCGACTTGTTTTCTGCAAATATGCCTCTATTTTCCAGTTCTGTGCTTTATGTAAATGGTTCTTGACTGAAACCATCTTCTTGAAGCAACGCATGAGCCCATTTATTGCTTTTTAATAATAAACGCAACTGCTTTAATGTAGAGCAATGAAAATCAAAATGTTATCCAACTTAGCACACTTAAATGTGACTTTACGAAACCACAACCCTCCATCGAATGAAAGGGTGCAAAACATCTAAGTTTGCTTCCACTGTGTGATTGGCCTAATGTTGTGAAGACACTCAACACCAGTTTGTCTTGGCGAGTTAAAAATGGCTCACACAAGACAGATTCGACTTGCAAGTTTTTCAACAACATAAATATTATTAAACCACTAAAAAATTCCTGATTTCATATTTCATTACAAATCGAGTTGTATGTTTTTGAATCGGTGAAGAACAGAGCAGGCAAGGAAATGAGAGCTGTTGACGGCATGAGGCCATTACTACCTCTTGGAGAACGTGGAATAGCTGGTCGTTCTAGTCTCTCCTGGACATTTAAAGATTGGACAAGAAAAGTTTCATAAAGAGACATGGAGAAGAATTCATGCAAAAATCAAAAATAGATTTATTTGAGGTACAGAGCAGCACCTTACAGCACTGCCAAATATCACTGAAAGCAAAGTTTGCCGTATCGATCAACGGGTGACGTTTATTTGTTTACCCGAGATGTGAGCTCCCAGCCTCTGCTGAAGACTCTCCAGCTTCTGGATGTAGTTGGTCAGTGAGGCCTCGGGGTCCCCGCTCCCCGATGCATCCAGGGGTCTATCCAGGGATCTGCTGAAGTGTCTGTCTAGAGGGGAGGCCGAGTGGTACCCTAAGGGCCGGCCGTCTGGGCGTGGGGACGGAGAGGTGGCTCTAAAGGGGCGAAGAAAGTGGGAATGAGAACCAAGTTGAATTAATTCGTGAAGTGACTAAAATTGCATCAGGAGGGGAGTGGCTACGACCAAAAGGAGGGGGGCTCCCTAAAAGATTCAGGAAAGGGTGCTATGGACCCTTTAGGTCTTACGGCATTCATCAATGGCACATCAACCCCCTCCAAGCTGAGTGATGTTCCTATTGGTTCTTGTCATCTATATCAAGTAGCAGTTGAAAGAACTCCGAAAAATGCCAGTTAAAACTTTCAACAACTCTCTCAATTCCCAAAGTATGCAATTCTTACCCATGGAATAGAACTGGGCTGGAGGATCTGGCCCTGTGGTGTCCACTGGGAAAGACTGTCCGCAACGCCGACTGACCGATGACGTCCCGCACAGGGGGTGACGCACCATTGACGAGATGCATCCCCGTGGGTGGGGAGCTTCTGACTGGGGTAGTAACCCTGATGTTAGGGATGGAGGCTGACGACAGTCCCCGAGGGGGTGGAGAGGACATGACATCTGGGTGGACGGATGGGGTGGTGGAGGGTGTGCCAACACGTGTGGCCCGTCGCCATTTCCGGACCAAGAATTTCAACCTGTTTCCAAGAAAAAACGATTACATTTTTTCCAAGACGTTTTTCCACATGTACGGTTCTTTTGTTTGTAGATGTTTTTTTGACATCCCTTTCTACTCATTCCAATACTGACCTGGACACGGCGATGACTACTCGCACGGCACTTCTGAATCTTGAGAAGGCCTTGCTGTGTCGGGACTGCCTCTCCAGAGATTCAGGGGCTGGGTAGGCACCCATTTTGGCAATGAGTTGCAGCGTCGCTTGCTCGCAGTCTTGGAAACCTCCTAGAAGGAGCAGGAGGTAGCGCTTCTGGTACACCAGGGCCTTGCGGAAGCTCTCTGCCCGCAGGTACTTGCCGTACATCTTCTGCAACTAAGTGATTGTACGGGGGGGGGGAAACTGATCACAGTCAACGGTGAGTTATACTCCGGCCACTATGAACAATCCGTCATTGCCAAAGCCACAAGACACCTGATTAAAACAGCCTATAGTTGAAAGCATGTCTAATACAGTGACTTACAACGCTTGGTCCATTGCGACTTAAAAATCTTCAGACTCAAAAAACTTACTACATTTTGATATTTTGAGCAAGTTCTAAAGTAAGACAACCACATAAAATGGTCTCATTTGTAAACTAAACTGCATTGTTGGGGTTAGTGTTCAATTTGGCTGCAAAAAATGAAGGAATTTCAAAGTAAAAGGCTTTTGGCTTCATTGCTGCATTAGAAGGAAGTACCTTCAGCTGTTGGTGCTCAGAGACCTCTCCTGCTCCTGCCAACAGAGGGCCTCCTGCATCTCTCCTATTGGCTTCATGCTGTAGCTGGGCTTTGAGGTGGGCGATCTGGGACTCAGCCTTCTGCAATGCATTCTGGGCCGCTTGTCTCTCCCTGCTCCACAGGGCACGTTCCTCTGCCAAAGCTGTGTCGGTGTTGTCTAAAGAACGACGAGTCGCCTGAGAATTAAAAAAACCAAAGCACAACACGTTCAGCAGACAAACTTAGTTATCAATCCATTTTGATAATCCTGTCAAGCATTCTACACGAAAACGTATTGTGACAATCTCCTTATGACCCCTGAGGACAAGGTTGACAGGTTGCTAGGGAGGAAGCCATATTGGATTTATTTGTTTGTCATTTCTCACCTCGTCTAGCTGTGCCTCTCGCTGCCTAAACCGCCAGACCTCTTCCTCCAGCTTGGCCAGGGCCGTCCGCATCTCTGTCTTCTCCTCGCTCAGCCGAGAGGCAAAGTTGCTCAGCTCGGCATTCTGGGATAGCAGGCGGTCGTTCAGGCGGGTGGTTGTCGTTGGGGTAACAATAGACGGAACAGACTGAAGGGATGACAGAAAAAGTATGGTTACCGGATTTTTTCAAGTTTTTGTCTTGACAACCAAAACACAATTTTGTCCACATCAGTGTTGACATTCGTTTCTCAAATCCACTTCAAGACTTTCAAATTCACCTCTCTTGAAAATGAGACCATCTTGATTATAATATAAGATCTGAAAGTAGGTTTCATGCAACTGTTCTACTTCAATGTAAAAAGACGTTGGCTTTTGAGTTTTGGTTCAGTACTGGCATTCATTTTTATCACAGGCTCCACTGGTTTAAAGAGCCCCCCTCGAGCCCTGATGGCTTTGTTGGGCTAAAGAACAGTCATATGTCCCTTATTCCTTCCGACAGGGCCATTTTGATTGTCGTTTACCTCTGAGTGCAGCGCCAGAGAGGCGTGGAGTTGCTTGAGCTCCGACAGCGTCTCCGTCAGCCCCCGCTGCAGGTTGCCCAACTCCTGCCGGTCGCTCTCCAAGCCCAGCCGCAGCAGCTTGGCGATCTCCTCCTGCTGGCGGACGGCCAGGAGCTGCAATCTCTGCCGGACCGCCTCCAGCTGGGCCTTGTAGAGCTGCAGACGGGACGCCAAGGGGGTAGGGCGGGGACTGCGATGCTGACTGCCTCGCGACAACTCCTGCTGAACAGAGGAGGATTGAGGGGATACTGAAGCATTGGGTAAATTCAACTAGCGACACCTTGTCAACCAGTGGTCAATTTCGACTGGTAACCTATGCATGAAATATATACTAGGTGTCAAGCTAATTCAACCTGTGGTTAACAAATTGTTGCTGATTGGCCATTGATGGCATGCTCTAAGTATACAACAACACTCTCAAATTGAGCTCCCGTGTGGGGTTAAAATTAGTATAAACTTCAATAAAGGGGCAAGTTACCACTCAGAACATTTGCAATTTTCAACAAGCAATACTAGTAAGCAATACCCCGGGTACAGAAAGCATGGGCTACCAGTCAAAATGCCATGAGATGTGCACAGTTTGTGAATGGTCCCCACCACATATCTGCTTTCTACTGTCTGCTCTGCAAATGTCTTCCTGTGCAAAACTGTGAAAGATTTTACATCCCAAAGCCAAAACATCAAGTCTCAGGTAGAAGACTGGAAGATCTCAAGTCTGATTATACCCCAGATGTTTGCTTAAATTTCAAGATGCATCTTTCACGACATACACGATGATCTGTGAAACCAAGGAATAGTAGGCCTGACATGTTCAGGCAAACTGACCTCCTCATGGGCCTGTTGCAAATCTTCCTCTGTGACCCTTGGGATAAAGTGTCGCTGGGCATCACGGAGCTTCTTGAGCTCGGAGGATGTTGTCTCGTGGGCTGTCTTGTTCTCCTCTAGCTCATGCTCTAAAGACTGGATCTTCTGCCTGTCCAGTTCCCGCTCCAACTGGAAGTCACTCTGGAAAAACAAAACGACCAGAGAAGTCCAGAAGTAACAAAAACGCCCACACTTCAGCCCAAAGTTAACTATCCCTAACCCCCAGTGTATCACTATCTCCCCCACCCTGTCTGGCACCCCATACCTGTCTCTGCCTCTCCAGCTCTCTCTCCCTTTCCCTCTCCCTGTGTCGCTGTCGTTCAATCTGCCTTTCCTTCTCCCGGATAATGTCCTTCTCGCGGCCTTCCTCTTTCTGGCTCAAGAGGGCGCTCTTCAGTCGATCGCATTCCTGCTGAGTCATGGCAACTCGTTCCTGCTCAGCAACAAGTTTGCGATTCAGGTCATCTTGCTGTACCTGTCCAGACAAAGAGATTCATGAAATTTCTCAAAATCATTCTTCAAGATATAATCATTCAAAAAAAGAACAAATTGTATCTCGCATTAAGAACAAAATTGACCAGGCTTGGTTCCCTGACGCAAACCCATGGAAGGTAATGATATGCTCTGCCTCTACAACTCCTCCAGTCTGTACCTGTAAGCTATCAATGGTGGCCTTCAGCTGCCGGCATACGGCCCTCTCCTCCTCCAAAGCCTCTAAGCTCCGGCTCTTTTCCCGGTCGTTCATGTTCTGAAGCGCTTCCACCTCATTCTCCAGTTGGTTGACTCGGGTCCGCAGGTCCAGGTTGCGCGACTTCTCGTTGTCCAAGACTGTCTGGAGCTCACCAATAGTGGACTTCTCGTAGTGGGAGTTTTCGGCGTAGGCGCTGCGCTCTTGGTCCAATGACTCATGCAGCTGGGTGTTCAAGGCTTGCTCCCGCTGAAAGCAAGAGAGTTTTAAAGTTAGCCAAGAATGAAACATTAGAAAATCTATAGGTTCTCTTAATTCACGCTGCATTTGAAAAGCTTTGCCAAGGTCAGAATAACACATGCAACAACGGAAGCCAAAGACCAGCAATTGTATAATCTGTCAAAGACACAATCTCACAGTCAGTTGGCGACAAAGACTATAACACATCCTCATCTGACAAGTCCTAATTGATACAGTGGCAAAGATTTTTTTCTGACAAAGTTTCATAAAGCACTCAGCATGCAGAACCTCTTAAATAGGACCAGTGATAGATCAAGCCTCTCTCTTCTGTTTCTACAACTTCCTTACGTGCAGAGCTGCGTGCAGTTCCTGACTTCTGGTCTTCTCAACATCTAGTGCCGTCTTCAGGTCAGACATCTTGGCACGCTCCGTGTCTGCAAGGCTTAGCGACCTGGATTTCTCTGCCTCCAAGTCTCTCTTCAGCCCTTCGGCTCTGATCTTGGCCTTCTCCAGGTCCTTGTGGGTCTCCACCAGCTTGTTGCGTTCGCTCTCCAGGGCTTTCCTCAGCTCCTGTGTGAAGTCAAAACAGTTCCCCCAAAAATTCAGAAAACCATGTCTTCAAACCCCTTCCACACGACAGTCAGATGACTCTTACCTTCTCTGGAATCATTTACTTTGGCATGAGAGCCTTTGGGGATTGTTTTTGAAAGACAACAATGTTATTAGAAGAACCAGCTTTTTTGTAGAAACTCAAATTAAATTTCTTTGGTAATTGAAGGAACCTTACAGACCATTTAATCCCACCCCCCCTACCCCTGGAAAAGGCAAGATGTAACCTGGACCCTATTAGATCTGTGCAATTCCTATAGAGGGCGGTCTACTCAGTATGTGAGACTTCTATATTGAGCAGTAACTTTGCCCATTATCCCAACTGCAATTGTAGTTCTGCCTCTCACCTTGACCGAGTCCTGCTCTCTCTGCCGGGCCTTGGCCGTACGGCTGCTCTCGCTCTCGAGCGTCTGCTGGAGGTTGTGAACGCTCTGCTGCTCCGAATCCAGGGCCTCCTGCAGACTCCGCGAGTGGGACTTCTCTGACTCTAACTGGGCTCTGGAATAAGAATGACCAAACGGCCACCTTGATCAAATCCGTCACCGAAGGGATGGTATCACATGGCTGATATTTTGCCAGTGCTGAGAGATTAATTTGAAGGCAATGACGCAAGGGGCAAAATTCTTTGCTTAGAAAGCTTCAACATATTTCAGGTTCTTAAGTATAACAAAATGCAAATGAATGAAAAAAAAGAGATTGGGGGACGACGTTGTAGAGAAAATGCTGTGGACACAAAAATGAAAAATCTTGGTTGGCAATCTTTATCCTGAGACTAGCTGTGCAGATTTTGATGGATGTACACACCCTGACAAGAGATCGTAAGAATGATTGCTTTCCTAAATTAAAATGAGTGATTTCCCCCATCCACCTGTCCTTGATGCATGAAGAAGCAAATCAGATACCTGCAAATGCCCAATAAAGCTCTACAGCCATTAGCATATGTCTTAGAAATTGCTGTGAATTTATCATTTGCTGCTGAGGTACAGCAAGGGGGACTTTTCTATGTCACTGAATATTCATAAAGTCCATTCTTTTAATCCTAACAATACATTTTTGTCTTAGAAGGTTCAAGTACAGCAAATTATCAGGTATCTGAGGACATCCACCTTTATACCAGAACAAAAAAGGAAGAATAAATCTGCAGAAAACAGCAGCAGAAAGTAAAGAAAGCAACTTGGTTGTGTGCTACAAATCAAGCAAGGAAAATATCTTGAACCAAGGAATATTTAGATGAAGAACTTGAAGCAAAACACAATGACACCAATGCTCAGAAAGCTGGAAATATACTAAGAAAATAATTGAGACGACCAAATATTACAAAATAAAATACAATCGATCCATGCATGCATATCATAAAAGACTAAAAATGACATAAACTGACCATCTTTCATTTTGGCGAAAAAACAAAGCCTTTTATGAGGCTCAAAACTATAAACACTTCATAACCCACAAAGTGGGCTTATGTTATTTCCATTCCAAGCAATAATGGGTGTGAACTGATTTCCTGAGCTGGAGACAGAAATTTCTAGTTCTGAGCCTCATGCACACTGTGAAACAAAGCGATGTGATCTTCCATGCACATGCACACACACACTATGCAAACAGACTATGCTATTCTGTTGCCATGACAACAAAGCACTAGGTATCCCATGAACACACCTGTGGCATCACCGTTGGCCATTTTGGTGGCTACTGCCAACCTTGGCACAATTACAAACAGATGAACAATACTGACACAAAACACACATGGCACTGCCTTCAAAACGGCCGCTGTGCCCAGGGATAAAGGTTTTTTTTCTTTTCTAGTTTCCCCGATGTCTGCCTCACTCAAATGCCATCATAGTTTGTTTTTTATTTTATTGCCAATGACCATAAAATTGCATCTGCTTAATTTTTGCTTCTTAAAGCAAGCGGATGAAATGACATTTGGATATTTTTGTGTTTTCAAAAGAGCAAGCAAGCAAGCAAGACAAGTAGTTTTATTTCGTTCCTCAATAGCAAATTCCACTGTTAGTCTTACAATGCAGGCCCACAACCCAATTTTCACATGAAATGGTCCATCCACATAAAAACCATCGAAATTCCCCAGGATCCCAAACTGGGAGGGAAAGCCCTTGAATGACTCATAGTTAGTTTTTCTCATGCCAAGTTTTCTCTGGAAAAAAAATGATTTTATGTGTTTGTGGGGAAAAAAATACATGTTTCATTAGCAGTTTTGTTAGATTTTGGGTTAGTTTTTTTCATGCTTCCAGTGAGAAGTGTAAATGACTTGTAGCACACACTTACAAAACTCCCTCCGCTATGCCGCTGTTGGTGTTGAGGTCAAAGGTCAAAGGTTACCAATCAGGGAAGGGGAAGAAACAATGGCTTGCTATTAATATCAGGAGCCTTGGTCAAATGCTTGAGAAATGTGTCAGTCATAGAGGAATGAATTAGTTTGGGGGAAAATGACGCTTGATGTTTGGAGACTCAAATTGGAACAGGTGAACAAATCTGTGGTTTCAAAAAGCTCCAATTAGAAGATTGAGATGTTACAAACATCACTATTGGGTGTACAGCTCAACACAATCTCCTAGAGGGTATTACCTTCACCCCTGTTGCAGATTCTAAAAATGTTCTTTGGGATTAACACCGAACTTGGACCCCGCAAACTTTTTCATATACAAGCTTAGCAGCAAAACAGTTCACAGTGCACAGCGACATGGGATGATTTGTTCCAAGAACACACCTTGGAAAACTACCGAGTCAAAATAAATCTACATGAGAAATGACTGCACTCGTACCACAGTCCACGTCATCAGGTACGCCGTACTTGAAAGGCTTTGTGGATGTCCAGCATGAAGATTACAGACAGCAACAACCCATGCGGATTCAGACATGCCAATGATGAGGTAATAAGGGGGGGCGGGATGATGCAAAGATCAGGGGCAGCATTGGAACCTTTCTAGACCCAAATCAATTTAAAGAAGAAGAAGAAAAAACAAAAAAAAAAAACAAGTTCCTCCTCAAAAAAACAGATCTTGGTCCAGATCCTGGAAGCAGGCAAACATTTCTCAAGGAAGACATCTTTCAGACAGACACAGAACACTGAAACGACAGGGTTCTTACGTGACTTCGGCCAGCTTGGCTTCTATCCTCTCCTTGCTACCGGTCAGCCGATCCAGCTTGATCTGCAGCTCCGACAGCTCGTTCTGCAGTTCCAGGACCTGATTCTTCTCTTTGTTCAAGGCGTCAGCTAGCTGAGCCACCTTCTCCTTCTCCACAATCAGAGATGTCTGCAGGTCCTCCACAAGAATCCTCTCCTGCCGGTACTTATGCTCCATCATTTCAACTAGTACGCCAAAAAAAAAACCACATTTACCATTCTCAATTTGAAAAGTTCGGCCCCTGGTGCATCTTGGCAGATTTGTCCTTGAGCAAATTTTAAAAAGCTGTTAAGCAAAGACTATTACTTAGTTGAAGCAATGTGTTTCTTTATGAACTAAAGATTGGAAAACCAGTTCAAAGCAATGCACATCAAGTGGCACTTTGGTATGATATTAGCTAACGTTTTTTTTCAGATGAGATCTCAATGTTGCAGGTTTCTCCTCAAGGACCACAATTTGTTAACAGCAGCAGAGAGACTGTCCAATCTTACGTTGCCTCTTGAGCTGTCTCTCGCGACTGGTGCCATGCTCCTCCACACTGTTCAGCTGCGAGGTCAGCTTAGCTCGTTGTTCCTGCAGCTCCCCGGCCAGCATCTTGGAGTGCGCCCTCACGTCCTCGATCTCAGCCAGAAGGGAGGAGCGGTCGGCACTGTAGATCTGCTCCAGGGCCGACTTGTGGTGCGCCTCCTGCCAGAAGAGAGAGGAGGAGATTGTGACTCCTTTCCGGCAATTCTTGGTGCTCCGTAAATAGGACAGAATCTTGTTTTTCCACCTGCTCACCTGTTCTCGAATTTTCCTCTCAAGCCGCTGAACCTCAGACAAGTCACGGTCCCCGCTGGAGGTGACATGAGTCCTCAGCTCTGCCAACAGGGCGTCCCTTTCCTGATCAAAGACTGACTGGATGGCTCGGAGAACACGGCCTCGCCAGTCAGACTCTGAAGACGTCTGTGTCTGTTCGCCAATAATAATTGAACATCAGCAAAAGCTTAGAAGAGTGTTTGTCGAGACTTTAAATTTCAAGTTGAGATCTCAAGACTGCACTTGGTTCTAAACACAGGTGTAATCAAATGTAAAATCTCTTACAAACCACTGGAACCAAGCCGTTCATTGGCAATTCCAGAAAAGCTGGGTTCGAACCCATCACCTCCGGGTTACCCTACTAGTGCTCTATGAGGTAAGTCCTTACAGCAATTTTGGCAGATGTCAATCTCTCTATTTAGGTTAGCTCATCTCAGAAGGCCTGGTCAAGAGGTATCTGGCCTGAGTCTTACCCAATGAGCCTTGGTAGCCTGGCTGATGAGGTCCTTCAGGGCCTGTATGGCATCCAGCAAGGCCTGCTTCTCATTCTCCCAGGCATCCTGCAGAGTGAGGATGTCCGTCCCATCCTGGACCATGGGGCGCGGGGACGTCTGCTGGCGTAGGTACCTCAGATCAGAGAGACTGAGAACCTGTAGTCCCTCGTTGTGAAGTCTGTTCAGGACAGCCTGGACGAAACCCAAAACAAACAGCTTTCATCAACTGCAACAGGTCCTGACTGATTTATATCAAATCTCTCACAATCCATTGATGTCAAGCCGTGTCTGAATCGGTTACTTTGCAATGTTGGCTTTTCCATTAGGATGTTGCAGCCTAAAGTTGTAGCCACAAAGAAAGCCATGTTTCTCAACACTGCTCAACATCAAGGATGCAAATGTTGGATACAACTGCGAACATCTTCAACTCCACAAAACTCTACGATACAAAAACTCCTGTCCTTGCCTGTAACCTCTGTGGGATGTCCCCGCCATTAACGAGTCCCTCTCCGTTGTGAGCAGCGCCCTCTGTTGGCCCTCGTTCCTTGCCCACCCCGGCCTGCCTGGTCTTGAGCTGGCCTACTAGTCTCGAATCCAGCCTCTCTGTGGCTTGCAGCTCTTGGGTCAGTCTGTTGGCTGTGTCTGATGTAAAAAATACTTCATCCTTAAAGTACAAGTTTATCAAGAACACCATCATGACAATTTAACCCCTTCACCTCGACTGCTGGGCTGTGGTATGCCCTGAATGGAGGGCTTTGTCCATCAGCAGGCCCCATTGAACCAGCAGCTACATGGTGAATAGACTGTATGTGTGGTATGCACTAATCCTCACACAATGGTGCGGTAGTAGCAGGTTAAAACCCTTATCCAGTTTGTCTGGAGCCATTTTTAATCTGTAACGGCCCAACTATAGCATCTGTCCCAACTTTAGTTGGCCAGCCCAACTGCAGCACTACAGTTGGGACTGTCCCAACTATTGTTGACCAATTTCTGTAGAAATTTTCTCAACCTTATCCAAATTTATGCATCTCACACTTGACACAATTCATCTAAAATATGGCACTTCTTCTATGGCATGTCATTGTAAACAATATGACCTTTGCATATGCTGGGCACTTGCACACTGGACCTCTCTGCTGTAGTTGGGCCGGCCCAGCTATACCACTCTAGTTGGGATAGGCTCAACTACAGTTCGGATGGTCCCAATTACACTGCAGTTGGGGCGTAACAAATCCGTTTAGATCTACTTGTCAGAAAGCAATTGGGACATGCTATGACAACACATTATAAAGTCCAAATAAAGTGACAGAGGCTGTCTGTTCAAAAACTAATCACTGCACTGCAAACAATCTTGTTTGCAGTGCCCTGGGAATTGGAAGATCATCTTGAAAGTTCAGATGAAATCCCCAAGTACCTGCGATGACACTGCTCATGGGGCTGGCGTTGACGGGCGTGGCCGCCAGTATCCTCTCCAGCTGCCTCCCGTGCTCCTCCTGTATCTTGGCAACCTCCTCGGCGTGCGCTGCCATCAGGTCACGGTTGACGCGCAGCACCGCCTCCTCCATCTCGTGTCGGTGCCGCTCCTCCCGGGCCCGGGAGTGCTGGGCGTACTCTGCCCGCAGCTGGTCCATCAGGACCTGTGTCTCGCGTTCCATGGTGCGCTGGATGTCGGCCACGTGCTCCTGGTGTTGGCGTGTCAGCTCCGAACGGATCTCGCGCAGTTTCTGTCGGATGAACAACACTGTTTTTTTCAAAAATTGCAAACTTGAATGGGCAACACTCCACAAAATCAACATGAAAAGAAACAGTTCCTATTTGAAGAGGGAAAAGACTGAATGGGATTCACCCTTGCAGCCCTCAGATATACTGCATTGGAAGTTCCAGGTTAAAATCCCATCTCAATCAATTTTCTGTTCGGCTGAAAAGGATCACGAAACTGAGTTGAGAATTGAACAAAACACACTACAGAGTATTCTGGATAGTGAATTTTTGGCTATGCAAAGTCCAGCTGATTAGCTACATTTTCCTACTAAGTTAGATTTTCCTCCTAGTATAAATCAAAATTTTCCTTCTAATCAATTTTATCCTACTATTCAATAAAGTTGTTCCCACTAAGCAAGTTTATCCTGTTAAGCAAGATTTTCATACGAAGCAAGATGTTTTGTGGAATCAAGACTTTCCAACAAAGCAATTTTTCCTCCAAAGTAAGTTTTATTAGCAAATTGACCCCTGACCTGCTCCAGGGTCTTGCCCGGTGACAGTCCCTGTAGACTGGCCATCTTCCGGTCATAATCCATCTCCAGTTCCTTCAGTCTCTCCACGTCCGAGGCTTGAGCCTCCCGTAGCTGGTTCATCTCCGCCTCGTGACGCTGCTTGAGTGCCTCCAGTGCCTCGGCATGCTTTCGCTGCAGCTCGACGATGCGCAGCTCGTGGTCATGCTGCAGGCGCTGCCAGCTAGTGTCGGCTGGTCCGTGGGGGGACAGCTGCTGCTGCTGCTGCTGTTGTTGCTGGTGAGGAGGTTCCTCGTCCAACTCTCGCTGCTGCTGTTGCCGTAGCTGGAAAAGTTGCTCCTCCAGATTATCCACTTGGAGGCGGAGTTGGGTGATCTCTGTCTCTTTTTCCTAGAAACGACAGCAAATAAAGCATATTTGGTCAATTTGCATCACTTCAATATTCACTCTTCTCACACTGCAATTAACAAGATTACATGAGAATCTAGAACCAATTTTACACAAACTTCACAGGATCAAGCTCAGGGGGGTGCATCAACGCTCGAACTACCAGCACCAACAGAACACATGGAACTTGCTAACCCACACAATCACACATCCATACCTGCACTTCCTGATTGAGGGCCTTGATCTGGCTCTTATAGGTCTTGGCTTCACTCCCTCTGGGAGATTGCTCTTGGAGCCGGACCAAGAGTCCCTCCAGGTGATCCACCTCTCTCTGACGGGCCACCAACGTCTGCTTCAAAGACAACATCTCTTGTTCATGTCGAGTCTGGGGAGACGAAATAAAGATAAATTTTGTTGGTTTACTTGACATGCAGGTCCAGCCCATCAAAAATCCAGTTGCAAGTCGTGGTAGCCTTGGCAAAATTCATGGGACGGAGGTACGCCGAAAAATTATTTGTAGGATTAGCAGAGAATCAACTTTACCTCTAATGCAATGCTGTGTTTCTGCAAGGTCTTGAGTTTTTCTTCCACCTTGGGATGTGACAGTACATCCCTCGACCTCTCCTGGTCCAGCGACTGCCTCAAGGTGGCTATCTCTCTTTCTTTGGTTTTTAGCTTGTTGTCCAACTCTCCCTGTAACTTCTCCTGTGGAGAGACCATCAAAAGGCAATGTTGGAAAGAAAATTTGGAATAAGTACTGCCAACACATCACGAGATTTCCATTCATTGAGCAAATTTATCTCATCTTTAATTATTGTTGTGACTTACTACTTCTTTCTCCAACTCCTTCACATCAGTTGCCTCTGGAGGGCGCTGTGACTGGCCCAAGGCTGGCTCTGGAGGACGCTCAGTCTTTGTCTGGGCCTCGTCCAGGTCTTGCATAACCTGGGCCAGCTGCTCGTTGAGGTGGTCAATCTCCTGGTTCTTCTCTTCAAGGAGTTCCTGGGCAAAGCGGGGCATGGAGGCCGCCATGTCTTGACTGGACAGCGTCACTTGATCCTGGAAGATGGCAAACACGATGCAAACCCCTTCAACAAAACCTGCTCTCCACCTGACCTAAAACCCACGAACCTCATTCAATACATGGCAATACTGAGGTTCTCCCGTTTCAAATTTTTCCAGGAAACACCCCTCTCCATCTCTTTCCCCTACTTACGAACCTCCAACATCACACTTCACAAAACCTCATCCTTACCCTCCCGAACCCATCCAGAGCTCTACCTATCCTTCTCAGTGGCTGCTCCAAAAACCCTTATCCACCTTCCTTCCCTGCCACCAACCTCCCACACTACCTCTCCCAACCCTGCCTTCCTCCTCACCTCCAGCTGTCGTACTTCCTCCAACGCCTTCTCCACCTTCCTTCCTTACCTCCAACCTCCCACACTACCTCTCCCAACCCTGCCTTCCTCCTCACCTCCAGCTGTCGTACTTCCTCCAACGCCTTAGCCAGCTTTCCTTCCAGGTCCTCCCGTCCCGAGTCCTGCTCCCTGGTGCCTACCTCAATCTGCATGTTCAGCTGCGCTATCTCCTCATCCTTGTTGAGGATATCCTCTCTGAACTGCTCCAACTGCTCCACCAGATTCTCGATCTAAGACAAAGGAATGCCATACTTTCAAAAAAAGAGAGACTGGACTATTCAAGCACTTGTAGGCACAACCAAATGTAGACTGTTTGTTGCTTCGTCAATAGACATGCTAGTACAAGTCAAGCAATTCAACACAAATTTTCCCACTCGACAGGCCACAACTAGGTCACATCATTGTGCACATTCAATTGAAAACTGACACAAAATGGGCAGAGTGCCCTCTAGCATTCATGAACTGAGCCATTACCTCTTTGTCTTTCCTCTCTAGCGCCTCCTTGTCTTCTTCCAGTTGCTTCAGCAGCGAGCCTTCGGTGCCGACCACTTCACCCGAGTCTGAGCTGGCCGTGCCATCCGCACCATCTGCCCCATGCTTCAGGGCGTCCAACTTGGACTGCAACGCTGAAATCTGTGGAGGGGAATGAAAGCCAAGTCAATCTGTGAAAATTGGGAGTCTTTCAAAATTCTTTCCCTGAAACTTTACAAGAGTGAAAATCTCAGGCAAGGATGATAGCGAACCCACTTTTAGAATGAAAATGATGTAAAGAACAATGGCCCATCTATTACAAATAAACAAAAAACCAATTTAAAATTGAAAAAGAAAACCATGACAGTACAAAATCAACTTAGGCACGATGTCAAAAAGATTTCAATCGGCTCGCCTCGGCGCACTCCAGAGTGCCGCACAGCACCGCTGACCTACTTAATGCTATTATTGATTGGTCTAAACTTCCAACAACAAACTGATAGCATGGGATGGGAGTCAACACGGAACCTCAACTGCTGATAACGTGAAATCAAATTTCACTTTCAAATTCTCAAACTTTACATCAATGCTTCACAAAATCAATTTCAGAAATTTGAAATCACGCATACCTGTATCAGCTGGTCGTAGAGCTGTTTCTGCAGCGCCTCCTTCTCGTGCATGATCTCTGCCTCGAGGTGGCGCTGTTCACCCAGGTCGCGCTCCAGCTCGTCCGTCTTAGTCTCCAGTTGCTGCCGTGATTGGACAGCCTCATCCAGGTGACGCTCTACCTCCTTCAGCTGGCTGCTCAGCTCCCGGGTCGTCTCCTCCGAGAATTGCAGGTCGCGCTCCAGCTGTTGTGCCTTCACTTGGGCCTGGCTGACCAGGTCTGATTTCTCTCGCAGCTCCTCGCGAAGCTCTTGGGCCTGTGTGAAAAGATTTTAACAGTAAGTCATGATCCTAACTGTTCTGAAGCAGGAGAAGTTAACCTTTTGGCACTGACTTCAGTTATTTGTTTCAGTTTTCTATTGCTGTAGTTAAATTTGAGATTCTACGTCTCTGCATTCTATTCAATTTAAATAACAAAGGCTTCATACAGCATACAATTCTTAATGATGTCAACTTCTCAAGCAGTATTTTTAACTACTTTGATCTACCTCTTTTCTGAAGATCTCATCAATGTTTGATGGCAACCTGTCTCTTGATCTCTGGTCTGCTTCCAGTCGGACTATCTCACGCTGAAATTCTTCTCGCTCCTGTTCTCGTTCTATAGTTTGTTGCTGCGGAAAAAAGTTCAAAAACATTTACTGATACATTTTGCAGAAATTTCTGTTACTTTCAGCGTTTACAGATATTTTGCAAGCATCCTAAGGGTCACCTTCAAATATTTTAAAATGCATTCTGAAGAAAAAAGGTTAGATATTTCCAAGTTATTGCGCAGATATTCTACAGATATACTGAAGTTATTATTGGGATATTCTAAAAGTATTTTACAAGTATACTGCAGACACTACTTAGCTACCATCAAATGCTCAGTATACACAGCAGCTTTCCTTCTGAAATATTTGAGTTCTCTCTTAAAAATCCTGAATACAAGAAGCTTTACCTCTAGGAATTGCTTGTTCTTCTTGAGCTGTTTCTCCAGAGCCTCCAGTTCTCGCCTCAGCTCCTCCGTCTCCTTCTTCCTCTTCTCGGCCAGGGTGTCTCCCCGGGCGATCTGCTCTTCCAGCGCCGCCTCCAGGTGGTGCAGTTGGTCCTGGAGGTCCGCCTTGTCCTTGGCCGCCTGCCGCTCAGCGTCCTGGCGCTCTAGGAGGGCGGTCTCCGCTTCCTCCCGCAGGCGGAGGTTCTCCTGGAGGATGCCTGGCAGCAGGATGACAAGCATGAGGAGAATGTTGTCAAGAAGGTGGATTGTCTCAACTAGGTCGATTTAGCCTTGGTAAAAACAGATTCCTTCAGGCAAGTTTAAGCACTTCTTTATCTTTGCCTTATTGCTTTCCAAAAGCCTTTGCAGAAACACTCATCAGCTTGATCCCATGGGAGTTGGTCTGGCAAAATAACATCTAAGTCGGGAATCCCTAAAGTGTAGAAAGATAAGGTGCCCAATTCCAATCAGAAAAATAAGAGCAAGGTTGCAAGAGCAAGCTGTGTTCATATCATCTGCCAAGGCAGATACAATCAAGTGCTAAAATTAATATTTTCTGGGCAGGAACGAGAAGCCTTTGCAAAGCTAAGCGGCGTGCTGCACATCTGGCCATCTGATGCAATGTAACACACCGCATGTGCTGATAATGTTAATACTCTGCTGATGAACCAGGAAATCGCTGGATGGCAAAACCTTTCCCAACCCTTTCACTTTTGTTCCATCAGTATCTATTCCACATGTGTGCATTGACTGAAGCCCCATTCAGAGGTCAAAGGTCACTATGGCGTAAAACTAAACAGTCTGTAAACACAACAGCGCATTTTTCACTTTCTAGATTTCAGTGAAATTGGTAACAAAAAAGGAAATCAGCTGCTGAAGGGGATGTTGTAGGCCTGGGTGTGTGACAGTTTCTCAATGCATGGTGTAACGTGTCAAACTCTGACACAACACATTATCTGTTACCCTGATTCATGTCCAGAAATCCCTACCTTACCCGGACAAGACTAAAGACCAGACACCACCCCGCCTGTTGATAGGTTATTATCTGGAATTCCATTAAAAATTCTCATCTCAAATTTTGCCCACTCATGAAAGGTGCCGTTGTATTTTATCTGCTACAAAGACGGAGAACGTGAGTCTGTTTCTTGATTGCATCGATGGAAATCAGTTGGGAGTTTAACCCTAACCTTCCCCAACCACACAGGGTTAAACAGTGGTAAAGTGTTTAATTCTGTGGGGATAGGTCTGGTAGGCCCAGACAGCTGGCTTTTGCATTGGATTTGGCATACCTCAGAAAAACAAAGTCCAACAGCCTCTGTGCACAAAGTCCTATATGGGTGTTTAATTTTGTGTGAATGGGTAAGGTTAGGTCCAGCAACCCTTGAGCAGTTAGGGTTAAGCTGCAGAAAAGAAGCACTTCATCTACAGGTTTACTTTACGGTAAGAAATAGGGATTAATGTCTTAATAAATAATCTTAAAATGAGATCCAAATTCAACACTGAAAAGCAAAAGACTGCAACAGCAGTAATGCCTCTATGCACAACATTCAGAACGCAGACAAACAACTTCTGTGACTCATAATGATCTATAACAGGTAGCAGACGTGTGACGTGCACGCAGACTACATGACTAACAGACTCACTGTCCATTCAGTGTCGGGTAGGGGGGGAAATTTTGGTGCAAACCGAAACCTCCTGGAAACCAGCAATGGCATGTGGTTTTGCTTGATAACTGAAGTGACGATGAAAACAACTTCTTAACCTTTGACACTTGACATTTTGTGAATTTGCCCAGGAAAGTCGACTTAAAATGTGATCCTCTATCCCCAAATTGATCTGAAACCACAGGAAAAAAATTTCAAGTTGATTTTAGTATTTATCAGCAACATTTTAGCACAAAGTTAACTATGATTAAGCACAACCTCCACGTTTTTGCACACAAATGGTAAGATGTGATGTTGATTGGTGCTTTTGAAGTGCTAAAACAAAGCTTTATTGACAATATTGAAGATTGTGTGTTCAAAATATCTACTTCAGCCTGGTTAGCGCAGTGGGTTAGATTTTAAATGGGTTACTTCGTGAACTTGTACTTTTGAGAAAAATAGAATGAGTCACATTTACAGAAACAAATTCCCCCTTAGCCACAATGATGACAAGTCATACTCACCTCTTGGGTCTGACATCGATAAGAGGTGAGACAGAGACATATGCAGTCACAGGTGGGGTGACAAACGGGGTGATAGACGTGCACAAGGGAAACGGTCAAGACACCAAGGGGAGGGGAAGGAGGGGCCATGCAAAAAAAAAACAAAGCACAAGATGAAAGAGGGAATATTGAAAAGGCGACTGGGGTGCTTAAAAATTAATCAGAAAATAATTACAAGACAGGAAATGAAGATGGGGATATGAAAAGTATCATTTCAGACAGAAAAAAACCAAGGACAAACTTTCGACACCGAACAGTTTTCCAGAAATGCAGCTCAATTTCACAAAATATTTTTGTTGGAAAAATCCGGCAGAAAAATTAATCAAGCAAACCATTTCAGTTATTGCTTTTCAGTATTTAAGTTCTTCTCTTCCTTATATCATTGCTTGAATTCTTTGGTTTTCATTGTTTAACTTCGTTAGCTTAAAACTTTATTTTGGTGAGGAAGGAGGGTAAGTGTCAGGGATCATGGGGGTGGCAGCTGGCCATTTTAGGAGCAATGGCAATGTGCCCAACACCATCCATGGAGATTAAGTCCCACCACCATTGATCAGCAACCCATTGATCTACATATAACCCCTGTCTGGTGTTGTTGAGTCATTGACAAGTCATCCAATCTGAACGCAAATCGCAAGCTATTCAAATGAACTGTGACAAAAGCATTCCTCAGTCATTGTTAATCCTGCAACTTGTGACTGGACTTGTGAAAGGACTAGACTTATGACTGACTCAACTATAGCCCTGTTACAATTCATGAAAATGGCATGTTTAAAATCCTGCCTCGATTACACAGATGACTGGATTACACAGCTTCCGTTGACTCACCTAAGTCCTCTTGTCCAAGCCGCTGCTCAAACGCCGCCTTCTGTTCCTCCACACGTTCCCTCTCCTGCTGCAGCGAGGTCTGAGCGTGCTCCATGCTGCCCAGCCTCTCTCGCAGCCCCTCAAGCTCTGCAGCCATGTTGTGTTTGTCCGCTTCCAGTTTGGTGTTTGTTTCCTCCAGTTCTTGCTTTTCGGCAGCCAGACCATCCATAAGCCCTGATGGTTAGCCAGAATGAGTACTTTTAATATGGGCTCATTTTGCTGTGCATTAAACAAATCTTTTCACATTTCACTTCTTTGGTATCCAATTTCATATCTTAATAACAGTAATTTTGCATATAAAAACCCGGTAGTCCGTTTCAGTTAAAAAAAATGAAAAGTTAGTTTTCAACTTCAAAGGTTTTTCAAACTGTGAAAAAATGCATCTCAGAAGGCCAAGTACCTCATCCAGAGGTGCCAAATCAAGCCGAGCTTAAAGCTCTATACTCAAAACTCAGCAGTGAAACGTAAATAATAAGTATACATCATTATTATGGTTCATTTCACATTCCAATCACAGCCAAAGGGATGAATTAAGGGAATGTTAACACAATAACAGTGTAGATTACGATTTAAAACATTAAGAAAAAGACATGAAAGGATATGAAACATACTTAAATGTTAATAGATTAACTACATTGTGACATTATAAATGTTTACCAACAAAAGAAACAAACGAATTTCAAAATGACACAAAGGTTTAAATACACAAAGGGTTATCTTGTTGGGGTAAAGAAAAGATACGACTGGTCTTCAGTTTCACAATTTAGGATCAAATTCCATCAGCTCACCTCCAGTCCTGTGTAGTTCCACTCCCAGCTTCTCGCACTTCTCGGACACCTCCTGCAGCTGAGCCATCAAGCTGTCCCGGTCAGCTCGCAGCTGGTTTACCTCCTCCATGCTGGACTCGGTGGCATTTAAGAGCTCAGCCTGGGAGCTGCGGGCACGCTGGATCTGGTCGGTCGTGGCCGAGACCATCTCCAAGAGCCGCTCTACAGAGTTCTGAAGACGGGTGTTGGCACCTGCAGGGTCAAGTTGTGGGTCTGTTAAGATCTCTTTTGTTAGTTGTGACTGAATTTCTGTGAGTGAGAAACTTCTGAGAAAAAAATTAAGCCATGGTGGAGAACGGAAGCCTTGTGGTATAGCATGCAGGATTCAGAATCTTGTAGATAGATCTTCAAATTGTGGAATCTGACGTTGTGTCCATGGGCAAGACACTCTACAGAACTGCTATTTTTTGCACCTAGAAGCCATCTCTTGTGAGATCCAAATCAAAATCTACAAAACAGTTGACAAATCTGCCTCCCACTTACCAGTCACAAGCTCCTCCCCCTCCGCGTCCAGATCTGGCCCGTTGAACATGCTCTCCATGAGCTGCTGGGACAGCTCCAAGCCCTCATCGCTGAAAAACGATGCCACACTGGTGTCGTGCAGAGCGTCAGGGGGTTCGTCGTGGGGTTGGTGATCCCTGGCAGCGGGCTGGGCTGTTTGGACAGAAAGATACTATTCGATATGTGGACTTCTTAAAATACCAACCAATAAAGGGATGGAATTCTGTCATTAAAAGAGGCTGTAAAAACTTGGCTTTTCTCATTAACCTACACCTGGAACTTGAAAGACATTACGGTACCAAATAGTTAGGCTAAGCACTTATTCCACATTATCACAGAAAAACTTCTAAACGTCCATTCAACTGAAGCAGTAGTATTGAAACCTCAGGAAAATAAGTTTTAAAATTGGACACTGAATTTGAATTTAACATTTAAAGCAGTGGTTCATATCGAAAAACAATCCAGCACCTAACCACAGTGCCAGGGCAGTGTACAATGTACATGTAATTCCCCAAATCATTCCAAACCCTTCTAAGATGCGAATGCAAAAACCACAGCAAAGAATATGACAACCATTCGGAATACCCTTTATTGACCCTTACCTCCCCCTTGTTGCGGGCTGGCCCCGCCCTCCGACGCCTCCCCTTCAGCCTCTGTTCTCCCTTCCCCCTCCCTGCTGTCCGATCTGCCTTCCCCCGCTGACCGAGTGGTAGCAGCCGCCAGCTTGGCCATCTGCCTGTTGATGGTTTCCTCTGTCGCCATGGTAGCTCGGACCGCCGTGGTGAGCACCAAGAGCAGGTGATTATTAGCTTCTTGCACAGAGGCCCTGGGAACAATGCATTGCCCCCCCCAACAAGATTAGCATCTAAAAATATCTCTGAGGTTTCTTTCAGGGATATATAAACTTGTATTCTTCCTGCAATGTTTCCTGAAATCACGAGAATAACGCAGCCTATTTTTTGTACTTAAAATGAGACACAACACACAGTAATACATGTAGATGTAGTGGCTAGGCTGAAGAGTCCTGACCCTCTAGGAATACATTCTAGCAACCATGGACCACTTTCACTGAACTTCAAAGGACAAGAATGTGCTAAGCCAAAACAAAATTTGCTTTAACCCTAGCAGGGCTAAGCTCTCCGATTTCAATGTAATTTTGCACAAACCTGGCAAAACATGCAGCACTTCTTGTATTGATTGTTACCCATATCCTGTTGACTTGCCTAGGAAATTAATCTTCTTGGTATCTCAGTCAAATAGAGGCTAAGGGGTTGGGTGGGGAAATAAGTGTGGGTGAACAATCAATTGTCTCTTCAGAATACAGAATCATTAGAAGACCCTCAGCAGGTGCATTTCTCCACAACCAGCCATGCAATAGTGATCACTCTATCTGAACTTTAACCTTTGACCTTTAATTCCAGTCAGACATCAAAATTTATCCTGAAGGCAAACACAACCAATTCCACGATAGTGATGACTTTCCGTGTCAATGTGTAACAGGTGTAAGTGGGAGCGCTCAATAATCACCTCAACATCAATACTGAATGTACGACAGACTGGCCGTGTACATGAAAGCGCAAGTACATGGCTTTATATTCAGTGACATGAAATTGAACCATAAAATTTACGTCTTCAATTTGCTTCTGTGGGCATCACTAAAAAAATTGGCCATACTGAAGCAGAAAGTGGCTCCAATTATTTTATTTACCTAAAAATAAAATCCTGATTATTCCTTTTTACTTGAATAAAAAAATTAATCAGCATGACACATATTGCCGTCCAAGTATGTTGTCTAAAAAAATGATTTTCAGCTTTGAAGTCAGACACCTGACAGAAAAACCTACAATTGGAAATGTATTTTCTCAAAAACAAAGACCGTCCCGGCCAGAGTCGTTTTCAAAATGCTGTGAAATATCAGGACAAGTCATCTCAACAGTGCCAACACCCAGCCCTGCCATTCTGACTTACCGTTCGTTGTTCAGTCGCTCCACATCGGCTCGCATCATGCTCAGCAAATTCCCACCTTCCTCGTTTTCACGTTCCCGCCGGCTGATCACAGTGTCAAACTGCGCAATCTGCTGCAGCAGTGCCATGTTCTCTTGCTGTAACTGTAGCAACATGGGTGGGAGAGAAATGAAACGGCCATTATGAAAAACTGTCCCCAGAGCAACCGCTTCTGATAATGCCTGTGAAGCAAACAGCCACAATGTTCCGCCTAGAATGCTCCCTCTCACAAAAGGAGAAATTCTTCAGCTACAAAAATTTTGAAAAGTTGAAATGTTCTTTCACAAACCAAGACATGTGCTATTGCAAACTCCTGAAATCCTTTACTGCCGAAATATGCTGTAACCACGGTTGATTAGAAAACAATCAAGCTTTAGACTAATAGCCAATTCAACAATACACAATAATTATTAATAATCATTTGGGGAACTAAACTTACCTTGACCAGTAGAACTTGATAGTTGATGTCTCAAATACTATTAGAGTATGCATGTAAAGGCAGCAGCCATTTTGACAACAAATAAAGAACTTCTACCAAAACAAGACCTACAAGTAGATCTTAGAAGAGCAAGTCACCAAGTTCAACTACTCATCAATCAGATTCACCATCTTCTCTACAATTTCCGAATAAAATCGAAACAATATGTAATCTGGATATTTCTGCAGCTGAGGCACTACTAGCGCAAATGTTATGGATGGGACAAACACATTTGATGTCTATTACAGAGAGGATGTCCCAACCTACAGTGTGCCCGACACACAGGAAGTCGACCGTACCATTTTCCAAGAGGTGACAACCCAACATGAGAAACAATTATTGATTTCCTTGATCACAAACACCAGCTAGTTCCATTCATAAAACCGATGCGAGGGCCAACACTTTTCTCTGGCTGTGGCATTTCGGCGGGGAAAATTGAAGTCAGTCCCAGGGTTAAAAAGTTCACCCGTCGAGAACCCGCCCTCGGTGAAAATGGTAAGTCCCTGGAGGGACGCTTTTTCAGGAAGTGGGGAATTTTCAGCACATGAAGGAAGTGTTGGCGTCTGCACAGACTGAATGAAACTGATGTTTGTTCAGAAGGCGACAGCGAACAGCAACACTTTCACTGTAGGTTTCACTCTTAAACACCAATGCTGAAAATTGTCACTTCGATCAAATTAGACGTACTACAGTGAATTAACGCTGCTGGTGTGACCATCCCATTTTAGAAAACTGAATCAAATTAGACATACTACGGTGAATTAACGCTGCTGGTGTGACCATCCCATTTTAGAAAACTGAATCAAATTAGACGTACTACGGTGAATTAATGCTGCTGGTGTGACCATCCCATTTTAGAAAACTGAATCAAATTAGACATACTACGGTGAATTAACGCTGCTGGTGTGACCATCCCATTTTAGAAAACTGAATCAAATTAGACATACTACGGTGAATTAACGCTGCTGGTGTGTCCAACCCCTTTTAGAAAAATTGACATTACGGTTCTTGACTTCAAAAAAGTGAAGTTTGTTTCTTCAAATAATCAAATAAATAAACTATCCACTTAAAAAATAAATGCCAACAAAGCTTATAATACAAATCAACCCATGAGTGTAAGGAATCAAATGCTGAGCCAAATTTTCAAGAAACGAGTCAAACAGGAAAATCATTTCTATATTGTGTTTCCGCATAATATCAACAAGGACGTTCAAGTTTTTGAAATCTGGCACCTACTCTGAATTTTTTGTTTTTCAATATAAACTCCCAGCATTATCTGGAGAATTTTTGACGACCGACACTGTACGGTATGAAGTCTACTGCAGTTCTCATCGGGAAATTACCATCTTTCAATTACACATTTTTTCTGTAGTAACCTTGACTGGAAGTCCAAAAACCCCCTCTAGGACTTGACACAATCTTTTGTAACCTGTTAGTGCACATGAATTACGACAGGTGTTTCCTGATTGAAAAAATTGCACAAATGAAAGCTTCAGAACCATTTAAAAAAAAAAAGAAGCTTACCAGCAAAATATAACGCATCCGTTTAGAATCCATGATAAGGAGAGGTTTTTAATGTAAACAACCATTCACAGAAAGTTGACGGAAAAAAAGTTGACAGCTCTCATTCGAAGTGTATCCACCCGTAATGTAGCAGAATTTGGCGTTCTCACGGATTCACACACATGCACGCTGAAACATAACAGTAGCCAATCCCTTTTGAGGCACATTTTTACCTGATTTGAGAGCTCTTGAAGCTTTCCTACCTCCTCCCTCTGTTGTTCTTCTTTCTCTTTCATTATCTGATCCAGCTCACCTGAAACAACAAAGGGGGGTTTGTTGACGAGTCATGGATCAGCTCCTCCCACTGTGTTCAGGTGAAGGCCATGATTTGAGAGGATAGGTCAGGTTTGGACAATAGAGGGGGTAATCACAACTCCAACTACTGTAAACTCAGTAAATTCATAAATCCTTGCATGCCGTAATTTTTGCATATGTACACAAGAGCTTGCTTGAAGAGGAAACAGTCAAATCTTGAAATAAATTTCTTCTTAAATTGAGAGTGGTTTTGAAAATTAAGAAAAGGGAACTTGCATGGATGGAAATTAAAAACAATTTCAGACCTTTCCTCTTTGCACTTTTCTATAAACTTGGGGTCCAACGTGTGCCATTTATTTTCTGTCCTTGTAACACTCGGTGGGTAATTGGACAGGGGATAAGCCAATTACTTAAACTGCTTTCAAACTACTTTTATTTGTTTTACTGGTAATTTGCAAATCACTCTTGGGAAATGCATGAATGCGTTTTAGTTCTAAACAATATCACTTGTTAGGTGTAACAGGGACAGGAAAAATTGAACCCAAAATCTAAAGAATTACCCACAAATATTTCCACAGATACAATGTATCATGCTAATTCTGTACACTTATCTAATGTCTTCATGCTTTGTAGCATGGTACACTACGCTATAAAGTGAGTTGACAGACTGACCTTTTTCCTGCTCAGCTTGATGCATCAACTGCTCTTGCAGTTCCTCAAGAGCCTTCTCAATCTCCTCCTGGTGCTTCTTCATCAGTTCCTCCACTGCCTCCTTGACTCTTCCCTCCTGCTCCTCCTTCAAGGCCTCCATCTCCTGCCGATGCTCCTCCTGAAGCCTCCCGATCTCGCTCTCATGGACTTCTTTGAGAGTGAGGACAGCTGCCTGCTTCTCATCCCCAAGCTCACTCTGGAGACGGAGCACCTCCTTCCGATGGGCCTCCTCCAGCTCTGACTTGGCAGCTTCAATCTCACGTTCAGAATCCGTGGCTATGGCCTCCAGCTGGTCTTCGTGGTTTATTCGTAGCTTAGCCAACTGCTCTTCGTGGTTCTGCTTCAGCTCCATCAGTTCCGTCTCATGCTTTTCCCTCACTGCCTCTGTTCCTGCCTGCTGGCCTTGGATTTCCTCCTCCAAGCTGCGAATCTTCTCCCTGAACTCGTTTTCAATTGAGGTCCGGAGCATCTCCTTCATGGACTCCAACTCCTGGCGGTGCTCGGACTCAAGCTCGTCCGTGACCTGCCGGAACTTAGCCATGTGGTCAGAGACGAGGTCTTCCTTGACCTGCGCCTTCTCTTCCTCATGCTTGGCTTTGATAGTTTCAAGGAGCTGCTCAGCATTCAAGATGTGAGCTCGCTCCTTCTCCATCTTCTCCTCCAACTTTGCTTTTTCATCATTTAAAGTTTCTGCAAGTTCAATTTTGAGGGCTTCCAGCTCCTCAAAGTGCTGTGATTTTAAGTCACTGATCTCTTTGGCATGTTCCTCATCAAGTGTTTTTCGCAGCTCCTCCAGCTCCTTTGCTTGTTCCTCTTGCAGAGCTTCTTGGGCATCGATCAACTCCTGCTCAAAGTTGTTCTGCAAGCGTTCATGCTGTTCCTGAAGTTCTTTATCATGCTGCTGTTTGAGGGCCAGTATGTCGGCATCCTGGCTCTCCACAAACTTATCTAGCAAGGCCTGGTGCTCCTTCATGAAGTTGACCTGCATCTCCTCCAGCTCCTTGGCAGACTGAAGCTGGGTGGTTTTGGTGAGAGACTCGATCTCCTCACTCATCGTTGCCTTGATCATCTCAAGCTGGTTGTCATACTGCCGTACCAGGTTCTCCTTCAAGGCCTGAACCTCTGGTGCTTCCCCACTCTCAATTCCCTCCTGGAGAGCTTGGAGAGTGTCTTCTGTATCCGCCAGCTGCTGTCTTAAGTTGGCAATCTCGTTGGCATACTTTTCTCCAAGGTTGTCTTCTTCCCTCAACCGACTGTCTAGCTGTTCTTGAAGGTCATTCTTTCTTTTGTCCAATTCTTGGATTTGCTCCTTCTGCTGATCAAGGGCCACCTGCATCACTTCCATCTCCTGAGCTTTCTCCATGGAGACTTCGGCCAGGATGCGGGCAACCTCATCAGTTATCTTTTCTTGCGCCTGCTGCTCTAGGTCAGCCTGCATAGTCCTGAACTGACCGTCAAATTCTTCCTTGGCCTCTGCCTTGGCCCGTTTCCCCTCAATGTCCTTCTGCAGTTCCAGCTCACTCTGAACAGAATCCATCTCAATGGCATGCTTGTGCTCCAGGTCATCCTTCAACTGCGACAGCTCCTCCTCATGGGTGAACTTCAGCTCCTCCTTGATTCGCTGTGATTCTTCTTCCACCTGCCGTGCAGTCTCGACAGCACACTCCAGCCGGAGCTTTGTGGTGGCCTTGGTGTTCTCCTCGGAGAGCTCCTGTCGAAGTGCTTCCAACTCCTCCAGGTGACCTTGCTTGAGGTTCTCAAGCTCCAAGGCATGTTTCATGAACACAGCATCCCTGGCAGCATTCAACTCAGCCTCCAGCTTCAGCTCTGATTGGAGATTCCTCCGCTCCAGTTCCATCTGGTGCTCGTGTTGCAGCTCCTCCTTCATGTTATCCATCCTGGCTTGATACTCCTCCTCCAGGATGCTCCTCAGCTCGCTTCTCAGCTGCTGCTTGACCTCTGCCTCAATCTCCGCGAAGCGCTCCGGAGATTGGGGCGGAGAGCTCTCAACATCTGACAGGTGCGTCATCATCATCATAGTCTGTGCATAGCTCCGTTGTTTTGGTCTGCCATCCTCTCCTTCATCCTCTTTCAAGCTGCGCTCACGTTCTTCTTCGTACTGTTCTTTCAGATCTGCCATCTCCTGGGCCCAACGCTTCTCATTTTCCACAACCCGCTCCTCAAAGTATGTCCGCAGCTTCTCCAGCTCCAGACTGTGCTCATCTTGGAACCTAGCCCTGGCCATTGTTAACTCATCTTGGAGTTTCCTAATCTCATTCTTGTAGGCTTCAACAGCTTCCTCTCCCAGCGCCTTCTCTCTCTCATCCAGACTCAAGTCTCCAAGCCCTCCTTCCCCTAGCCTGGCCTCCAGTGCCTTGTAACTCTCCTTTAGCTGGTCATGAGCTGTCTGCAGGAGTGAGAGTTCATTCTTGAGGGAGGTAACAGAGTCCAGATGGCTACGCTGCTCCTCCAAATCTTCCCTCATTTTGGCCAGCTGTGCATGCTCTGCCTGCATCTTAGCGTGGATGTCCTGTAACTCCTGTTGATGAACCTTCTCCAGGTTCTGTCTCATTTCTGCCAAACAAGTAAATGTGAAACTTTCTGATACTACCAATACCAGAAACACCATTGAGTAAAATTGAAGTTTCCTTTAATTCCAACTAACACGGTGTTCATAACTCTACCTGTAGCCTGTATTTCTGATGCGGCCTAATTTGATGATGTAAAACTCAGACTAACAAGCAAACTATGACCTTTGCCCCACACGACCTTTCACCTCCACCTTGGTTAAACAGCCTCTTTCCACTTGAAACAACACAGCATCTGCCCTGTGTTCCCATTCAAGTCACTTATCCATAATCCATGACCTTTGACCCCCATAAAGCCTCACCTTCAGCCTGGTTGAGCAATGCCTCCCTCTCTTTCATCAGCAGGTCAACGTCCGCTCTGTGCTCTCGCTCCAGTTCTTCCTTTCCCTCTAGCCCCCGGCTAAGCAGCTCCCGTTCCGCCTCCAGCTCCGCCTTATACTTCTCTTCCATTTCCTCCCTGAGGTGCCTCAATTGCTCCAGGACCTTCTGGTCCCACTCGTGGGCAAGGCTCTGGAGAGAAAAAACAGCCAGCACCAGACATGAACAAATCTCCATGAACAAAGGGCTTTGAAAAGCTGGAAATAAATGCCAAGAGTATGTGACAGGTCGAGTAAGAAGAGGCACCAAACCCAGATGAATCTCACACAAGGCTACGTAATATCGCAAGCTGGCACTGCTGTGAGAGATAGATGACTGAAACCATCATGACTGAGGATGACATCTCAGTATCCCACAGGAAATACAAAGCACACTCAGTTCCACATGCACCAGGAACTGATCTACTACGAGATGCATCCTCGCCTCCATAAGTCTCCTCTCTTGTCAAATCTGTTTGAACTGTGCCAGTGGTAAATTCAAACTTCAAATTTATCCCAAATGTATTTTTATTTCCCCATTTAGTGATTACGTGTGGTATTTTCCATACACTCAGGATCTCTGTAACAAGCTTTCTTTTGCTTGGTTGACAAAGAGTGTGACTTCAAGCCTGTTATTTGCAAAATTAGAAAGAATTCCTAGAAAATAACTTTATTTACGACTCACTATCAACTCTACAAGAGACTGAGACTGACCTCTATGACCTCCTGATGTTCTTCGCTGAGGCGACGTTTCAGTCGGCTGAGCAACTCCTTCGAATTGCTGTTGACCTCATCTGCAAAAGAAAGACCTCTCAAGCATTTAAATATGCACTGAGCCTGACAGCACAGATGTACATATCGCTATCACCTTGCTAACACAACACAGAAACCGTACAAGCCCCGTTCTTTCAATAATAAATTTCGCAGTCGCTCTCAAGCAAATCAAGTCTTGCAGCTGACAACTTGTAAATCTATGATTCAATCTCCAGAGCCTCGTAACACTTGAGATCACCTGACTAATCTGGGCTATTCCAGACCACGCCAATCCAAGCAATCAGTATTTGCTTCAAGACAAACCTTTATTTTTCAATACAAACAGCACAGCCTCATTCCAAAACATCCCACATCAATCAATGTGGGTCAACTTGAGAATCTGCAAGTAACTACTAGAATCAGAGACTCTCACTGCAGATGAATTACATGTGCATCAGATACATGTACCTTGGTTAATCCTAACCCCCTAGGTTCTTGCACTGGAGAGTATACTGAACCTCACAAAATCCAACAGGTTCATGGACTTGTCTGTGTACTGGTACAAGCAGGTCACTGTATCAAACCTAATAAATTCCAACATGATGACTCCATTGGAGTTTGAGTGATATGGTACGGATGGGTCTATAAACGCAGTATAGGATGACTTGCTCTGCAGCGGTACCAAACCTGACAAAATCAAGCACAGTCCAACACTTGGTACAGCTTGCCAGACACTGCACACAATAAACCCTGTGTGTCCCAACTCACAGAGAATCCAACACCATCATGCTGGACCTTTGATACCAAGTCCAGCAAAATTCAACTAAGAAGTTGATCAGGTACGGTACCAATCCTGCCAAAACCTCACAAAACCTACTGTTGGAGTATGGCAGGTTTGGGGTAGTTAGGGATTAATATTATGAACTGAGTGCACTTGGTTTGTTTGCTTTTTTTAGGGGGACTAAAAAGTTATTAGTCTAAAAAGTGCACTTCAGTAAATGCCATCTTCATGAACGGGTACATTTAGGTGAAACCACAAACAAATTTGGGTCACAAGAACATCCAAACAGCGATTTATAATTACAAAAGCTGCCAAACATCTTTGACACAACCTTTTTGCCACAGATATACAGTCTGCATTATTGCACCTCATCATGATATTGTCATTTAATGGACGGCTTTGATGACAGTCCGTTACCGTGACAACCAAGTGACGTCATTTGGGCAAGGTTTAGGAGACTAATTGTGCATTTCCTTTAATGTTCAAGGGCTGATTCAATGCATAAAAACTGAATGAGCAAATCTGTGAGATCTGGCACAAATCCCTTCCTTTTTTCACATTTCGCAAGGGAAGACAGGAGAAAGTTCAACGATGCATTGTTAGGATTTCAGAATTCCACAATACACTTTCAAAAACAGTGCACAACCACAATGTCAAAAGAGGCTGAACTATGTAAACTGTTAAAGAAGTGTTTAGTCAAGACACGAATATTGACTTGAAAAGGCTCCAATACATGTTTCAGAACATCAACTAATTTCAAAGAAATTAGCCCAGTCCTCTCAACCTACAAGGCAGACATACTGTGCACGTACAGGTAGTTTACCATACAATAAATCCAAGTTGACACCTTTCTAATTTGCAACAATTCTGACAGAAAGACCAAGATCCAGTTACACAAATCACCAGGCTTCAGTTATCACAATCTCCGAGCAAGCACACAGAATAAAAATGGCCTTTTTTTTTACAATTCAGAGTAAATGAGGACCGCCATGATTTGGATCGCACACAACACGATGCAATCATTATTTGCTCCGATATTGAAAAGTGCCTCGGGCGCAAGGGGAGTGACTGCACTCGTGTTTTGTTAGAGTTAAGATCTGAACGACGACATTATGGTGCGAGTGGGCTATCCACTTGCCAGCATTTCAAAGAGACAATTTCATCAGAGGTTTGTTGCAAAACTGGAAGTCTTTTTTATTATGTTGATTTTTGAAGGGATGCAACGTGAAAAGATAGGTCTGTTGGAAATAATCCCTAAAAGATCATAACTATGTTTTTTGCGTGTGTGTGTTTAGGAATAAAAGCAGTCTGCAAAGATTCCTAAGAAGCATACACATGTACACGTACTACAATATTTTCATCTTCAAAAAAAAAAAATTGCAAAATTTCTTAGGTTTTGAGCATTTCGAAATTTCTTTCAGATTTAAATTAAAAAAAGAAAAGAAAAAAATCGGAGCATAAACCCAACTCAAATTTCAGGTTAAAAATATTCATCTACAGACTACATGTACATGTAGCCCAACGACCAGAAATGACAAAAGTGCATATATACCTGTGGAAATATACTGTGGTTTATAATGTACAAAGATCATGCTATATGTTGTTAAGAAAAACGAAACCCCAAAAAAGGACAGGAAGAATTTCAATTCATCAACAGACACCTCACCAAAAAAAAAATTGACCCCAAAGTTCCCAGCAAATGTACCGAGATCTACATGTACATGTTCATTTCTCTTTATTCATAAACGCATGCTTCTTTGCATAATTAAAGATGATCACTACCAATCGAAGTACACGCAGTATGTTTGTGCATGTCCTGTATGTACACAGATAAGCACATCAGGTGCAATGGAACATGAGCACCCTTGTGCTGTTTGGAAATAAAGGGGAAAAAATCAATACAGGAAAAGAAAGGATCGGTGGCCAGTCTAAACCAAACAGAACTGCTGACCACTGCATATCAAGAACATAGGCTGCATCTGAGTCTCTTGTCTAGAGCTAGGTCTAGGTCTTCCCTCCATTGGAAATGTGCGGAGATGCGCAGACAATAGCCCTAGCCGTAGCTCTGGAAGCCCGTTTCGGACACGGCCATACATTTAATGTGCCTGGCCCACGGCAGAGCACACGGATTGAAGCTGTACAGAGTGTCGAATTTAATAGCCTTGTAAAATCCCATTTCAATTGAATAGAATTCAATCAGCCAATCCAATTTACTGGAAATGAAATTTTTAGCAGCACCTGCACTGAAAAATAATGTCTTAATTTATTGCATGCTTACACGTAATGTACCTTTGGACCTGTTTCATCTAAACATTTTCCTGGTGATGCAAAGGCCTATGCAAACTCGGTTTGAAATATGGTTCAATTTCTAAGTCTGTTTATCTGTTCAGTTTTCCCTCCTTTAATATTATAAAATAAGGTCCATTCGTTTGTTTTCAATTCCCCATCCCAGTGATGGCCCCACTTTGGCCAAGTGCCAATCTTTATTACCATCTACAAACATACATGTACATACTAGCAGGACTGTGTTCCCTACTTGTCAATGCCAAATCACCACTTAGAAAAAATCACCACTCTCTCTCTTTCAATGGTAAGGCACTGCATCTGCCATCTTGTTTCAAGAACCAATCCAGAATATGAATAGTCCATGTAATAAGACATGGATATACCTCTCACAGAACAAATTAAAATACATGCACTTGCTACCAGAGTCCTCTATACCCCAAAAAGAGTGCTAAAAATAATAATACAAAGTCCAAGTCCATTAGTCTAAAGTCACATTTTCTAGTAAAATATTACCTTAGTGTAAGTATATAATTGATTTTTCCTAAAGGGGTTGAGTATCTTGCATATTTCAATTGTTGCTATTTCAATCACGCGCTGTTTCATCCAACCCCACTCTGCAAAATAAAAAGCCTGCCTACCCCAGGGTGACCTGGTTACTACGGCAACACAAAGCCACAATTCACACCTTTTGTCATTACTACGGGTAGTTACTTTATGTGCTAAGCGTTGTGTGGCACTCACCACTGCAACTCAGCCGGGACACGTTGTTTTAAATATAAAACAATCAACTGCATCTTATTACCTGAACATGTGAACAAACCGTTTCGTGTGTCAAAGCTGGTCAATGTTTCACAAGGCCAGAAGAACAAAAATAATAAATTGACACACTCATTGATCAACTAAGCAACTAACAGCTAGCAGCTTACCAACTTACATGTATTTAGCGTCTGCCCTCTGAACAAAACCGTCCATCTCCCTACGTGTAGAGTGTAATGCTGGCGTACAGTACTTGAATTCAATGCGACACTTCTTACACACCCATCCAGCAGAAAAGAATTGGAAGCTATTCCTACGTGGCCATCCGGTTTGCACGCAGGTGGTAGTTCGCGCGCGTTAACATTCCTCTCCGACCAACAGGGTGTTGAGGCTTGCCAGAGTGTACGCAAGCGCCAAAGTTAAGACAACTGCATGAATTCAATGCCCCACAGGAATGGCGTCTCCTCGGATTTGTCCATAGTCAGGACAAACAATTTCGGCAAGTGGGTAACCAGGCTCATCGGCATTTGATCTTTGCATTCTCTGTCACTACCGAGTTAAGAATGCACATGGGTCATACTATTCCTAACTTGGCAATGAAATTCAGTGCTTAGATGATGATTTGAATACAGAGTTGATGTGCATGTACGTTTACAATACCTCAGTAGTACACACAGTACAAGAGGTGTACAAAGCCCACGATGCCCGTTCATGCACTATAAAAAATGACGTAAAGATGTTAAACTGGCGCTGAACTAAGCATATTGAGCCAAGAATAGAGTTAAGAAGCATTCGGAGTACTTTTGAAATGCTCACATCTCTGCACCTAAATTGGTGAAATCAAGAGCTATTTTTTTTCCCATAGAGGAAGAATCTTGAACTTCAGTTGTCAGCATTTATTTCATTAACCCTAACCCTCCTCAATCCTTCACTTGTTGGAAGACTGAAGAGTGTTAGGGTTAAGTCTATCTTCAGAGAGCTCAAAGAGATAGATCGTTACAACTCAGTCTGCACTACCTAGTTTTCAGTTCCTCAAAGGAGATATTGTGTCATTGCCGAAATATAGAGAGTGAGTAAACATGTTGAGTAAGTTACCACTCATCTAAAATCATCAACGCATGCCAACCATGTAAATACGTCTGGATTAATGCAGTCGCATGTATGATGGAAGCCAACATAGCTGACATATGTAAAATATTCTGCATTACATATGAAAAAAAATGGTACATTAACATTTGACATTTAAGCTCCATGTTGACTTTTACAAGAATTTTAATTATGAAATAATCCATATTTCATTATTGCAACATTTACTAATGAAATGTGTCATCTTCACTACAATACTGTAGAGCAATATTGACGGCCTTGAAGACTCATCCCCTCGCATAAAGGAAATGGTGTTATTTCTCATGTACGCGTTTGCTGCAATTTCTGTCGAGTCACGAGAATTTTTAATTGCTGCCGCTGGAGCACACAGAAGTTATTGCACTGAACACGCTGCCGCGCAGACGGACAACACGTTTACAGGGTGTACAATTCACAGTTCAAATCAGCAAACAAGGACTGAACAACGTACACATCAAGTTAGAGAAAATCATTGACCAAGACAAAGACCTTGTTGCCATTTCTTAATCTTCGATGAGCTTGTGATATCTTTCAGCCACAGAATTGTCACCTACAGTGTATGTTACACTGGATAAGCACAAGTCTTCATCATGAGCTCAGGCCTTTTGTGACCCAAGTTTTAAATTTACACTGATTTGGAAGTGAAGTTTGGTTCTCAATGTGTGCATGCAAATTTCACCTTTGACAAAAATTCTGCTGAGTCTAAACAAAAGGTGTTTTTATTCGACCAATTTCAAATACAACATCCACTTCACACACAAATATGAATATGAAAAATGCATATTCATGTAGAAAGCATACAGGTGTAGAGTCTATCACATACAAGTACGATATGCCTGTGAGGTTTCATGAAATTGATTTCTCACATCCTGACCTAAAAAGCTGAATGTGCCCAACCTTTTCCGGCCCCGATAACACTACAGTTATTAACTCTTTAATCTAGTAATCACTTCAATAAATAGTGTGTACACCACATATCAACATGCTCAATGCAGAAAATAGTCTGTGTACTGCAGATGCTTACCATGGTTTGTAACTGTACCACAGGTCGGGAGAAATTCTCTCAAGGAAAGTTCAAATTATTTTAAAAAAATCCCCCAGCAGGTGTAACAATAACCAGGCCATCCGCACATCTGCTACATATTGCAACATCCCCACATGGAAAATATGCCAACCACTTGCCAGGGATCATCATATCGAGTGCGGGTAAAAAATGATAAACAAGCGTCCCCACTCCTACAGGCGAGGGAGAGACAGCGAACAACAGAGGCAGAATGGACCCACGCATGTACAGCGTACATGTATAATCATCAATGGGGGGCATAATTACATTTTGGCGGTGTGTGTGTGTGTGTGTGGTGCTGCCTGTGTGAGCATGGTAAAGTGTGTACTGGACCAGGGTTTGACCTTTGCACCCCCTCGGGTATTGTGTGTCAAAGCAAGCATCAAGTGAGCCCACTACTACATGTAGGTGCATTGTTCACCATTTTGTCACTGAAGAAACTCTTGTCAGGTAAATCTTGACAGGGCTTTGTTATGGTAATGACCCCAAATGACATGAGCTGGCAGTAGGCAGGGGAAAATAGACCAGACCATTCACCGAGAGGGGTGTGAAAATATCACTGTATCAAACTAGAACATCTCAACAATTAGGGCAGTTCCATTTTCACGCTATATCAAGCATCAACAAGAATAAGGGGGAAAACATCACTCATGAAATTCCAAATTTCAATGGGTTCATGGCAAATCTAAAACCAAATTGATTGAGTTTGATAATCAGTCTCCTCATTTCTTCCCTGTCAAAATACGCAGTGGAAGCTTTTGCCCAAGGTCGTGGAGCTATTCTTCTATTTCATGAATGAACAGTGGCCCTGTACAGCAGTTTTGATTGGCCAGATTTTCCACCAGCATCATTAGTATCAGTCAGGGCAGGTGAAAACGACGGCCATTGTTTCCGGCCAAGTACCATCAGATTCTGAGTGGTGGACAGTTAAAATAGAATTTCCTTCTGCAGAGATAACTTTATCAATGGAACTATTTCCTCAGCTACTAAAAGCTCAGCTCGTGAGCCAAAAAAGAAGCCAAAAAAAAACTCAAACCCATGGCAAAAAATCATTTAAAGCTCCAAATTCCACTTCTCCAAGCAATCTCACCATCTGAAAATAGCTGTAGAACTGTGCAAATCCTCAATCCTTCACTTGCCTCGAGTGTTCATCAAATCCATACCTTTTATTTTAGCCTCAACTGCTTGGCAGTTTTTCAAGGAACCTCTCGGAATCCTTAAAAATTCTCTAAAAAGCTGGAAAATACAACAGTACCTAGGTTTCAACGTACACTGGCTGGGCTCTATCTTCCTCAGTCCTACAAAATCCTCTATTAAAGCCTATCAATGGGTTTGCTAGGATGTGGGAGTGTAAGAGTAACTATCTTCACCTTGCTAATAATACCATTCTACACTGGGTATAAAAAAGCATCATCAGCATCACTATAATTACTTCTTTCCCGATCCCACTCTTCTACACAAACTTCTACGGTTTAGATTTTTCCACAACTGAGAAAAGACAGGAGCCCAATTCAATGTGGCTGCTTGGCAGAACTTTTTCGCTTAGCGTGTATACGTGTTTAGGTTGGGAGCCAGTCAGATGTACATACATTACTTGAATTTGGGACTGGTGACCATGCTCCTGATAGGTCAAAGTTTTTGGTGCTTAGCACCTGGACCACTCACCTTGCCTGCTGGTCTTCTCCTCTTCCAGCAGTCTCTCCAAGGCACCCAGCCTGGCCGACCACCTCTCCTCCATCGACTCCATCTCCTCCCTGTGCTCGACCATCAGTGCCTGCCGCAGCTCGGCCAGTGCCCTGGCCTGCTGGCTGTGCATCTCGGCTCGCTCCACATCCAGCTGGCCGGCATACATCTGCTCCATGGACAAACGCATGGCGGCCAGCTCCAACTCTCGCTCATTCTGAAAACAAAAGAAGGGGGAAATCTTAAAGTACCATACCTCTCAATGCGACCTGGCTTCAACTTTGGAGGGTACAGGCTTGAGCATTTTTCAGTTAATTTGAATAAGTTGTGAAAAGCTGAAATGTCTTCTCCATAGAGATAAAACTTGAACCTCTGCAACACACAAGGAGTACAGACACTGTATAAATAATTACCAACACTGACTTCAATCTTAAACTGAACACCCATAAATCAGATCTTGTCATGGACTCAAGGTATATTACTCTGAATTCTTCCGATACTAAAATTCTGGTTTCAAAGAATGTGTTCAAAACAACCAGTCTGAATAGATTTCGTGTCTGAAATCTTTACTCATCCACCAAGTGTCCAGAGCCACACCCACATCTTGCCTTCACCTCATCGTCCCTCTGACAAGAGTCCATAGGCCCACCCACTAGCTCCATCTCTTCCCCTTCACCTGTTCTAGCTGCCCCTATGTCCCCCGTAAAGCAGTTCATAGCTCCGCCAATATCCTACCCGAGGCCCTCCCACAATTAAATTGGCCCTAACCCTGCCCACATCTTACCTTGGCTTTCTACCATTAACAGAGTCCCTAGCCCCACCCACATCTCACTTTGACTTCCCACTATTAAACAGTCCCTAGCCCCACCCACGTCTTAGATTGACCTCCCACTTTTAAGGAGTACCTAGCCCCACCCACATCCTACCTTTGCCTCCTTCCTGACTTGCTCCACCTCTTCCCTGTAGGCCTGCTCCAACTGGCCTCGCATCTCGGCAAAGATGCGGTAGTGCTTGGAGTCCAATTCTCCCCTCAGCGCCTCCATCTCCCACTCGTGCCGGTCCCGCATCTCACTCAACTCCCGCTGTCGCTCGCGTTCATGGACGTCCCGCGCCGTGCCCAGCTGCTGCCTACGTTCGTTGTCCAGCTCCTCCTGCAGCGCCTGCAGCTTGCCCTCGAAGAACTTGCGCAGTTCCTCCAGCTGTGGTGGTGGAAATCGTTTGATTTATGGTTGATGACTTGCTTGATGGTAAAAACAGACTTTAACGCTTCTGAAATGAAACTGTGTATTCTGGGCAGAGGGCTCTATGTCTCTAAGTTCTTTTTAAAAAAGAATTCCCACATATATGAAAAAATCTGTGTATTAAGATTTTGCAATCAGTATGATGCAATGTCTATATTAATTAAGAGATAACGGTACATTACAGTCTAGGTCAAACAGTCAATGAGTATGACTTGTGGACTACTATCACAGATGGATACTGAAATGGGATTGAAGAAACTTAAAAGGGAAAACTTTTTTGGAAACTAATCAAAGCACTGCAATTCTTATGAGGGTAATTTTAAAGAGTTTAATTGAAGATATTGAGGAGATATGCAAAGATTAGGGAAACACTCTGTATATCTAGACAGAATACTGTAGACAAGGGTATTGTTTGGATTGAATAATTGAGTGAGGGAAAAAATTATCAAAGCTTAGAATAATACGAAATAACAAATGCAACAATAACACAAGCTGTACATTTGACTTGTTTTCTCTTTTCCAATTCATTTCTGACTTTATTTTTCTTTCTCTGGAACCATCCAAAAGTGTTTTCTCCTAGTAAGTACAATTTTTGCCACTTTGGTTTGAGGTATGGGTCAAAGACAGGCATTAGGTTAGATTTTGTTTTGGTTTAAAAGTTGATGCATTGCCAAATTCAAAGGACAAGACTTTGACAGAGACTGTTTCCCCCCCCCCGAAATGAATTTGAGAATCATAAAAAACCATAGGCTGAGATAAATGAAACAAGTAAAACAAACAGAAAATTAAAGGACTTTTTCGGTTGTTGCTTTGGGGGCTATTTTGGAGAATTTAGAAGGGAAAAAAAGCACATAGATAAAAAAATCTGAGGTAATATATTTTTTGACTTTTGCCAAAACACTGCATTCAAATTTTGAAGAAAATGAAAAATGTCTGTCTTTGCATTCCCAAACCAACACAGGCAAATTCAAAAACAGCTATTGAAAGGATTCAATGGGCATTACAGCTTGTGTTTAATGCAGCCAAAATGTAATATCCCTAGCAGAAAACGATGCACTGTTTCTTTTCTTTGGACAGCAGTGTTAGTCCAAGGTTTAGGAACACTCGTTAGTACAAAGGCTTGACAGGAACTGGAGGGGGGGCACTTGATGAGTTAGTGCGAGTGGTTAAGGAACTAGTGGTGAAAGGAAAGGGGCACAATCTTGAATGGGGAATGTAAAAGCCAAAAAGTGGGAAAGTTCACAACCTTAATGCATATATCTGACCCAGACCTTTACAAAGGAGCTGTTTTAAGAACTAAAAAAAGTGAAAAAGAACACACTTTCAACGGAGGACATTTTTACAGCAATGGTCAAGAGATAATTCTTGCTTCTTGAAACAAAATGTAATTAAAACCAAAAACTGACTACGACCACGCTAGTAAAATCTCTGCATCAACAGTTTCCGAACAATTTCCACTAGACATCGAAGCAGCTTCCTTCAAATATTTGTGATTTTTTTTTTTCTTTTTCCTTTTCTTGTCAAAAAAATTTTTTGATTATTTTTCACATTTTCACATTTCTGAAAACTCCTATTCCTGGCATTTCACCTTGACCATTTTCAGCTGTTTCACTTTCAGAACTGTTTGCAAATAACGAGATTTCTCCCTTGATGTACACACATCGCGATAAACTTCACAGAATCCATGTGCTTCACATACAACATACAAGGCGACATTCAAGCAACAGTAACGTAAATTACATGTTCACTATTTTTCCCCTGACTGTGAGCTCCATGCAAAATTGTGCCTTTTACTAGTGTGAAATGTCGGTAATCGTACGGTGAAAACATTTTCCATCATGCATAAAAACTCTGGTGACATCTGTAATTTGCAGTTTGGAGCACATTTTGCTGGAAAATGATATATCGCCACTGCATGCCTGTCACATTATGGGCATTTCAAAACAGCGCGCCTCCAAGCATTTGCAATGCATTGGCCAATCACAAGGCACAAAATCTGTCAACCCAATGCGTGTTTGGAAAGGGTCAACAGATTTCTCCAAACTCTTGGAGGCGGTGCTATTGTGAATAGCCCGTACTGGAAACTGTATTGCACAGACCATCAGAGACTGAAGTGACCACTGCTAGCTCTCTTCACCGACATAAACAACGCCCTCTACCATCATGCTCAGAGCCAATCAAGCAAAACATCCTCCCCACAAAACATCTTTACCCCCTTAACCGGCTCATGCAAGGCATCTGCCAACATCTGTAGTCACTGGAAATGATCATTCCACAGGTCACTCTTAAGAACATGCAGCAGTCGTATTGAAGTCAGAATGGAAGAAGAGTGGAAAGACCCCGATTTGATTTGGAGACCAATACAACATCCCCTCCCACAGAAAAAGGAAGACATAAAAATGCTTATATTTGGCACTGTGGCATAGGAGTTACAATGCATAAATGTTTCACGATTACATTTAACGTTATACATAACTGCTTCTTAAACCAGGCAAAATATATAATATAAACCTTTTTGATTTTCATCTCAATATTCAATAATTTGTTACTCCGATTTGATTTAATAATACTAATATGAGTGGTTTCAAGCACCGAATGCTAATTTGCAATCCATTCCTACTTACAAGATTTCAAGGAAATTAACAGCCGAGATAAATTTCCAAATAAAAGAAATTCTAAATATTGCCCTTCACTCACAAATAAACCCCAACTGGCAAGTTTTTCTCAAAAAAATAATAAATTCTTTACACTACTTCAAAAATATTCGATTGTTTTTGTCAAGTTTTTGAAACAATCCCATATATATATAATCCCATACAATCCATACGCATATGCATAAGCTATCCATATTCATTATGCCATCTGGCCTACAAGTAGCTCTGAGGTTTTTGAGGCAAAAGTAGAAAATAAGGGTCATGGAAACAATCACTCAAAACTGGGGACAAGGTGTCAGAAAGTCATGCATAAATTAACTCACTTAGAAAAATAGTGAACCCTTCTTCGAAAATTACTTAGTTACAACCATCAAAATATTCTTAACATTTTTCCTGCATTTTGAAGCAAACAAAATGCAGAAAAACTCAAATTTCCATGATCCCATCAGAGAGAAAAAACCTGACCCACTAAACATTTCAATTCTTTTAATTAATTTGAATACGTTGTGAGTTGTGAAATCTGATGTTATCACAGTTTGATGCAGCTGCATATTACAATAGCACAATCATTTTATCTTTAGGCCTTGTACAACTGAATTTGTATGAATTTTCAAATTATTATAATTTATGCAGCTGCTAATGCATGCCCCAACTGCAACGTGCTGTAAAACCTCAAAAAAAGGAAAGAATTATGTGTGGACTGACCACTTCTTTGATGAAAAGAGCAATCATCAACCAGTTAGCTTAATCACTTTTCCTGAGATTCACGTAAGTACGGACAGGTCAGGAAATAACACACACAATGAGAGATTGATGGCTCGTGTTGAGGGAAGAACCGTCCTGAGGACCAGCAAACAATGCATCCATTGCTCAATCCACGGGAGGAAAAAAATCAGCAGGGAGTTAAGACTCCAGATGGTTCAACAGAGAGGAAATAGCTAGCTTTCCTGAAGGCATTTATGGAGATATTTATTCCTTTTTCAAAATGATTTTTTTGTCACTGCATCACATTGTGTTCTGATGACGTACTTTAAGGTAATCTGGGGGAAATGCAGCTGCTTCAGTTTATGAAGGGGAAGAAAATGCATGACAATTTCTGTCAGAGTAAAATTATTTGAGCACATGTGGCACTGCTTGAGGTTTGAATTCAGTGGACTGTTTTCTGTTGGTACGTTTGCTGGGGTGTTTGCTTATTTGTTTTGCATTCTTTCATGTAGAATTCACAAGACCAGGGGAAGTGGATTTAGGGCGAATTTTCACCAGACCTGCTGACAATCCCGAGGGGGACACCAACAGATTCAACATGGTAGGATCCAGCCCATCTCCCTTTGCACAAGGCTTGGGGCCTGTTTGTTTCACAAGCATCAGGATTGCGATCAGTGATCCCAGAGCTGGTCCGTGCTATCCATTCAGCGGGTTCTGGTGTCAGTCAACCAACGACAGATCACTGATCACAATCCGGATCCGCAAGAAATAGACAGGCCCTTGTTGTTGCAAAAGTACAAGTAATGAGCTGTGACAGGCCCATGATGGACAGACTTCAATGATGTCCAAATACTGAAGTATGTGGGAATGAAGATGTGATTGCTAGATGTGGTTAGTAGTTTCGTTTTTAGGGCTTGCATGATTTTTTTTTTGAAAGTGTCTTTACAAACGTAGTTAGTCATGAATCATTTCAGTTTAACCATTTTCTGTTGTATGTTTTTCCTAATAAAAAAAAAATACTCTTTCAACTCCGTGTCAATATCAATAAAACTATGCACTGAGTACACACACGTGAGCTACACGTTAGGGAAAGGTTTCTTCTCAGTGTTTATGTCAATTGCTCCTTTAATCGGCTGGTCTACAACCGATCAATCATGCAAGTCAACTTATTTGAAATGTTTGGCTTTAAAATATGCTAAAGTGCTAAAATAGCCAAAATATACATTAGACCTTCAGCATAGAGAGATGCACAGTTAAGAAATTGCCACTCTTTAATACCTGAAATTCAAAACACAACTGTACGGTGAGGCTTGAGCGGTAGCACTCATACCTTTCTCTCTCATATTGATCTCATCCAAGAATAAAACAAGTTTCAATCCATGGGGTGAAGTACTTACATTTAGGCTTATAAATTCTACGAGTATTTTCTCATTTGTGATTAGTGCTATGTATGTCAGAAAAGGGCAGTTGTGTCTTTCTGTGCATATTTGCTGAGGTGTGTTAATGTGCAAATGTCAATACTGACCAACCACACCTTTGCGAGCACTGCGCATTAATTAGTTTTTTTTAGTTTAGACTAAATGGATAAATTTGCGGGCATGAAAATGGTTAATAAGAATACCAATGCACCTGAGACTGGTGTCTGGTCTTGAGGAGGGAAATCTCATGGAGGTGTTGCTCCTTGGACCTCATGGACAGGTCATCAAACTCCGCCCTCAACTCCCGTTTCAATTTGGCCACGGCGTCGGCATGCTGCCGATCCTTCTCCAGTCTCATGCGCTGCAGCCGGGCCAGCTTGTCCTTCTCTGCCTCCTCCCGGAAGGAGGTCATCTCGTCCTCGTAGCGCCTCTTCAGGAAGGACTCACGGTGCTGGAACTCCAGCCGCTGCTCCCGGAAGCCCGTCTGCCAGCGCCGGGCCTCCACGTCCTTGTGCCGCAGCTCGGCCTCAAGGCTGGCCTTCTCACTCAAGAGCTGGTGCTCCCGCTGCTGCAGCTGCTGCTCGATGTCCCGCAGGTCGCACTCTAGTGACCGTTTCTGACGGGACAGCTCCTGCTCCAAGTGGTCCTTCTCCTCCAAAAGGGCTTCCAGTTTCTGCTGCTCCTCAATTCGCCTCTGCAGGGCCAACCTTTCCTGCATCAGCTTCTCCTGGACTTCTTCCTTCTCGGCGAGCTTCTTGAGGAGCAGCTCCTTTTCCTGGCTCAATCTCTCCCCTCGGGAATTGGAATCATTCAGGATGCCCGACAGGTTAAGCCGCTCTTCTCTCTGCTGTTCAAGCTCGGCCTGCAGTGATTTTTGCTCAGCCTGTAGTTCCGTCAACTGCTGGCCAAAAATATCCTGGACCTCTTCCGAGACTGATTCATTTGTCTTGATCTTCTTCTCGAGGTCCTCAAGCTTTGTTTGGAGGTTTTCCTTCTCTGCCTCTAATCTGGCATTGCTCTCCTGGAGGATGCCAATCTGCCGAGTTTTCTCTGTCAAGATCTCGTGTTCTGTCTGCTCTTTGCGTACAATTTTCTGCTTAAGTTCGTCTACCTCTTCTGTCAGGGCGAGAAGTTTCTTGTTAGAATTTTCCTCTTTCTTCCTCAGCAAGGTGGCAGCTGTGTCTTTCTCCTGTTGCAAGGCATCCTTCAGCAGGGCATTTTCCTTTTGGTAAATCTCAGCAGTTTCATTCAAGTCTTGTTTCAGCTGTTCTATCTTGTGTTGTTTGGCTGTGTCGATATCTCTCTCTCGCTTGAGGCCGCTGAGTTCCTCCTTCAGACCTTCATTTTCCAGAGTCAGCTCTGTCTCAAGATGTTGCAGGGACTCCAGCCTAGCCTGCAGCTGTGGCAGCCTCTCCTCAACCTGCCAGCGCTGTTTCTTCTCCTGTTCCAGCTGCGCTTTGATGACCCCCAACTCCTGCTCTGCCTCCTGCCACTCGGCCACTCCGTGCTTACGCTCTTCCTCGGCTATCTGCAATTGTTCCCGAAGTGACGTAATCTCCGCCTCTTTCATGTCGATGCTCGTCCGCAGGAGATCAAACTCGTGCCTTAATTGCACCAGATCGGAAGCCACGCTGGCCCGGTCCTCGGCCGTTTGTTCCAGCGAGTCCCGCAGAATGGCGTTTTGTTTCTCGGCAGCTGTCATTTCTGGCGATTTCCTGCCACTGCTGCCTGAGGCTGAGTTGCCGTCATCATGATGGATGTTTTTCAGCAGTGCCACCTGCCGCTCATAATTTTCCCTCTGCTGCTCCAATTCACTTTTTAAAATTTCTTTGTCAGATATAGCAGCAGCCAAATCCTTCTCCAGCCTGTCCTGGTCTTCTCTGGTGCCACCCATCACGGCGAGATCATGCCCAATTTCTGCATTCTTGGATATCTGAGATGCAACCTCCGTTCTCAGCTCCTCATTCTCTGACTTCAGCACCGAGAGTTCATCAGTGAGACTTTCAATTCGCCCCTTGGCATTTTCATACATGCTGGACTCTGCTTTCAGTTGGGCGTTGATATTCTTCAGCTCATTCATAATTTTGTTCAACTCCTGAATTTGTTCTAGATCATCCTTGTGCTGCTTCTGAACACTGAGAATTTCCTCTGAGTGCCTCGTCTTCAGCTCATCCACAGATTGTTTCAACTCTTCTAACTCTGAGACAACATTTTGTCGATCTCTCACATGAGTCATTGCCTCATCCAGTTCTTGCTTTAACTCATCCTGGTTCTTCTCAAGTGAACGGACTTGATCGAAGAGTGCCACCTTTTCTGCTTCTAACAAAGCCACCTTCTCAACCCGACTATTCCTCTCGTCTTCCAAAAAACAGATCTTGGCTTCATACTCTCTCTCATTTTTCTCCAATAAATGTTGAAGCTGTTCCTTTTCCTGTAGCAGTCTGGCTCTCTCTGTAGACCAGAAATCATCATCTCCTTGTACGGCAGCTGATTTATGGCTTTCCAATTCACCTCTCGTTGCCTCCAGGATATTTGTGATTTTATATTTCTCCTCACCAAGCTGTTCCACCTTGGCTCGGTATTCTTTGTTGAGTTTGTTCATTTGTTCCTGGAAGGCAGCCTTATCCTGCTTGCTAGTTTCCAGTTCGGCTCGCAGCTTTTCCAGTTCATCAGCCAGCTGGGACTTCTCATCCTCAGAATGTTCTGACTGGTACAGAGGATCTGCTTCTAGCTCTTGGAGACGATCGTGGAGTGTTTCCAAACCCTGAACAGCTGTGGATCTGATATGAGAGGTCTCTAAATCTAGCAACAGTCTCTCGTTTTCTTCATTCAGCCTATCCTTCTCATTAATGACGTTAAGGAGTTCCTCTTGGAGCTCCTCCTGCTGGTGATGGCTAGAGTCAATTTGCTGTAGGAGAGCATCCCGTGCTTCCGACAGGTCCTGGTTCTCATTCTGCAGCCTCGTGATCAGCTCGGCCTGGTCAACTGTGTCATCCAGACTTGTCTGGTGGAGCTCAAGCTGCTTGAGTCTCTTTCTTTCAACCTCAACTTTCTCAGCCAGCTCGGCTTCGTACTTCTCCTGGAGTTCCTGCCTGGCCTTCTGCAACTCGGCAACAAACTCCCTGTCCTTCTCAGATCGGATGCTCTCAACCTTCTGCAAGTACTGCTCCTCCAAGTTCTTCTGGATGTCTTTGAGCTCATCCTGATACTCGACTCTCAGTTCACTTTGCAGCCTCTTCAGGTCAACCTCATGGGAGTATTTCAAGTCTTCTATTTTGTCCTCATAGTCCAAACTCAGGTCTCCTTTGATTGTTCTCTTCAGCTCCTCGAGATTGACAGGTGCATCACCGCTCTTCTCTTGGAAGTTCTCTAACTCAGCCTTCAAGGATTCCACTTCCTTCATATGATCATCTTTTAGGGAGTTGTTCTCATCAAGGGTTGTTTCTAATTTTGTGTTCAACTCAGCAACAACCTCTTCGTGGTCTGCCTTTAGCTTAGCAATCTGGTCCTCATAGTCGATATTGATTGCGGCAAGCCTGTCAGCTTCAGCAATATGCTGCTGTAGAGATCTCTTTAAGTCATTTAATTCATCGTTCTGGGATTCCTGGAAGCGCAAGAGATCTTGATTGGATTCGTCCAGTTGGGCACTCAAATTTTCCTTCTTAGAGCATTCCTCATCCAGGATCATCTGAGTTGTGTATAGTTTCTCGGTCTGGTTTTTGTAAGCCTCGACCATCTCAGCCAGTTCCTGTTTCAGGTTGGCAATCTCCTCCTGTCCACAGAGACTCTCACAGTCTTTCTTCCCCAGCTGGTCTTTGAGATCAGCGATCTGATGCTCCAGGTCCTCACAAAGCTTGTTGTTCTTGGCATGGGTGTCCAGGGTCCTCTCCAGCTCGCTGCACTTCTGCAGCAGGAGGTCCTTCTCCTGCTCGTGGCGTTCCTGCAGTTGCTCCTTGATCATGACAATCTGGTTGCCAAAGCTCTCGTCCAGCTCGGCCTGAAGCTGGGCCAGGGACTGCTCCCGGGACTCGGGGCTCAGGTTTCCACCTTGCTCCTTCAGCTGCTGCTGCAAGGAGACGATCTCCTCGGCCGAGTGCCTGCGGAGGTCTTCCTTCTCCTCAACGGCCTCCACCAGCTCCTTGGACTTCTGGGCATAGCGCTGGGCAAGGGTCTGCATGGCAGCTTCCTTGTCACTCACTGTCTGCTTCAGGGCCGTCACCTGCTCCTGGGTATGGATTAGCTCCTCAGCTAGACTGCCGTGGCCACCGTTTTGCTCCTTCAGTGAATCCCCAGCCTGAATGGATTAAAAAAGGGAGTAATTACACGTAACATCAATACATTTAACTATACTAAATTATATATTTTACCCCTTCCATCATTTGCGCCAGATACAGTTTAAAAAAAAAAAAAAACACATGTAAGAATTTTTGATCCAATGTTTCAACGTGACGAACATCAAATGCATCACTGACCAAAGAACTACAACTTAAAAAGCTGACAAAAATCACCAAGAAACATTCTCTACACATATACCAGTATCGATTCTGGCAAATATTTTAGAGCCCCACTACAAAGAGGCACTTAAGTCTTTAAGAGGCTCCTCATCTGAAATATCTGTGCTGATGTACGTCTGTGAAACCAAAACTAATCCACGAATACTCAACTCCAACCTCAGGGTTGTTTAATTTGCTCTCAAACACGAGTACATATTTCTGTACGAGCACTACTGCAGGAAGTGCTTGGGTGCAGAACTCTGACGCTACGCAATGACCAACATTTATTGCAAGACAATTCATATGCCAATGGTAGAGGCACTTATGGTATTTCTAATCTCACTGACTACTCAGAATGTTGTTGTGACCTGCACCTGTGATTTTGAAAAATTCTCTCCATTCATGTTCAAATGTTTGAGTAAGGAAAGCGTGTCTTTCACTTGATTTCCAAATGCCCAACGATAGATATAAACTGTAGATTTCAAAAAACAAATGAAAAATAAGCAAAAATTGCAAGTGTACCGGTGTAAGTTGTTTTAAAGATTTAAATATTCCAAACCCCACAAAAAAATAATTAACTAAAGAACAGAGTCCCCCAAAAGGTAAATTTAATCACTTTGCCAAGTAATTTACATTATTTTTACCAGAGATCATTTACAGCAAAAAAGAAAAAGTGAACACAAATTTGTGACACCACACCAGGCATGCCCACTACCAATTCACCAAAGCTGAAAGCAATTCAACTTTAGCAAACATGGCACAAATTTTTTTTAATTCATATTTGTGCTTACTTCGGCACCAAGTATAAAATCCCACAGTTTACCTCCTGAAGTTGAGACTGGAGGGTTCGTATCTGGCGTGCTAGCTCCTCTGTCTGCGCAGACGTCTCCCTCTGGATGTCATCCCGACTGGCGAGGGCGCCCTGCAAGTTGGTGGACAGGTGTCGGATCACATCATCACGCTGCTGCAGCGCCTGCTGGAATTCCTGGATCTGGGACAAAAGAGACAGTAACAAGACTGAAATATATTTACCACAAATTGAAAGAGTATTTTAGACCAGAATGTGTAACATTATCACCCACCCCTGTTTACTCTTACTGGGCTATGAATACATCTCTGTGCCCATGTGTAATACTTTCTACTAACCCCTAAAACACCACCCTCCCTTCCAAAAAGCATGAAACCAGCCCCATCTCTTCAGGCAGCTCCCAGAAAACACCAGGGTCACTACAGTATTTGCCTAGTGCATTACACTGTCACAGTTTGACCCACAGAGGGCGCTGTGCACAACCAACAGCTCTTGACTTTATTGGCCATCCAGTAGGATGACTTATAGTGTAGTCATCAACCCCCCCTCCCCCATACCCAGGGGACAGATGCAAGTCCCGCTGTGGAAGCAGCTGGTGCGCGGCCGATAAAGTCACAGAATGTCTGACCTTGTTGCTTGGAATTCATGACTGATACAATGATACTTCTACCTAAACTCCCAAGAACGAGGGCATCAATATGTTTTTCCGAAAGTTAAAGCTTAGCGATGTCCGAGACACAGATTTTCTTTTCCTGGAGGCTTAATCTGACATCGGGGCCTGACACCTTGCAGTTAAAAAATTTCTCACTTGTTTTTGCGATGCGGGGCTTTTTTAAAAAACAGATATCTAGATCTTGTCACTTTCACTTTCTGCATGATTGCCCCCTTTTCCTTTCCTGAGAGGAGCTGAAAACCTTCTCTGTGACCAAGTTGTACATCAACAACACAAACGTTATCCGCTCCGAGCGGAACAAAAGAGGGCGTGGTTTTTTTCTTGGTACTCAACGCACCGGCGCGCCATGAGGCGCGAAAGTATATGTGCGTTATGCGCATTTGGCACAAAGCACGCTGAGTACGCGTAACTAATTTATTGTGGCATGTATGGTCTTTGCGTATACGCAGAATGCATGCAGAACCCACTTGTAACCACATGTCTTTCTTTCGCCAATTGGGGGTGCACTTCAGCTCGGGGCGGATTGACCTTTGGGAATCAATTAACACACTTCTTTTAAGAGTCCAAACTTTAATCCCTTTCTGAGATAAAATGGACACAGAAAGCTTGTTTGCACTGGCACATTTAGGACGACAAAATAAACTGGAAACTATTATAAATGGTGAAGTGAAATTGTGAGGAAAATATGCATGTTAACCCCAACCTCTATTTGTCAAAAACTGTCATTAACAACATAGCAAACGTATGAATGAATCAGCTTTTTCTATGCACAGTTTCACAGAGAATTTGTAACATCTTTGAACCATGTAAAAATCGTCATGGCAACCTGATGGACTTCCCTAGGATATCCACTACCTCAGCGATCCACACGACCTAGATCTAGGTTCCTTAATACACACGACGTGTAAGCTTGTTGACAACAACAGGCATCTTGCGCACATCTACAGGCAGCGACAACAGCTATTTTGGGATGCATGATATATTATCTTTCCAGCAACTGGCCCAGGTGACTAAGCTCGGCGTCTTTTAAATTGCCTGGCAGCCAGAAGATGTAAGGAGACACAGTCAAGGTCATGTCTGGCCTAGCATTTCACAGTCAAGGTATTCATTCCACCTTGTTTGCTCTAAACCCCCTTAACCACTTCCTGCCGGGGCAGTTATCATTGTTGATGATGCTAGGGCGGGATATTTGTCATTTTTTTTCTGTTTTCAAATTTCTTTAAAAAATCTTCATTTTCTGGACACTTACAAACATGTGAAGGACTGTCTGGTGTCCACTCTACCCTGACAGACAAAATCTACTGACGCCTGAGTATTTCAGCCAGGCCTGCAGCCTTGTAAAAAGAGCCCAGATTGTGCGGTGTTATATAACTTTCTTTTGTTCACGAACCTGGCTCAGTGCACTGCTGACCTCTTTTCAATAGGGGCCAGATTAGCATGCAGCGGTACTGTGTGGCTCATCGCTGCAGTGGTGGAGCACTTTTGTCGCCGGTAGTAATCCGCTTGCTCTAAATGCCCCAAACTGTGGTATACTGTTTCAAAACAAGGCTGGATTATCTCCACTTTTGAGAGTGAAAAAATGTCGGTAATTCCCAGCAGCCTGATCTTTTGTTCCAAGTACGGTCTTTTGTTATAAGGCCCTGTTCCCTTTGTCCAAGTTCGGGGACCCCGGCCACGCATATAAAGCATACGTGTCTGGATCCAGAATCCCCAGCAGGATGTAGTTAAAGCCTTCCACTTATGCCAATCACTAAAACCAAAGGAAAACCGCATTCTGCCAATGAGGTTCAAGGTCAAGACGTGAATATATCTTTATTTCACACCAACAATGCCCTTACTTTCAGTACACAGGAGCAGCAATGGTGCCTGTTGATTGCATATGGCTTTGTAAACAATGATTCGTATGTTTGAACAAGTGGAAAAAACAATAACGACAAACAGAATCTTTATATTTACAAGAACTTCATACATAAAGCCAAACACTTTGGGGAGAGAGGAGGTATACTGAAGATTTTAAATACTAGATGGGGAATTCTGCCTAGTAATATTGGAAACCAGTGCTGCATTAAGGTGTCCATCTGAGCTTATCTTTTTCCTCAGTGCTGAGTCACAACAAATACTGTCGAAGCTTGGCCAGAGACGAAGGGTCATCCTGACCTAGGCCAGTGCTACAAAGCCCCAGCCGGCAGTTGATTTACAATCACTGCACTGTGCTGATAACTGCAGTGACATTGATGAACTGAAGTTTCAACCCGTCCCCTCTGGCTGATGCCAGCCCAGAGAACAAGCGCCTGTCCACCCAGCTCCTCTCCCTTCAACTTCCCTTTGCGCTCAATTACTCCAAATGATCCAGTCACAGTAACATTGAGCGTGGGAATCACTAAATGGAAAGGAAAGTTCATAATGGAGCCCGAGCGAGACCAACAGAGGCACAATTTTTTCTTCGTTAACGGAGGCTCCTTTGGCGGGAACTGTACTTTGCCAGTTCACAAAGACTATGAAAAGCATGCCTCACAGTCACATCGCTACCAAAAAAACGAACCCTCCATACCAACATGGCTCTTTTCAACTGATGAGGGGGCGCTTTTGCTCAAGGCCGATAGCCTATAATGTCTGCACATAGATGGCTTTAAGGAAAGCTCATAGAGACTATGAACAGAACACTTCACAAAACACAAAACTTCTTTGGCTGCAAACTGCAAATCTCTTTCAGTAAACATGATCCTATCTTATTAGCAACTGTTCAGATTTCTCCTTTTCAGGGGGTTGGGAGATGACAACGTTCAGGTGAGTCGAGGAAAACTAGGTCAGACGGGAAACTGCAAATATGCTGATCTGGCAAAATACAAGTTACAGAGCCAAGCTAAACTGTCCGTGTTTGTATGTTGGGGGGACCTTGCCTTTATCACTGTGTTTTGACGGGAAGGCAATCAAATCTTCTGTCGTCAGCCTGTCATACTGATTTTTCCCAACTCTTCAAAAAAAAAATGAGTTCAGCTATTTGCGGCATCCAGGATGAATGGTTTTTGTCGGGGGGGGAGGGGGAAGGGGGAGAGAAGAGTATAAGAGGAGGAAAAGAGGAAGCGTACAATTACATGTATTTGAATTCAATTACACGTTATCTCAATAAATTCATTATTTACTAAAAAAAAAAGGATTTTCAATGCCGTGGTGATAACAGCGTTGGATTGATAAAAAAAAAATTGACGGGTGCTGACAGAATTTTTTTCTATTACCGGACCCACAGCTGAGCATGATTCAATCCAGCCTGCTATCGGGGCATTTATACAGGTCAAAGGGCAAGGACGTCCCCGCAGGAGGTAGGTGGATGAAGTCCTTGACCAAGCCAGCCTTCAATTTTCCAAACACAAGCTCTTTGGCAACGGTGCACACTGTACTTGCAAAATTAAAAAACTTGCAAAAGTAAGGCAAAACTAAAGGCCACTAGGATTTGACACGTGCATTATTGGACAAGTTCGATCAAGGACCACGAGTTAACTAGTGGTTGATTCGTGACGTACTTAACACATGTGCAGTGAAGTTGAAGTGCAAACGACCCTAGTCAACCGTTGTCAGCTTGCTGGGAGGAAAAGTGACCGCAGGAAGGGCAAAATAACAAAAATAGAGGTAAAAATGGTAGTTTATTAGTGACATACTGTTTTCCTGGCATTTTTCTTGTAACTGGTCATTTCGGCACTGTGCTTTTCAAATTGGTCTATGGCAACCAACGATGCGACCAACCTGGATAGCCTGGCACAAATAATTGACTAGACTAGTCTAACCATCGTCGACTAAGTGTGCGTTCCATCAAAGTTAGTCTAACTATGGTTAACTATGGTCCTTGATCTAAACTGCCCATTGATTCAGATGACAGGGTGGTGTTCCTATTGAACGGCAGGTGGCCACATTTACCTTAAGATTGTACTGCTCAAACGCTGCTCTGTATTCAGCCTCCTTAGCGGCAGACTCTAAGCTCTGCAAAGAACAACAACAAATAGTTCTGGATTAAGTTAGAATCCAATCTTTAACTACCCCTTTGGGTACCCTTAACCTGGAGAGCTGAAGGAAAACAAATCACTAACCCACCGCTGACTTTCCAAGATTAGTCGGTGTTCCCAAACAGGTTTGGTGTACGCTTCAGAACTGCCCTGAGGAATCCTAAATGCTATACCCTGTGGATTCCTTTGCACTTTGGAGTAGCACCAAGTCCAAACCAGCAGCACCAGGGTCATATATCATGGATCTGCCCAAGAGCATTGCAAAGCAAATTTCTACAGTGAACCTACTTGCAAAGCACTTTGGACTGGTACTGCCCAACAAAGCTTTGATACTTAATTCAGCAAAGCTTACGCAGCTGTTGTTTCAGTTAGTCTTTGAAGTGCTACCTTTATTTCCATTACGTGTTGTTTTAGACTAACACAGCCACCCACGGTGTAGTTCGGCAAATAAGTATATCCCACAGCCTGAAATGCTCCGGGAGTTGTAATCGAGGGTACCATTTTTGCTGCAGGAGTCAAGTTTACATGGTTATTCCCACAGCAAACAGCAAGCCTGACTACCAGTTTGTGACGTTGCAGCAAACGGTCATGCTGCAATCGAGCAAATGTTAAACACCGTTATATTCTTTGGTGAATGGTTTTGATAATCAAATCTCCATCCTTGTTAGCTTCCCTGCCCACTTTGAGCTGGCTTGTACCGTAAGTTGCCGAGATGTTTTTGTACTGAAAATCCCGGGAACCAACTTCGGTGCTGCATTCGGTACGTCTGAGGGCAAGACGCTTTGCGCAACATGGGAACACATTACCCAGGTCAGCCAGTAACTTCCACCATCAAACTCAATCTATCAATATTCCCCAACAAGAAAAAAAAAAAGAGGCAGCAACAACAGACAGACCCGAGAGAGATTGAGTGGGGAGGCTGGCACTGCACCTCCCGGAACCTGCCGAGATGACAATCTCGTTAAAGAAGGGGGGTGGGTGGGAGAACTGCTTCCAATGAACTGTGACGGTGGGTGGCTATGTGCCAGCTATCACTCGTCAAGCACACCTAGGGTGCAATCAATCTAGCCCCTGTTTCCCCCCCTCCTCTTTCCTTTTTGCACGCCACATTAAGACGGGGGGGGGAGAAAGGGCAAAAAACGTCAAGGTGCTAACCTCAAACAAACCGAGTTTGACTTGTAGGTGAACCAGACGCTTGTCTGGTTTTCCTGATCGGAGCAGAGCAACGCTGTCGGCTAAACTGCCCCCCTCTCCCTCCCTTTGAGCTTTGCCCGCTTTCAGCTTTTGGTCCGTGTGGTGCCTTTTAACAGTTTTACAGGATTAATTCAATGAATAAAAGCCACCAATTCGGATAAATTTTCTCGTCAGATTTGTCACGGTGGGCCAACTCAAAATGGCACCTATGTGGCATCTGACCGCAAACCAGTCTCAGACAGCTTCTAATCACAGGCCTTCCCGATGCACACAAACACAATCCAATCACATGATTTCTGCTCCAAGTGACATCAGGAGACACCCTGGGCAAGTGGACAGACCTCCGGTAAGCACCGGTTAGCAGACCAACCCCCTAGCGTATCTGTCCCACTGGTCAATTCAACAACCGCTCGTTGAGTCACCTACACGTACAGGGCAAGCTGGGTGTGCCAGTCCACACAGGTACTGCAGTGGGTTACGGCTAATAGGCTTTCTATGGCCACTACAACCTAGGTGGGTGATACCAGTTCACTGACAGATTACTGTATACCAGGCAAGATATGGGACAGAGGGGTACCCCCCCTTACATGTCCAATCCCTATACACACTCTAGACTATTGTTACCTAACACATCCCCCCTAGAAGTCTGTAAAGAATTCCTGAGATTCCGATCAAACGATGACCAACACAAAGGGGGGAGGTTCTCTTCGTCCCATATCTTGCTTCAAATGGATTACTGGGAGCTACATGTAGATAGCGGCAGGCTTCGTAAGTTATGTGGTGCGTGCGGTCGTGACCCCGCAAATTGGCAGTCTCGCTGTCGAGGTTCGTGCCATAAATTGGAGTGGCAAGCCTTCGTGAAAGAGCGGTTACTCCCAATCCAGCGAGAGTTAGCAAAATGGATGCTTTTGTGAGATAACACTCTCACGCATCATGAATACAGTAAGAACAGAGACCGATCCAAAGCAATTACGGAAGGGGGTAAAAATTCTGCCAGACAGGTGAGACGTTGGAAATAACCAGTCCAGCCACCAGGAAGGTTATGATACCAGCAGCGTTTCACATTTGACAATCGGGGAGTGCGTATGTTCCTGAGCACGGTACTTTACAACTATATTTCGTTAACAAACGGTGCACGATGTGAGCCTAGGTAGACTTGATTCAAATTTAAACTGTCTCAACAAGGCACAGTACTTAAAATTGTTGCACAGACCAACAAACCTGTAACGGATCAGTGTTAATTAATTGGCATATTATCAGGGTAACAATAGGGAATGAACTCTTTTGATACCCAAGTACAAATTAATGCCATGTTATTAGTTTCATGAGGAGAATATTAGTAAGCTATACGTGTGCTGCTTTTTACAGCTGCATTGCTGTCGACACCTGGGGACACACATGAACGTTGTTAAAATGCTAAGGCCAAATCTGTACTGTTCGCAGTGGCACGGTGCCACCTGATTATTTAAAGTACACGTAGAACAACCTGCATCCACAGCACGCAGCCACCGGTATGACAGCTGTGACCGGTTGAGTCACAGTCACTACCCACAGAAAAGCCAGTCTTAACTGTGCACAGACGGTGGGTGGTGAAAGGTCAGAGTATGGGATGGGGGAGGTCAAGATTAAGGGGTTATTTGAAGGGGCAGAAGTGGCTAGAGATGTACAGGCACTTCACATCATGATATTTGGGCTCAAAACAGATTTGAAGGCGGGACAAAGATGTGGTTGAAACAAACACTCTAGTCATTTCAGAGACACTTGAAAGGGATATTTCACGAGCCTTGCAGAGGCAGTGTGAATTAAGATATCACTGACACATCCCCAAAGATGATCTAATCATGTGTATCACATTACAGACACTTCAGGTGTCATGTCAAATCAATTAGGGCCAATTTGCTCCGACAGCTTAGGCTGCCGGGACCACCTCCCCCCCAGCATCTTAGATATCTCCCAACGGGACTGTGAATAATCTCGTGAAAGACAACAGTTTTGACTTTACCCTCGTTGTTCCAGACAGTCTGTCGCAATTTACGACATGCAAGGGGAGATCGCACCTCGGTATACGGGGAGGTGTTAATTGAGTTTAAAAAGGTGCAGCGAATTTGCATCAAGGTCAATGTTAATCGGCCTCATCTACGGGTGATGCGTGCCACCGTCTCAGGGAATAAGTGTGGAGAAGTCCTACAGGGGCACACCAAGGGGTGCACTGCTGTTTCCCAGGAAATTGACCAAATCAAAGCTGGCTTCCGCCCCAAAGGGGAGGTGCAAAATAGAAAATTATATCAAGCATGTGTGGAGCAATCTCTTAATTAGATTTGAACACTTGTAAGCATCGTGTCCAAGGGGACATGAAAAGGGCCGATAGACCAGCAGGGCAATCTGCCCTTGAGGAGAGAGGGGTGAGACGGAGGGGTAACTTTAGCACAGGAATGCTTGGTCACGCAGGAAATTGGCTAATGTGGTAACTATTGTTAAAAGATTAGGGCTTTATGCGGCAACTTCGACTTGTCCTTGGACTCTTCCACTGGGAGAGGAAATCGGAATATTGCAGCAAGACATTCTGGGAAGGGGAGGGGAAAACAAGGCTAAGTCCAAGTATATGAATGACTTGGATATTTCTGCTCTGTATCTATGAAGTAGATTCTACACTTTACAGGCTGAGCACGTCACAAAAAAGTGCAGATTTTATTATTGCTGACCAATGAGCAAATGGTGCCCACCTCAGTGAGCAGGGTGCTAAACCAAGGCTGGTGTCAACATAGAGTTCATCATAAATGTACCTAGGCATGCCAAAAGCCTGGTACCAACACAGCAGCTGGTTCCCAAATCTGCATTCAGCACTCAGTGCTTTCCAAAAGACCATGGGAAAGGTTTACGTGGGTGGGACTTGGGTGGAACCCGGGGTGGAACCTGCAACCTTATGCCCGCTAATGCGGATGCTTTAGCAAGTCAACTCTTCAGCTTGCTCGGACCGGCTAGCCGACTTACTAAGTGATCTCATCATAAACTCGGGGATCTAGGGCACCAGTGCAAGCCGACTGTAAAGTGTCGTTGTGAGATGAGTTTTGGATGTGACCTGTGGTTCCGTATCTGACTGAAAAAGCTTTGCACAGAGCAACTGGCTGTGGCTCTAACACACAGGTCTATAGGCTATGGCAAAAGCTGCTAGTCACTGACCTACATAGGTGAACATGTTATCTTGAGCCGCAGACATAACTTTAGGACACGGCCAACGACGCCATCCTACCCACCTCAGCTTTGCCACTGCCGTTGCTGCTGGGACCATTACTGCTGGTCAGCGCAGCAGCTGCAGCACCAGCTCGCAGCTCCTCCATCTCCCGCTGCACCTGCTCCAGGGCGGCCTGCTTGCCGTACAGGTTCTCCTCCAGCTGGTGGATACGGGAACGGGCCTCTCGTAGCTCGATGCGGGCCACCTCAGCATCTAGCTGACCACCGTCTGAATCCTGAACAGATGCAAGAGGGACAAAATACAGAGAACAATGGATGGTTAGAATCCACAGATTTTCGCAAGGAGGGGAACTTTCCAAACTTCACAAAAAGCAGACAGGTTTTGAGGAATGCTGAATCAGCCTTACAGTATCGACCACTGATCCTTCAAAAATCAATCAAGGGGACTTGGAATGATTGCGGAAGATAAACAAATAATTCATTTACAGGCATGGGACTTGACTACTCTTAAAGTTCTCGTACAAAGACTGAGTCACTGGGCTCTTGCAAAGTGGTGCTTTCTTCGAGGACTCATGGATGTGCTAAGTAAAATAAGCTTAGAGGAGAAAAATAAGTCCTCAGGTCTAAAGCTGCTATCAATCGGAGGGAGGGGAGATAACACCTTCCCTTCCTCCGAGTTCTCATTGACCTGTTTGTTCCAATTACGGAGTTGCTGCGGTACTGTGCATTTTCTGGATGGCGAGGCATGAAACCTCTGACTCATCCTCTGTTATTAGCTGAGGGTCTCCAACATAACACCTCCGGAACTTTTCACGGGACAGTCCTACAAAGTGAGCTCACTTTGACCGCAATGCAGCTGTTGGAGGCATCAAGTGAGGCAGGGAACCAGTGAATGATGCACGGCATTGTCTCACTCATTACAAAAGAGATTTTAAAGGGGACTCCTCCAGGGGCAGGTTGAACCAAATCAAACCCACTCGCTTCCCCACCCACATGGGGGTGCACTTCAACTCGGGGCAGATAGGAAAGTCTGCAATGTGACTTGGAAATCTGAACAGGGAACAAGAGACATTGCCATATCTGTTGAATTTTCTTTTCTTTCTTTTTTCCTACTTTCCACATAGCCAGTTCCAAAAGAATCATATTTAACTTGTGCATTTCAATTCCATACACAAACTTTGAGCAGATTCTGTGCAGACAATAGTCCTTTTAGAAAAACAACTTCAATTCTAAACTATTTCCCACAGACCTTTTTTCATCTCATGTGGCATTTCTGGCTGGCAAACGGATAATTTGGAACTTGCCGATCAGTGTGTCTTGCTCACATTTTATAGGCGGACAGCAGAAATCGGCTCTAATTCAATGACATATCCGGGTCCCTCCACGCAGGAAGTGTAAACCAAGTACAGTCCTAATCTAAACCTCCTCTTTAAATCTACAACTTGAATTTCTCCCCTTGTGGATTTCTGAGGTGGAACGTTGCACTGCTTTTAGTCAGTCTTTGGCTGCAATCAATCGATCAATCGATCGCTTGGTTTCCTTTACATTTTTCTATTTCCAACCTAAAATCAAACTTACCTGAGGTAATGAAGTGAACCATTCAAGGCTACTACTCATTCTGTGTTAAAGTTTGACATGATGATCTCAAAGTGTACTGACCACACATGAGAACATCTTTGAAATCTGAAGCAGCTGCTTTGCTGGCAATGAATTTTCAAGGCTGAGTTCTACAAGCACCATACATGAACCTGTCGTAATTGGTTAATCCATACTGCATGCCCCTGGCATGGTAACACATCTCGACGGACCCCATACAATACGTGACTGCCAAACCATCATTCGTCCTGCTGGACCGACCAACAATTCAGCAGTGATCTCAACTTTTTTTTTCTTTTTCTTTCTCAAAGAGACAGGAATTCAAAACTGGGTCTGACAGCTGGGGCACATGTTCCCCCTCAATTCCAGACAGCCATCACCTGACCAGGTGCTTTTCATTCCCCGGGTACATGCTGCGATTTATTTTTGGTGGGGCTAACATGGCCCGTTGGGGGACCCCTCCGTGATGTTTTTTTACCAAGTCATGCTGCCGATATATGCTGACAGCTCCACCAAAATAGCAGCATGCACTCTCGTCTACGACCAGCAACGCTAGCATATATGCACAAGAGCTCCAGCAATGCTCCGGCAATGGGGGGGGTCTTCGTTTAATCCACATCCACACAAAAAAGCACCGGCTGTTTGTCTTGCTGTGAACAACGTACAGTAAACCTGCTGGACCTCATTTTTTCCCAAGGGTGCGGGATCACAGGATGTGCTCTTGCATCTACAGTGTACTAAAAAAATGAGAGGTGCTTTGCCAATACATTCTATCACTCCCATCCAAGAATTCAGGAGTACAACGTGTAAATGTGCATACCCAAAGCATGTCCCATTCCTGTGTGCTAGCTCAGTGGACGAGTGTAGGGCATGAGGCAGAATCACATACACATGTACAGCCTAGGCATTCATGTAAAGAAGCACATGTACACGGACATGTGTAAACCGGTCTCAAGATGGAGAAAGTGAAGCATCTTGCCTGTTTGGACACACAGGCAAAGGAACAAGGCAGAGGGCCGTGGTATTCAAGCTCATTTACATGTATGGTTCCACACATCTCTGGATCTATCATTCATAGATCTATAAAGCTCAAACACAGCTTGTACTCACACTGTTCAGTGCACACATTCATCCAAATGTTCTCGACTATGAACTAAGGGCTCTTGCACTCGTAGACCTACAGTGTCCTTGTGCCACAGATTGTTTTCTGTGCTCACGCCATATCTGTGGATGTCCCACTAAATGTTCCCAAGTACGGGCTGTAGCACGGTCATAGCTGCACCTAACTGAACTGGACTCCACAAAAGGAGGCAGAAAATCAGGGCTCTACATGACTTGTGTCATTACTTGTATTATGCATGCCCATCCACCCCGAGCTGAAGTGCACCCTCGGCGGTAAATCAAAGACAGGCTGGTGAGACGTTTTCCAACCGGGTTCTTGCGCGCATTCGGTGTGCGTGCGAAGACCACACATTCAAGCGTAAATTCGTTGCACGTTCTCAAGAGTGCCCTGCTCCAAATGCCCATTAACTTACACGCCTCCACATTCCTACCAAAGGACTGTCATTGTCATTTGAACACATCAACTGCCGACTATGAGTCCACTGGTAGTAACAGGTGTACTGGATTATGTCGCTACAAGTCTACTCATAGGAAATGAAAGGCTACTGTAATGTAATTTGAATACACTGGCATCATCAAACAGACATGTGAAAGGTATAGTACGTGTTAAACGAGGGCGCATACACACAACGCTTGGGAAATGTGTTAAAACATGCCCTCTTTCGTTCCTGCTCGGAGCGGACAGAGATATTCTACACGTGCTATAACCATTGAAGATTCAGAACAGATGGCGGGAGAGTTTCTCTCCGTGAAGAGAATGCCTGGATGGTGCATTCTAATGGTGATCTAATTATTCTTACTGGCACCAGAGAGCAAATTTAATTTGTTTTGATGTAGCAAGTGGAAACAGGTACATGGACATGTACATGTACTTCATCCTCAGTGATAATGCTCATGAGAATTCTGCCCAGGACGCAAGTGATACATTCCCTCCAAAATGGGCCATCACCCCCCTCTTCTCCCTTCCCCTCCCCCTTTGTGGTAGGATGTGGTTAACGAAGACATATACAAACTTTGCATGTTGAAGATCGTGGCTTGTGAGGGTTTGACCAACAGCATCAGTCTCTGGTCCACTTGACTGTCAACAGTAATTCCAGTCACAGGGGATTGGAAAAAAAAATTGAAGCACACTTGTGGCTTTTTAACAACCACAGTCACTGCTTGCTTGTAACAGATAAGCTTTAAGCCTAGTGACACATACAAGCTAGATTGGTTTGTCTGGTTCTTGTACTTAACATGTAGGTTAATGACTGTTGAACTGACATCAAGGTGGATGTATTTTTTCCACCTGCAGACTTGTTATGCAACCAGGTACCGGGCGCCTGGTTCATTTGATTAGCATGTGACCCAAAGCATTGCTCATGGTCACCATGGTGATAGTTATCAACAAAAGTCAGGGAACACTTGTGGATAGTAGAGAAAACGTGCAAAAAGATGCTTGGGATGTTTTGCTTATTTGAAATCATGAGCCAACGTGTCACAGGTCAAACCAGGTCTACTGTTCCAACGATTCCGTTCATATAAATCCACTCTGCAGTTTGCACGTAGACGTTTATAAAACTTTCCAAGTTTCATTCCTTCTCCAAATTCTTATTAAGATCTGTTTATTCATTAGAAAATTTCCTGCATTTTATTTTGTCAGAGCTGTCCAAAAAAGTTAAGTGGGATTTATAAATGTTAAGGCACCAAACATACACAGGTGGAAAATTAGTTACTGAAAAAGTTCAAAGCAATTCATCAATTCAGAGTCCATCTGACTGGCCCTTTCATTTCTCTGCGATGGCTATCAGTGGCAATTAAAGAGCGGAGACCGAGGAGAAGGGGCACGGTGGTCCTTTGGGGGTGTAGAGGAAGGGCCAATTTGCACTCGGGAGGGCGGGGGAAGGGACAGTCGATGCCAGAGAGGATAGAGAAAGTGGTGTGGGTTTTGGGAATAGCATCAAGTGGTTCGGGTTTTGGGGTGTCCGGTTCCACCAAGATTATCCCTGTCAGAGAGCAATAATTAGGATTGCGCTGATGACTGCTGGCCCCGATCATTAACTGGACTTTGAGCATCGACCTGGTTGCATGTCCAGTCAACCAACTGACACATCCTTGATAAAATGGTGTATTCTATCTGTCATTCAGGGACGTAACAACCCTAGGTACCAGTAGCTTCACATCCACCAAGACACTATTTAAATGGAATGTCTGTTTAATGACACTATGCCTACCTGTACATCATGGCACACTCAAACATGTATCAGGAATATCAACCCTAACAGTCCTCAATCCTTCACCTGTTGGAGGACTGAGGACTCTTAGGGTTAATGAAACAGGAGTAAGATTGAGACCTCAGGACAGACTTCAACCTCAAAGGCATTTATAAATTTTTCTTACTGTGCAGTGGTCTGCACTCAAATCTGTCTACCGAAGTGCAAAGCCTACTGACTCCAATAGGATCAATAGGTATTTCAAACAGATCTTTTTCCTCCTTTGTCAGAAACAGGTAGGCGCTGTAGGTAATACATGAACATGTCCAACCAAGAAAACCCAAGTAGAAAACTTCCCAAAAGCTGGAACACATTTAAGGCTTGTTCCGACTCCTAGGAGTAGTCTGAAAATTGGGACAAGTCAAACTTTGGGAAGGGAGTAGAACTCCATTTTTGAGAAGCAGATTTTTGAAAATTCATTGAACTGTGATGGGATATACATTTTCCCCCAAGGTTACACTTAACCCTAACTGCCCTAGCACTGTTAGTGGTATCCCTCCCTAATCACACAACCTCCAACACCTTGAAATCAAACTCCAACCTTACAGTACCCAATCACACAGACTCCAACAGTACTCTTGCTGCAACAGTACCCAATCACACAAACTCCAACAGGTCTTTACCTGTGTGGTTTTGTTTGATAGGGTACGGCAGGCCCACTGCACAGTACAAAGAGCAGCACCTATTCAAACTCATACACCATCACGCAGCATAATCCATCCCCAACTGCCAGGATCACTGTGGTGAGCTAATGGCCTTTGTCCTTGTTAAGGTAATTATTACATATTACATATAATTTCAATGGGAAGCTATCTATCATTATGGTACGTTATCTTCAAAAATACACTACATGTACTTGGGTAATTGCAGATAATCGCCCCTCATTTAAAATTCCTGATGGAAAAAAGTGAGAGTACCCATTCAGTCAAAATTCAACAGGTTAAGTGCACGCCTACAGTATCTATTTACTCAAAATCTGAGACCATACAGCAAGTTCCCAGTACCTAATTCCACAAATTCAAATACCTTTTTAATACTGGTGTTGAAGTTCAACTGGTTAGACATCGTTAGGGTTAATATCTAAGAAAAGCTCAGTGAAATCATTTGCCAAAGGAAAATTAACAGTGATGCCTCTGTCAAATAAATCAACAGCCAAAATAACCCTGCCCCCAAATGGCAAATTTCTGGGCCTGATGCATACCCACGAGGGGGTACGGCTTTCATTCTCCAATTATATACTGGCACCATCATTTATTTTTGCACCAGGGTAATTAATCTTCTCAATCTGAGCGTGCAACATCAGACAACCTTCTGCAGTCCAGATAATCTGCTAACACAATATTTCGTGCAAGCTTAATCACTCAAACTCCACACGAGTTTCCTTTTTGGGTGTTTTTTCCCCCAGAGCAAATATAATGTTGTTGACAGTTCAGATCATTTGGGCACTGACTGTGTCAGTTTCACAGGAAATGGTCACAATTATCACTTCAGATCTGCGTCATCCTTGGATATGATTGCAGGAAGGAGGACATGTTTGAGTACAAAATTCCCGAACTCGTCTGTAGGTAATTACAGTGTACTATTACGACAATAACACTCAATCATTTAATTACCCAGTTTATCACATCAGCAGCCTATCCAATAATGAGTAGTATAATACTTGAAGGTTTGGAGGGCGAAGTGCCAACATGTCACAGAGTCTGTAGCACCACTATGAGCATTACAATAAAGACTATGATAAATCTACCGGTAGTCTTCTTTCCAGACTGTAATTGTCAATTTGTTGGAGTCAGCAAGTCACAGAGTCTGTAGTACCACTATGAGCATTACAATGAAGACTACGATTAATGAACCGTCAGTCTTCTTTCCAGACTGTAATTGTCACTTTGTTGGAGTCTGGATTTTTAAGGAGAAATCTTCCCAAATCCACCAAACACTGGTTACCTCTTTGTTAGCTCCATTCTTTGTAACTTGTCGAAAGACACCAGGCCCAGTGTAAACTCAATTTTAAGCAAAAAGTAAAAGATTTTAGGGATGAAGTTCACATTACTGGTCTCCGTTCTGACACTGTCATTGCCACTTACCTCACAAAGATCATCTGTGCCCACGGATCTCTGATCACTCTGAAAAGAGAAAGAGAAGAAAGCTCTAATCAATGATATCAAACCACAGGTGCATGTAGTCTTGGGCTATTTCCTGCGAGGATCGCACAGTGCGAGTCCAATCGAACACCATACCTGTACTTCAAAAATATGCAAAAATGGGCGCACATCTGACACCATGTTTCAGTGCTTTTTATGCCTGACAGAAGATACTCCAAAAGTGAATTGCATCCAAACCGACAATGAGACTGAACATGTCAATTAAAATGCATGACCTACATCTATCTACAACACATCCACTCACAAATGGTCAAAGTACCAGTGCATTAGCATGAGAAGACCATTTTTCCAATAAATACGGGTTGTAAATGTTTATTCTCAAAGATGAACCGAGGTCGGCCAGGTTCATGGAAGAACGGTAGATTCCTTTCCGGCTGCCATCAATATCAATCACACGTGTACAACCCCCTTCAAACTGACGTGACCTTTACTGGTCCACACCTCCCTCCCTCTCTTTCTCCATAATTCAAGATTCACCCCCAGCTTCCTGGTAGCATCTTGCCTCCCATATCACCCTAATGAATAGCACGTGTTCTTGGGATCAGACGTTAATGAGTACAGACCCTTGTTGCTACATTTATCAATTATGGCAAGTCCCAAGACAGCATACATTAATTGATGGAGCATGGCTTGTCATGTCAATGATTATCTTTTCCTCAAAAAACAAGCTGATCATTGTAAGTACAGTGTCGCAGATAGTGGATTTTTCCGCCCCTTGACAAGTAGTAGATTATACAGAATACCTAAGGTGCTAACTGCAACTTTACTTTCAACACAAACATGAAAGTATTAGAATTCTGACTGCTTTGCCTCAGAGATTAACGGGGACTCCCAGCATCTAGCAATGACTTTCAATTTTCTTAGTATGAGGACAAACAGGGAGTGGCAACTTTGATTTAAACATGTCTCTTCCGTAATTTCCTAGGACATTTCTGGAAGTTGTCAAGATTGATTAGAGAAGCGCACTGTACCATTTACACCTGTACATGTACCTCCCAAAAAATGTCCAAGTATCCAACCAAGCCATGCAAGGCCCAGCTCAACAACAAAGTCTCTCGGATTCGACTGGAGTTCACTCATGTACCCTCATACAGTACATGTACATAAACTTAGAAGAGGACTACTTATCAGGCTCTAACTTTACCGTACAAAATGAGACGACCCATATTACTAGCAGAAGCTTCCAAGGAACGTTCTCGGGCCAAATTCAGCATCCCCTATCTCCAAAGCGACGATGATTTCTGAAGGTTATTTCAATTAAATGCACCATCAGCTAGAGCGTTGATTTTCCCTGCACATTTTCGGCGCAGATTCCTAATACTGATGTCTGCATGTTATACATTTACTGGACCACCAGTGGAACTGGGGGGAACTTTATCGGCTTTGCAGTGTCTTCTAAACGCCCACTGGGGATGACAGGACCCTTCTGGGGCTGATGAGAGAAAGTAGATGTTACATGTACGCGGGTCAGGATGTTCCAAAGGTCACGGAAACTTTGGCGCGGAGGAGTGCAAGTCATGATGTTGAGACCCGAGTCTTGCAGATCCTTATTAGAGTGTCTGTCAGGGGGATTTTGCAGGATTGAGGAAAGGAGAACCCATGCTCTGCACATGAGGCTACTTGATGTCATTCGGAAAAAAAACACACAAAGAGTAGAGAGTGTGTGCTGAGCCTGATGGGTTCCGGCACAGAAGTGGATTTGACAATTTGCAAGGTTCCTCCTCACAAAAAATGAGAGTTATGGGCAAAGGGGCATCACATGGATATCATGTTTATCTCTTGAATCACTGTCATGACCGGAAGCACGGATCTAGTGACTGTACACACTACACAAGACACTTGGAAGCATAAAGATATTGCACACTTGCGGTTTTTCCCCTGGTTTTCAGCACAGGTTCACGTTGGTTCAGATTTCCGAATGTACGAGCACAAAAGTGCTATCGTCTCAGGCGTGTAAGTGCAACAACTGTTTGAGTACAAGTGCCCTGTTACTTCTTGTGTCCGTACGTGTGCATTTCAATTGTTCATTTGTCGTGAATTTGATCATTTTGCTGAAGAAAGCCTGCCCTGTTCAAATTCATTTTGCTTCCAAGGAACTAATGCCCTGTGGAGAACTGTACTAAACTAACACCTGCCAAGAATATCTCCGGACTATGTTTGAATGTGGAATTGACATCGGGAACCCTTTAAACAAACGAGAGGTCACTGAACTGAGAGTCAAATTAAATGAGTAATTAATCAACACTTCTCATATTAATACGGTGAAAAGGGCACGCTGTGTGGCCCGAGGGAAAGGTAGGGAGTAAATGTCACTTTGCAACAACATGAGACGCATGACGAACGCCAACTCCTTACCCCGGTACATAGAAGCGCACATTCAGTAAATGTAGGTCCAAGCGGACATCGGAAGCGGTGAATGTGTGACTAAAAGGGATTTGCTGGAAGCATGCATGCGCATGGATGTGTTCATTTGCAACTTTCCCGCAGTAATTGGTTTGGTTTTCTGAGGTGCTGGATCTGGCCGATAGAAATCACAGGGGAGTCTTGTAAATGTGAAAGAACGGCGCGGTTCACTTTACAGGCAAAACTGTAACGGCACTCTTTCCTTGCGCACCTCTGGTGACCACGGTCTCTATCCTTACTCAACTGAGACACAGATCTCCCACTCGTCCAAGTACATGGTGCATGATTTCCTTTCAACTTTCTGTTTGAAGGTTTCACCCCGCTTCCAGACTTTTTGACAAATGATTTCCGTCCTCATGGCTCTCAAGTTAAATGCTGAAATCTTCCAAAGGAAAGGCCTCAAATGTTTTTAGATAAAGTTGATATACATGTAAGAAAGACTGCTCAGTGGGTGTGATGTCATTATTTTCATATCCACACCAAGTATGGGGTACAATTTGAGAAAACAATGGCAAGAAATGCAGCTGAAAGCTTCAATGCTTGCAATGTCTGATGGACCCACTTTGTTAAAACAATGTTTCCTTCAACTTTGACGACTGCCATTTCTTAAACCCAAGACTGACTTGGTTTCCATATCCAGGAGCTAAAAAGTTTACTATGCCGAGGTGAGATTGGAGGAAATAAAACACCTACAAAGTTTTGTGGATAAAAAATGCCCCAACGCAGTGTAGGGTCTGTGGCGTATATTTGCGTTTGCCTCAAGACACCCCTTACATGCCTTATATACTAATTTCTTGTCTTGTATATCACTTTTCATGCGTAAAAACATCTCATGGAAAACTTGAGACTTGTAAGGGATGCTGAAAGTTTAAAAATCCCCAAATCAGGAAAATCGTGATGAAAAATCCTGAAATCCTGAAAATCATGACAACCACACCCCTGGCTATGATGCTATCTCTCCATTAACTAAATAGCATACAAGATCGCAGAGCTACCCAACGCGACACCCTAACCGCACTGTCCACCAACCAAAACCAACAGTGGGAAACTGCCACTGGATCCTGTTGATCTCGGCAAGGAACAAAAGACGGTTTGTTCTCAGCGGTGGATATCGTCCTGGCAGGCGACTGCCAATTAAGAACAGGTGGAAGATTAATTAAGGACATGTACAGTGTTTGCGACCAGAGACAGCGATGCACATCCCAGGCTGAGCTGAAATCCTCACAAATAGATACGCCGTAGTTGATATTTCCCTTGCCGTGGCTTTGAGCCCCCTCCCCAGGAACCTGCCCATCACGGAGAAGTCACATTGGCATCTGTGTTGAAGACTGCCCTTAAGATTTTCAGGGTTAATTTTGTTTGGTGGGTAGGCTCCGTTATACTAAGGTTTGGTATTGCTTTTTTACCCCCTATCTCAAAGACACTCTGCTCTTGTGTCGCCTCCCTGCACAAGTTTCCAATTACCAACAACAAAGGGAGACGCCGGCAAGTGACGATCTCAACACAGCATCTGGCTCCCACAGGAAAACTGTGCACAGACCACGACTGCTACTGGTCCAACAATGTAAGAACATCCCATTTTTTTGTCAAAGCCCTCAGCCTATCCCCCTTGAGCAGAAGCACACCCTCACTGGGTTAAAAAGAGCCATGTTGGTCCGGAGTGTTTTGGTGGTAACGATGCGACTGCAATACTTGCATTTCATGGTCATTATTGTGAACCAGCGATGCAGTTACTACCAAAGGAACCTGTGCTGCTGAGGATACAGCGCCCTCTCTTGGTCTAGCTCGGGCCCCTTACACACAAGATACAGAGTTCCCTACTTCTTTGTTAGCACTGACAAAGTCCATTCCACTATTTTTATGTCCCCATGGTCAACCACAGGCCACCAGAGATTCAACTGAACCTGTCTGCTTTCTGTTGGATCCAAAGACGCAGCTGTCATCTGTTTCCATTGTATTGAAGACAGGAACGGTCAAACAAAAACACTTCCACAACAGTCGACCCTCAGCATCCACAAATGATTAAGGTGAAATCCCTTGGCAGATAAGAATTCATCATTTTTACAAGATCATCTGCACAAATGAGTGGTAAAGTCTCTTCGTATGAAAAGGGAAAATATGAGAGACAGAAGACCAAAAAAAATTTACTTTGTCGCCGTTTGTCAAATTAACGATATCGACATGGGACTAGTGTGGGGAAAATAGATAATTCGTTCCAACCATTGTGTCCAGGGTCCTGGGAAAACATCCAGGGTCCTAGACAGACTAGCTAACAGAGCAATTGTGCAGTATTGAATGTTATCTGCTCCAACTTGAGAAGCCAAGTCCTGTTCAACCAGACACACCCCAGACTACAAATTGAAGGGTGCAGGTCCCACATCAATTAGGCTGTCTATTTTTTTCTCCTCAATTTGCGGGCACCTGTCTAGAATTTGAAATAGTTTATCCAGTTCGGAAATTGCTTGAAACTCTTAAAATTCAGGGTTTTTTTGGTACCACACCACTTTGAACATTGCGGAGGGAAAAGCTTCTTACCCTACTTAAATTTTCATAAAAACCGGAAAGTTTTGCTTCAGATAAAGGCCTCCCCCCTCCGGCCTACACGTACCAGTATGGTAAATCTTCCTGCTGTGTACATGTACATGTGAGTTCACTGGAGATCAAGTCTTCCAGGTGTCACACAATCACGCCCGAGGCACTGGCTAATCCTGTACATGTACATGTAGGAGCACTGTCTCAATCACAGAGGTAGTGGGGTGGGGCGGGGCAGGGGAAATTCTTACATGTTCAAATGCATGTCCATGTTTGTGTTTTACACCTGTACGTACCCTGGGTAATGACACCTCAGGACTGACACCTGTTTCACTTTATGTAAGAAACATGTAACTACCTGTCCTGAAACAGCAATCAACGACTGAAGGCACCGTGCCTGCCCTGACGAGGGCACCCTATCGTATATAAACGAGGGCGAGTGAATGGCATTTGACATGTTTTGCAGGCATCACAAGAAGTTTTCATTTACAACACGTTCCAAAGTTTCAAGAAAGAAATATGGATCACATGCAGTTCGCGTTGTCCACTCATTGATCAATCGGGGGGGTGAGGCTACTGGTAGTTGACATCATCCTGCCCTGGGCATCCCCCCCTCCCCGTGGGTCAGTTTGTAAGTTGTATATATATACATTCCTTCTACAAAGGGCATCTCACCCCACCTTTTTAGCTACCCTGGATTCAAAGCTGATTTGGCAACTTGTACCTGTTCGTGAAACTACTCCATCCTTGGAAATAGTGGTTTCCAGTACCGGTTGCTACGTACATCTGACTCAAACTAACCTGCTGACACCGGCAAGCTCTGCGGCCAAGTGGTTAAGACATCTGCACTAGTAAGCAGCAAGCCGTGGGTTCGAGTCCCACCCGAGTATGCTTGTGGTTTTTTCACAAGCCTTCGGGGGGCAAGCACTGAGTGTACAGTGTTTATAATACACGTTGGGCAGGGCCAAAATCCACAATTAATTAACTACTGCTCTGTATGCACCTGATGTACAGTATCACGCTTCATGTACATGGAAGTGAGCCATTACTCAACACCGCAGTGCATACACCACGATACGCTAAGATAATGGACACATCCTTAATGGCCTAGATTGTCAACAAGAGATAAAGAAGACATCTCTTCACATGTTCCCATTTAATAATGTTTTCGTTCCCGAAATCCGGCAAACTTAAGCAACTTTCAATTAACACATCGCATGAGTAAATGCAGAGCTTCCGATGCCTGCCACGGTTTGTACATGTATGCTGGATGTACACTGTAGATTCCAGCTCACAAACCTACCCTGGGTGATTATTCAGCCAAAAAAAAAAAACTTCGATTTTGCCCATTTTTCACACTTTCACACGTTCAAGATGGTATGACATTTAGCTAATCCCTCCCTCCTGGGAATGGTCCCTAATACTTTATCAGTAAGTGGCATCTATTCAGGGATTAACATTGTTAAGAAAGTCATGCGTTCGCAGGCCAACGGCCGTGTTGTTACTTGTTGGAATGAAGTGTGAAGCTGATCATTGATAGTAGTGTTACACGGCCATGGAGCCCCAAGGAACTGTGGGAAAAACTAGGCTGTCTCACTGGTTCCCTGAGAGGAATATCCTCGTTACAAGGACACCCAATCTTGTAGCGGGATGCATGTGGAAATTAACTGATAGTGGTCTCTATAACTTGTGACCACATGCTGAAATGCAACAGACCTGTATTATATGAATAAAGCTCTACAAATGACATCATTGGTATTAATAACCGACTCAAATTAATTGATAAATCTACTAATATTTCAGACACAAACTGGGTAACCGCAACTTTCAGACACTCTGTCCAGCTTTTGAGTTCGCACTTGTGGTATTAACACAAGTGTGTTTAAATCGGCGAGCATTCAGGCTGCAGTTTTCCCTATCCGGTTATCAAATTGGTCAAACGACCAATACCACAAAAATACATGTAATCTGTGTCCGTGTCACAGCTGGGGGGACGGTGGAAAACACTGGAAATTAATGTCTGCCTGTGTGCCTGCGGCTGACAGCTTTGATGGAGAATGAGTTGGGGAAAAAAATTCTTTTGCTTGTTTTTTTTTTTTTTTTGGCCTCTAAATCCATAAATGACAAAAATCACAAACACAGTTATTATGAATGCCTACGCGCAATTCTGCTGGCAAAGGAACAAATAAGATCAATGGGGGGAAAAAGACGCCCTACGAGCCATTTAGGTGAAAAATAAGGGAGCGGCTGGTTGCTAACTACAGTATATAAAACCTGCTAAACTAGCAATTTTTAAGTATTTGCTGCATTATACACCAGCTGTTAACTTTGTAGAGTTGGAAAACCAAAAATCTATAGTTTGGAAACAATAGGATTGAAATTTCCACTCTACTCAAATTTCATGCACCATTCCCGTGTTGGTCAAAGTTTGGAAAACTTACTGAATGCCTACTGGACACACTTTCACGTGCCAGCCAACACGCTCAACGCACAGGAACATGTACTCGCACACCCGAACACCCCAGAGTCAAGTTGAACTCTGCCCCCCAGTTTCTCACTACATGTACCTCCAACCTTTCAAACCCCGTCAACATCCAACACAAGATTTGATAGATTCTCACGGCTGTACGATTATGGAACCAAGAAAAATTACTTTTGGAGAGGCTTACGGAATCTCATAAATAATGTTCGACTGGAGTTTATGCAGCATTGTGTAGGATAATGGGAAAATTGAGGATGCTTAACAATTCCAAACAAAAGTAGGCATACATACATTTTTGTAGATGTACCCGTTCCACTTCCATTCCTGCAGCCAGGGCATACTGCCGTTCTCTAATTCCATGTTAACTACATGTATGCCGATTGTTCAGTTCTTCTCACTCCACAAACACAAATGAAAGCCCCCCCAAAATTACTGGTCCACTTTGATACCACGTTGCTGACCACCGAACTCATCTCAGTTCAAGTTTTTCTCTCTGGATGACGTCCACTGTCCAATGATTATCCATAATGAGAAAGTCCCCATCGGGGTGTAACATATAATCACTGAAAAGTCTTCACACGCTGTATACCGTGTGTGAAGTTACGAGGCCTTGCCAAGAGTTTCTGGATTTCTGAGCAGTCAATTCAGTTTGTTTGTTTGTGCGCTCTATGCAACTTCTGTGTTTCTAGAGTTTATAAGGGTTTTCCCAAGCACAGGAAGCCAATATCATTAAACTGTTCTTTGATTTCCTTCGGTTGGTCACGCTCGTTAAATATGCCCGGCAGAAAAAAGATGAGACACAGGGTAATCCCCTTGTCTTTCAAGCCGAGCACTGTCGAGGTGTGGATGTGCGTCTTCACTGCAGGAGCTAACTCAGCTGACAGCTTACCCAACAGTCGCTTGTAAACAGAGACGATTCAAGTCACCTCTGGCCTCCACATCCAAGGGTGTTGACTGAAGTCTCAATGCTGGATGTTGACAAAGCATGCCAGCTACACCACGGATCGGAGCGGAGAGATGAAACTGGCAGTTGATGTACATGTAAGAAGTTCACTGCTCAAAGCCATTTCCTGAACCACCGCAGATCTGCATATGTATTTAAACAGGTACCATTGCAGGGTATGCAAATGAGCACACGTGTGATCGCTTCATGCGTCCCACTTGTGACTGTCACTTTGTGTGCACCACACATGTGTTGTACCCACTTGCAGCCATGCGTGTTTAAACGCAGCACGAGGGGATCTCAAGTGTGACCCAACTGTGTGCAGTGCATGCATGTGACGCTGGTGACTGGATTCGGTGACTCGGCACGCACGCTGCACCACTGCACCAGACACTCGGCGACTGACTTGGGGAGAGAAAAGGAGAGGGGAAACTTTGATGGCTGACTCTAGCAGACTGGTTTGACAGCCTTGACATGAGAGCTCTACCCTAGGGACTGGGGTGGGGGCCCAAGCTGCCTAGCACGGGGGACCACTGCCTGAGGAAACATTTTTCAGTTGGCTCGGCCCACAAAACGACATTTCCAGACCAATCTGCAGGACAGGGCTAATAAAGTGAGCATTTCTCCTCTGTTCCTAAAAAAAAAAATTACTAGCCCATGACTCAGCAGCATTAACCATCTGCCTAATGTACACTAACAAATAATTTCAGTCTTGGAACTTGGAACTGATTAAACCGCAACAGTCCCAGGATTCCACGCTGCTCTCAAGAAATAACCCAAACTGCTATGGGTGTGTGAAATTGCTTTCTCCACCCTACGTGCACTGGTACCGCTGAGGCACTTTTGTTGGAACATTTTTTGAAATCCTCCTCGGTTATGAAGATCACGTGTTTAATTTACGCTGGGGAGGAGTGAGAAAGGGAAGGGTCGGTAATCTTTGGCAATATTTTGGTTCAGTTTAAAGACTGGCACATTTCCTGCATACTTTCCCCCACATTGTCACAGGTAAAAATTTACACCGACAGGCAGCGATTTTGAAACTTGCAAATGAACACACAGACATACATTTTGCTAGCATTTTTTTATCATGTTTAGTATTATAGTGAGATGGTCACTATATTTTGTTCCCGTCGTCACTTTTATGCATTTTGCAAGACCTTTTTTATCATGTTTAATGCTTAATCCTTACCCTGCGGAACCATGAAGCATCCATCCATGGACAAATTTTGTTTGTCCTTATTCAGATTTTCTCCAATCTGGCAACTGCCAACCCCAAATATCTGACCAATGACAGTCCACTGCTGATACCGGTAAGTGTGCATTAGATCAAGACAATTGTCCAGTTCTTTATCTGCTTAACAGATGGCTTACCCTGCTTCCTGGTTGCCCTGGACAAGTGATGCCCACAAGAGACATCAGGAGGTCAATCCCCTGGCCCAGGGGAATAGAGAAGGGTCATGGGTCACACAGGGTGAGACAACTGACCCCTCAGTCCAAACACAAAATCCGCTACTGGATTGCTGTGGATAACGATTGCTCGGATGCCCCAGAGAAGATATCTTGCTCAGTAGCAGGTATGCTCTTAGAGACACGCAAAACGGACATCAATGATTACCCATCCGATTGATCTAATTAGCCAGAAAAGCCTCTGATGACTTAAATATAACCCAACCGACAGGCCCGAGGAGGTAGGACACAGGTGAACGGTCTACCCCAGGGCAGGTGGTGTCTAGACAGGGAAAAGTGGAGAGGGGATAGGGACAGTAGAAGGGAAAGCTCTAAAACTGTGATATTTGACAGGAAGGCGTGTTGGTCGGATGTACGGTGTCATGTACATGTACATGTTCATGTCACAAGAAGCTCAGATAATTTTACATGTATGCAGGCTACCAACATGTACGTGTACACCACATGTAGTCACTTCCAAATTGCTGTAATTGAAGACAAGACATGTTGTTGAGCGGGACTCAGGGGTAGGGACCGAAAACCACAGCTTGAAATTGATATTTCCCCAAATTGACAGGTAAATTTATGAGATGTTTGAGGAGTCTAAATCACAAAACGTCACTTTTTTTTTCATTGCTGAAGGTTGGACTATGAAAAGCACTAGAAGCTGACATTCTCATTTCCAACGCTGTCATGATTTGACTTGGGCCTGACCATTCTGGCATTTCGTTCTTCATCTTGACCTCCCCTCGGGTTCCTCTAAAATCCTGCAAAAGTAATGGCATATTCCGTGTCCAGGGAAGCATCTTGCCACATGTAACAAGTAACCACACGTAAGAATGACTGAACTCTAACAGACCTGTACCTTTTTCAAACTCGCAAGAGACTCCGTGGCTCCTGGTAGATTTGGTAGAACTTTTGAGGATTAAGATTGAACCTTGAGAAAAATATACATGTACAAGTGCTGAATGACAGATACATTGTAATATAATCTACCTGTACAGGTGTCTTGCTTAATAACAAATTCAAATTATTACAGCCTACATGTACATACATGAGCGATACTCATAAGGGTACTGAATACGACTGTCGCAACTGGCACGCAGCCTCAAAAACCTTAAGTTTTGATTATTCCACATTTTAGGCATGACACTCAACTACCGGTATTCTTCGATGTCTTATACATGCATGCATGTCTGCATAACCTTTCCAGGAAGAGCTGAGTTTTTTAAGACCTTCTGTTTCTTAAAATTTATGGAAAGTCTAGACAACTGTTCTTTTGATTACATGGAAGAAGCAATTTCTTGGTCAAGTTGGGACTTTCTGACGTAATCCATAACCATCGTTCAATCTGAACATCTGGAATTTTGTAGCGCTTTCTTTGTCGCATTTAAATTGAATTCGAGTGAACTACGATCCCCCGAATGGTGCAGATGATTTGAGGATAATGGGATGGGACAATGATTGCCTGGCGATTGTTAGGATCTTTCTCCCCATCCTACACGTACTCCCCACCTTCTCTTGTCGTCTAGACTTGGCCCGGTATTGACGCTTGCCAAGGACAATGTTGTGAACTCGCATGGGACCAAAACCAGACCAACGGTTTACTGCAAACATAGGGCAAAGGGAAGTACCAATTGAGCCGTTTGGATGTTGGGAGGGGGGCTGTGCACACGGCCTTTGTATGTCATGCCAATCATGTTGGGAGACATTCTTATCGGACTATAAGCAGTTGCGATTGGGGGCGCCATTTCCTCTTCACTTCTAGGCGTAACTGGTACTGAGCTACATGTAATGGTGATTTTATCAAACTGAAAGGTACGATACATATTAAGTTATGCATCCTGTTCATTTTTCACAATTACTTTTGCCTTTGTGACAATCTTTCACCACGTCTTGTGCACAGCCAAGGACTTATGATGATTTATCATCTCCTCAAGTTTACAAAACACGTAATGGGGATTTTTTTTTTTGCTAGGTGCAAGAAACGAGTCACTTTTAATCAGACAGACTTGGTTTACATGCACTATCCGTAATCTTTGGGCAAGTGCACCTCAGAAACATGACAACAGCAAGAGCATTACACACTGTGATCATATCTCCGCTGAGCTGGCTGGCACGGTCATGACAGGTACAGAGAGGGGGTCTCTTTTTCTGCAGCAGAAATATTACAATGACTCAACAGAGTTAGAGCCTTGTCCCATGACTTGGACAGACGGACACTGCTTGCTTATAACTCCGAGGTCATCCCTGTGTGACACGCCAAGTCACAGCAGAAAGCACACACGCTGATTTAAGCTTGCGTGTGCTGTGGTAAAGGCTTTTATAATCAAGCCAAAGCAAGTGCAATTTAAGAAATAACTTGCAAGATGCACTCCAAGCGATCCCAAGTCTTCCAAGCAACATCTCCAAGATGGCATTTTAATTTGCCGAAATTTGTCAATTTGAAATGACTACCACGGTACTTCTTAAAAGGATGTGACAGGTATGTATACATACAATGTTCATGTACATCTCAAACAGATTTCCTGCACAGACTGCTGATGGCAACACAATGGAGCAAGAAAGCCAGAACATGGACCAAGAACTTACAACTTGAATAAATCACTGCCAACATCAGTAATTCCATGTTCTTAACGCGATGGCTTCAGACCAATCGGTCCGGTAACGATGTCTATCTCCCCGTGCCTGCTCCACCCTGTTTTGAAACGGAGCCAAGGCTTTGCTACGATCCGCAGCAACCGTCAGCCCATCTCTGGAAACCTCCGGCTTCGGTCTGTTGCAAGGATGGCCTGATTTAATGCTGTGCAGCTTCACCTCCAGGGACTCATCCCATAGATCCACTTACAACACAAATTTCCCAACCAGAGTAACAGTGGAGCTAAGTTCAAGTTAACTGCCATTAAAAATACCAAGTGTGTAGGGAGAGCATAAGAACACAGGGACCATACTATAGCCAGCAATGTTGATTAGCACTTCTAGGACCTTTGACCCAGGGGACCATGTTAAAGCCGAGGACCAGGACACCAGCAAAGAATGCAACATACAATGGACATGACAAAAGACCGGTCCCTAGTTGTTCCTGGCAGAAAAGGTAATCCAAACCTAAAGGGGAGGGCTGAACTTAAAGGAGACTGGTCTACCCAGTCTGAAGTTTCAACTTCAACTGTAACTCTTTCATCTCAAAATAATTCATCAATGTTTTTGGTCGATGGAACACATCAGGCAGAATTGAGAGTTTGAATTCGCAACTGAACTTCGAGTCACAGCTGAGGCACAGGCATGAGTCATATATGTCTGGGATGATGAGATAATGCTGTCTCGAAGATTGGACGTCCAAACTCAGGTCAGACTGAGTATCCTATTTCCATGGTTGTGAAATTTCAAAGGATAACTTTGCCTCGCGCTGTTCTGATCAAAAACACAGTTCAACAGGTCAAGAAATCTCAGTTTTTGGTGAGATTCAAAACAGACTGAGATTTAATAACAAGGAAACACAGCAAAAAAGCAAAAGCAAAAAAATTCTTTGCAAAGATTCTGTTAGCAATGTTAAATGATTTTCAAAGCATATCAATAGAAAATCTGTAGGGGCTTCCGATTACGAAGGCCCAAAAAAAGTTTGGATTCATTATTAAATGTCTCGGGTGTCGGCAGTGTTTTAGCTAGGATTTGAAAAGTGGGATTGCAAAATGAAACACAAGAAGTGCTCTAGTTAGAGTCCAAAATTAGTGCGCGAACTTGAAGCATGCACCATTAGATGCTTTCTGGTGGTCTCTGATGAATTTCTGACATTTTTTCATGAGAGTTTTGCCTTTTCAAACAAAAAATAACAACTTTTAGAAAAAACTAAAACTGTCAAACTGTGTGCAATTGTTGTTTTATATAGTGTAATTAAGCAGCCCTGCAACAAAGAAGCGAATAATGACAAACACCTTTGAACAGATTTCTCATAACCACTTTATGATGCACTTTGTGATGCAGGTCAGTACTTGACACACGTTTTTGTGCCTTTTTGTTTGCAGTACAGTGCATTCAGTATATTCATGTGATACGCAAACAAAAATAACTAATGATATAAAAAAAATCCCAGTGTTCCTACATTCATGTTTCCTTCGGCAATTTGGCTAAGAGCAAGCGAATTGAGTACAAGACTCGACTTCAAAGTGGATGAAAACATGCATGGTGCGTGTACATGCACATTGTACACGCATCCATGTACGCCACAGGCAGGCCACGTGCTCGTGCTTGTGCACGATTCTGATCATGGCATGGGAGAAGAAATCGTTATCGTTTCATTCTGGATGATATAATGAGCACGTAGCACAAGCCCCGAAATGATTATATGTCGTCCTCGTCCCCATGGATTAATTTTGTAACGTTAGAAATGTTGAACTAGTCCTGATTCATCCAAAATCCATGTCACTGTGCCACACCACAGCACAATTTTCAAAGTCAGAAACTGTAGCCATCTTCCAAAATCTGTGGAAAACCTTGAATGTGGATTTGGAAGAATCTGCTTGGGATAGGATTAAGGGGTGCTCCCCTATACCATAGGATATATGAGCAGCATTACCTCAAACGATATGGGTGACATCAGATCAGAGTGGGTTCCCAAGACGTCGCTCGATGCCACACTGGAGTCAGCTGTATCAAGAGAATCGTCACTGAGGTGGATGGTGGGTTGCGCCCCTTTGCTGCCTCCATTTCCATTGGCTCCTTCAGCAGCAGATGTCGGTGGGTCTGTCGTCTTTGGTTTTTTCTTCCGCCGTTTGTCGGGACTCCCTTTTTTCTTTTGGAATCTGGCCAACTGTAGAAGACAGCGACGGAAACATTCTAGTAAATAAGCATTCTGGTCAAACTTGACAAATTTAACTGTTTTTTTCTTTGCCGCGTTTGCAGTAGCTTTACAAATCTGGACCCTTTAAAAACTAATTCAGCAATAACATATATTACAATGTATAATAATAATAAATATATATTAACCCTCCCATGTTGAAGTCACTCTTTGGGTCATTTGGTGAACACCTCAAAGAAGCACAGCTGTGTTGTGTTGTGCACTGCACCAACAGTCCCTCACAGAAATATCAGATTGCACTTTTGTGCTGCCCAACAACTGTGCTTCACTGTTTCATGTGCATAATTGTGCAGTAAACCAAATGCAGTGAAGAGGACTGCACAAAAGACCCTAAGTCATTTTGTGCTGGCAATCTACTGTGTACACACTGAACCTGTGCATGTTTGAGTTCCATATAGAAACTACGTGCTCACCAGTGACTGTGGGCATTTGTGCACATTTGTGCTGTAAAACCAAAGGAGGATTAATAACATAGGCTCCCTTACTGTGAAGCATGTTACATGAGTCTAATCATTACATGTATATGGCAAGCCCATCAATCCAACTCAGCGTGAGTAACACGCCGTGTAATAATGTGGGACTGGCATGAGTGGTTCACACTTTGACTGTTTTTCAAAAAGCAAATGACAAAATTGGGTGGCGCGGAGTTTCACAAAATGGCAGGTGCATGTAGCAACCGCATTGTGCCAATGAAAACAACTGCAATGAGCGCATGTGCACCTACATGTACCGCTGATCAAAGAAAATTGTGTAACCCGATCCTCTGACTGGCTTGCACACGCGTACGTCAATGTTTTCATCGGTGCAGTACAACTTACAAGCCATTTTGAAAGAGTCCAAGATGTTCACACCGCCCCAGTACTACAGTAGTCAGTAGGCCTAGCTTCCTCAGTCCTATTTTATTTATTTATTTTATGCTAACCCTTCTGCCATGTCTGCCCTTGCACCACCAATTTCAATAACCTAAACTTTCACACACACACATACTAAATTAACGTAACAAACGCTGTAGTTAAGTTAAAATCGAGTTTCCAAATGCATTGTGTCACGAAAGTTATGTTGAGTCAGTGTGACTGGTCTTCACAATAGTGTAATGGTCATTCAAACTTAAGTTACAAGAAGACTTCTGAATGACATTTTAGTGACACTGAACGAATTTCTTACCCTTTCACGCCCAGCCTGCAGTTTCTTTTTTCTTTCTTCGTCGTCCATTTTCAAAGATAATTCACATTAATTTGTCCCATACTGTGTCCGAGTTCAGCAGCGGAGACGTGGAAGTTAAAAATGGCGGACATCCTGTGGGACTTTTTGTAATTTGAACATGTATTCGATGACAAATTCGGACAAGTTTTGAAACTGGTATAATTCACTGGTGTAAGTAATAATAGAACGTTCATCAGTATTACTAATCATCACAGGGACTATATATCTTTAACATGCCCCACGTGAAACGTATAAATCCTCAAATTTACCTCATTAAGTTATAGAGCCAAATGCACGTTTGATATCAACACAACTACAGCAAGCAGAATTTGACGAGGGCGCTGTTTAGTAAATGTCGAATGGGTGTACGAGCAGTGTCGTCTGCTGAAGATTGTATGTACCGCGCGGCGTCGGAATTGGGAAGGCTTCCTTTGTACGTTTGTAGGTGTTACGCCAATTTTACTCTGTTGAAGATCACAAAGGTATGAAAGATTTGCAGTATTCATATGCCATTTTTCTAAATTCTAAAGCGCAATTTCTGAGGCATTTCCTAACAAAATTTTAGAAAGTGCACCAACATACAAGTCTAAAATTTATGACATTGACAGTACCCGTACATTCTCAGGTTTCTAACAACTGGCTACACACATATATGTTAGGTTCACACACAGGCACATAGCATACATGTGTAGTTTAAAATTTGCACTAAAACATCGAGTCTACCTGAGATCTCATAGCATACGCCTTGTGTTATAGTTGAATACTTTTTAAGTACCAAGTTCTCTACCAACTATTGAATTGGTGAGGAAACAAAGCTAGCAGAAAAAAAATGGACCAAGCAGAAACTTCAAAAAGGTAAAATTATATGAACTTCACACATCACCTTTTAAGAAAAATTAATTTTTTATGACAAAAAGGTACACTCAAAAAGGAATCAACCAAGTGCTCTTTGAGTAGGCCTACCTTTCTCCTTGAAACTTAATTTTTACAAAATAAGTACTTTTTTGGGGTACATAATTTTGGGGGGGGATTTTGTTCACATACTGATGTGCGTGTCTATAAAAAAAGAAGTTTTACCAGTTGGTAAAAGAGAAAAAATTGGGCTCACAGTAAAGTCACAATGCTCAAAGAGTGACAGTAGCATCTTGTCTCAAATTGGTAGATGGCGCCAAAAGTTACAATACGGTGACCCTATCAATTCTTGAGACCGACCCCACCTTATTTCCAGAACACACATCTGAAGGTCGTTCCCAGAACTCCCCTCACACATGGTACACCGTCAATAAATTTAGAATACGAACTGCAAAACACTGACGTTTCAGTCGTTTAGATTGTAACTGTAAAAATATAGACACGTTCCTCAAGCTGATGTGCCCATTGAAGCGCTGTTCCATTGTTTTGTGTTGGAGGACAGCTAAAATTATATGGCAAGCCACTTCATCTTCGGCCATTTAAAATCAATTTGCTGTTCTCATCACTGACCACCATGACTTTTTTTCTAGACACATTTCTCACCAACTCATTGCACAACTTTAAACCAGCAACCGGTGTGAGACGCATGCCCATAGCACGCCACTGCTGTCACGGCTCCCGATTAACAACGATGACGCCTCCCGTATTTGAATATAAATATAAATTCCTCTCCTGAAGGATTTGGTTCCAGTCTAAGTGATGTGAACCTAAAAATTAATTTTGAAATGGCCTTTTTAAGAGTATGTGCCAACCAGATATATTTCAAATTGGACAGTTTACCAGTGAGTGACTTTTTTAAAGTCATTGTTTGGCAGTGGCAGCGCAGGTTAGTGACTACTGAGGTATCTTGAGACTGAGACTGACGGTTTTCCACTTTTTTATCCATGGAGCTGTCTAATCTGATCCCAATAATTCATGAGGTCTTCTTCGCCTTGCTTCCAAAGAAGCTCCAGACATTTCCATCCCTTGCCCTGGGTGTTAGTCAGGTAATCATTCTCGGGGTGCAGCTTGGCCAATAGCACACTGTATACCAACGAGAGAACGAATCTTCCGGCGATCAAAACTCGCAACAAGCCGCGCTCCCGCTGAGGGAGGGGAGAGCGCGACTCAAACCCAGCGAGAAGGTGGGCAGCGCCTTCCAGTGGTTCATCGCAGCACAGCATCAGATACATCATAGAGATGGCGATCTCATTAACCAACGCCGCGTGCATCGTTTCATCAAAGTCGATGACGCCACTGATCTGGAAATCACGCGTCATCCTCTCTTCAGCTTGGTCAGTGTTACATCCTGCTTCGCATGCTGTGGTCAATATGTTGAAGTTGTTACAGTCGTGAACCACGATGCCTGAAAAGTGGAAAAAAATACAAACGAAGTCATAGACTTACAAAAAGCTACACTGAAAGAAGATTTGAACTGAAATGTCCAAATGAAAAAAGAAAATACAACAGTTAAAACATTGAAAGCTACCCTGTCATACAACTAAACCTAAGGCTCAATCAATTTTGCTCCTGACCAATTTAAAGATCACCTCTGCAGCTTAATACACCTAGAGAAAAAAAACTCAGCATCAAAAGCTACAAATGTCAGCATAATTTATGGTTGATCTGTCGCATGCCTGTTGCCTCTGGACCAGGACAACGAGAAAACAGACTGTGATCCGAAATAAACAACAAACCTTTCCTTAACTCTCCTAGTATGGGAACCACGTTCTTCCGAAACACTTCAAGCACATCTTCCAACAGCGCCCTCTGCCTAGGATCTTCCACCACGCCCAGGTGCTGTTTGACATGCAGCAAGTTCCTGTACGACCACGAGAACACTTTCTCTTTCTGTTTCAGTGGCTCAATATCGCCCGGGAAAGTCTGTTTAAGTAGCAGGGAAAGGTGAACAAAGCAACATGGAATTGAGTTCTGGGGGGTGGGGCATGAGTAAAAAAGGGGGGCAAGATGAGAGGCATGAGCTGAACCAGAAGGGATTTTTCATCTCTCAGCTGAAACTCAAAAAGTTAGCTTAACAAACACAAGTTCAGCCTCAAATGGTATTACCACAGCAGCGTGCTCGATCACACTGATGGGCGTGGCAACAGATCCCACCCCCTCCCATTTCTTGTGAGCATGATGAACAAAACTTATGTCGAGACCACTACAGGACCAATCACAAGAAATAGGGTGAAGATAACACAGGGATGCTGTTTTGCAGTTTGTTTGGGTATTCTATAACTTGAATCATGACTTGTGATGGTCTTGATGAACGAAACCAATACTAATGAAATTTCACTGACTGTACAGAAAAATGATGCACATCTAGGATTTGTTAAATTTATTAAAGACTAATTACTTGCTAAGGAAAGTAGGGGAATCTAGAAAAAAAATTTAATAAAAGGCTCTTAGCCTAAGCTCCATGCCAGAGACTATAGGAAGGTAAGCTCACTGTAGACTTTGAATTGCCCTTAAAAAAGGTTAACGCCGTGGTCACCTGTAACACCTGCTGTAAATGACCAATGTGCTGACCCACTTTGTACAAGAATGGGGGTGGCAATGGGGCCAGATTGTCCAAGGATTGTCCTGGAAGATAATAGAACATTCGCACTGCTGACAAGGCATCTTGACGTCTGACCACACCATCCCCTGTAAGAAATTCACAATGCACAGTCAAAATACAGTCTGTAAAGCAAATCCATACAGCTGATTGTAAACTTGCTTGTAAATAAACACAAGTCCTTTCACAAAACCCTTCACAAGTCCAGTCACAAGTTCCAGGACTTGCAGGGACTTGTGATGGACTCAAATACAATACTACTTGTAAATATCTTTGAATGCATTAATTTCTCCTTTTTTGCTAGCAGTCGCCCTTGAGTGTATTCTTTATACTTGTACCCATGCAAGAATGACTGTAAACATCAAACTATCCCCACATAACCTTTAAATTTATGAAAGGGTCTTGGCAAAATGGGGATTTAGAAAGCCCATACATGTACATATTTTTTTCCTGAATATTTCCCAGACATCCAATATCAGCAATAATACAAAAAAAGATTTCAACTTGATAGCAACGCAATAATGATAATACAGCATTTGTAGTCACGGGGAATATTTATTGAATTCGTCAGAGTTTCCTGTTTGACAACTGCACGGATTCATCATGAACATGAAATAGATTTTTGTTTAAAGGGGAAAAATAGAGAAGATACCATTTTTCCAGTCATTCCTAAGCATCTCATAACTTAGCAGTTTGCCCTCCATGGTCGTCACTGGAACCTGGCATTTCAGCTGCGGAAATCCCTTTAGGTAGTCCAAAATCTCCATCTGCACTGCGACAGCACTGGGGAGCTGCGAGGTTATCTCAGCGTTCAGGACTTTTAGGATGAACTGGGTCTGTCCGTTGAGCCCTTTGTCGGGTACCGTCCTCACGAAAAATGTCCTGTCTTCGTAACTGGGCAGTTCTTTAATCTGGATAGCTTGGAGGGAGTAGAGCCTAGCTAGCAGCTGCTCCACCTCCTTCTCAGTGACGTAAGGTTTTGGAACCGTCCCTGAGATGCAAGGAGCGTCCATCTTGTATCTACAACAGCAATTGAAAAGTCACAAAAGATGTAATTTCTCTTAAAGGTACACAGACTTTCTGAAAACTAAAGTAATATACATTATGGGGGTGTAAATATATAAATTATATCTCTGTGGCTAAATCTGCTGAAAGATTAAGATATCTGGGACTAACTTTGTCACAGAAATAAAAGACAAAACTAGATATAACAGGATAATTTTGGCAGCATTTTTTGAGGGGGGGATACCAGTAAGAATTATTTATACGGTGCAGACCCCTGCAATATAATGACTGCAATACAATAGGCTGGCAGTGCGGAGAATAGTCAGAAATATAGAGAAAAATTCTGAAATATGTGTCCTGTGTTAAAACATTCAGACTTTCCCCTCAACCCTGCCCATTTTTGACAGCATCAACCTTATTGAGCATGACGTCACAGTCATCTATGATCTAGGCCAACAATCCCAGGGTGAATTTAAAAGTTTACAAATTTACAATCCCCACTAGAAACCTTGTTTCTTCCATCAACTTTTAGAATCGGCTTGCACTTTCCTTCCTCCGTGCAAGAAATGCGGTACGTGTAATGTTCCGGTGTAGGGTCTTGGCTGGGATGCAATGATCTTTCAGGTGCAAGGGAGCAAAACAACTGTGACAAGCCACAAAAGAAATGGCCGGAGTAAAAGTTTCTAATCTCACTGCCCCTTGATTATCCCCCTTTACACATATTTTTAATTAAACTAACTTTACAGCTTCTCATTACCTGTCTGAGAATCCAACAATCCGAGAGAAGCTGCTGGGCAAACTCCAGCTGTCGACTGGAATAGGCCAAAATGTACAATGTCCATGTATGTCCAAGGAGGTCGCGCCTGTGCACGACTAGCCTTTCGTCAAGGCCTTTCGTAGATATGGAATTCGAAGCGTCATCAACTGACCACAAACATATACATTGCGACCAGATGGCACATATGGAACACCATATATACTGTACATCATTACATGTACATGTTTGAACGTCCCCGTTGAGCTTTGACCTGTGTTCTTTGGTTCCTCCTTTTACACAGGGCCCGACGATACGCCTCCGTCGTATCCTGGGCACTCTCCCGATTCATGGGGATTTCTTTCGAAAAAGTTATCCCGGATATCTGGGGGCATAACTAAACATCCGCTTGATTTCATGAGCTGAAATTGCACCGGTATGTTCACTACTTACGGTGTAAACCATCCGCTAGGTTGTTAATTGTAGAAAACTCGCCCTTTCCTCATTTGAGGAAAAAAATATTGTATTTTTTGGCCGTTTTCGAAAGAAATCCCTAGTTAATCGGGATTAAGGAGTATTCGTTGGGCTCTGTTTACGGGTCTCGATTCCTCCATGCCAGAAGGATGAGCGCATTCGCAAATTGACATCGCTAACAATACAAGCAAAATTAAACTTGTTCCATAAATGATCCGTGAAATTACATGCGATGTTATCTTTAATTAAACTGTTCCGCCAAAGAAATTTATGGGGAACATTCTGCAGTGCAGCGGCAAACAACCAGACGTAAATGGCCCACCAAAACACAGCCTTGTTTCCTCACAATACATTTCCCCCAATGGTCATGTGAATTTTTGCACTGAACATTTGGCACTCTGTATATCAACTATATTTATAGCCGATAAGAAACGAGAATGTGACAAAATGCATAAAGTCCTGCGAGACAAAGCAAAGATATTTTGTTTTGATTTTGTTGTACTTTTTTATTTCTGCAACTTTTTGCAATTTTGAGCACTGTCTGCAGTGGCTCACAGCGAGACAAGATATAAATTAGGAGGGGCAACATGAGGCAAAAGGAAATGATTTTCAAAAAGGGGAGGGGACAAACTATGTTTGTGCATCCAAACCAACCTCTTTGCTCAAGAGTGCAATGTAGGTAAAACACAACCTTGCAGGCGGGAAATTTTGGGAGACACACAACGTGTGTAATATCAGGAAGAAGAGGGCAAATTTCAAATAAATGCAGTTCACAGATAAAATAACAGTGGATGAATGAGAAACAGTGTTTTCTAATAGCAAGATGGCGAGTTTGGAGAATTTGGGGAATGTGTTCAGAAGGAACATTAATGTAGGGTATGCAGTAACGATTATAATCTTACAATACATAAAAATGGGGCAAATGAAGTGGTTTCTTGTTTTAATTATTTTGTCAAAATAGCTTTTTTATTGCTTTCCAGAGTCACACACATTTCTTTTATAGCTGCAAGAAATTATTTGAAACGTACATGTATACAAAATTAAAGTGGCAAAGAGACAAATGAAACGTTGAGTGGCAGAATTGAGAAACTCTGACAATTTGATAAATTGGAAGCAACAGAAAAAAAAGTAAGGCTCTGCTGCAACTCCCAAGGGCAAAAAATGGCATACATATAGTAAGAAGCTGCTAGATAAGAAACAAAATTTCAATAAACTATTATCAGCTGCTATCATATCGTGCAAATAACCTTTGGACAACTATTTAGAACAATCAATGCTAGTTCCAATATACACGTACAAATAAGTTACACAATACTGTTGGCTTATTGAAAATAAACAAAATGGAGTGGTGACGCCATTTTATTGTACCAAAAGTCACTCTTTATGCTGCTTGTAAACCCCTCCAATTTCAAAATTGCCAACTTTATGCTCTGAATTCAAATCCTGAATTATCACACAACTGTTTTAGTTTGTACTTCTTGGGAATGTAACAAAACTAAATCAAAAAATTATATCAGGAGGCAATGGATGTTATGTCTAATCATTCAAATGGAAACCAGAAACATTTTTGCCAGGATAGAGCAGATCTGGGAAATGAAGTATAGAAATGTCTTTCACCACCAAAAACAAAGAGGAATATTTTAGAAATACCAGTATGAACTCAACTGATACAAAATATACGAGTAAAGGTAGAATTCAATTTTACATAAAATGTTACAAACATAAATCCATAACTTTTACACAAACATAATGCAGCAAATTCATAAAGGCTGAATGTATTATTCCAACTAGGCTACAAGTTCACTACAAATCTTTCACATCATCATATTCACTCTGCACTGGGCTAAGCCAAGAACCCCAAGGTATCATTTATATTCACATTCATATTTATTAAACCAATTCGCAGCATTTATATGGTTTTTACATTCATACAAAATTACAAATAAAAATCACAAAATATGAGAAAAATAGTAAAAACAAAAAGAAAAACACAAAACTACACAAGAATCCATAAAAAAGTTTGTTAGGTAATTTGATTAAGACGCTTTGACAGAAAGGGTATTGCACAGTCACCATATCTGTTGGTTTTGTTATGAGGGATCCGGTAATTATTGGAATTTCTGAGAGACATACTGTGGGCACTGATATTTTGGGGAAACCCATTTGCATATCTGTTGGATTTTATACATTTATTAGTGAACTGGGAGCAGAGATGATGTCTTCTGTCTTCCAAAGATTGGAGGCCTCATGAATTAGATGCATCTACATATGAGACGTAATCATATCCTTCAGCAGCATTATTGATAACTGCCAAAAATATCATAGGGCCAAGTTTTGTGCCCTGAGGGACACGACAAGAAAGGGTTTTCCACTCAGACAAAACTAAATGGTATTTCATGGCAAATAGGGGAAGAAAACTGAAAGACACGCTCAGCTCTGTTACATTATAGCAAGTTTTTGTTCACCTGAAATGAACATGCTTTCTCAGGCATTCATACAAAGAACCAATATGGAAAACTCCTGGAAGTAAAAATGAGGCACATTTGCACTATTCTGGCAACCTTCAAATCACTTCACTGTCACCTGTCTGGTTCCTAGTTATGTGCAGCATTAACAGGTGCTGGTTAAACCAAGCACCCAAGCACACTACAGAGGACAGTATTGTTGGGGTAAAAACATCAAGTTTGCAAATTTGGTAACAAAAACAAAACAAATATTGGTCACACTGAACTTGAACTGACAGATTTCCTCAAAGCAGACTAAACGTTAGGTCTTTGGTGATACATCTTAGGAATGAAAATGGAAATGTTGAGATCGGTTTTGATTCAAAGATTTTGAAGAAGTGACTGCACGGCGACTGTACAGGAGGAGTTTATTAAAATAAAAAAAAAGCAAAACAAAAAAATTATCTAAAGGCAGTTGGCTCATTTACACATTCAAAAGCAGAAGCTTAAATCCCTGAAGATATCACACAATGTGATGAATGCAATTCTAAACAGGATTCATCTTCTAGTGCGCCTCTGCCCACCTGTTTTTACACAGACCATCAAACCTCATCTGCAAGGCAATTTCTCAGGTAGTCAAAGGCCCCCCCCCCGAGTCAAATCTGTTGTCCACTTCTGCTCACTGTTATTCCAGGTAGTTTTGACTGAATCCCCTTCCCGTCTCTTTTGCCCCACTTTCAAAACTCCAACGCACTAAGTTACGATTGGCTGAAACCCGCCGTACATAAATGCCCAGTGAACTACATGTACAAGTAACTATTTACCCATTTCGTTTGCTGCTGGCTATTCGTTCTCAAGAGGTTTTGTGGTTTTTATGCGAAGTTTTGGATAACCCTGTAAGTGAAGTAGAACCTTAAAAATTAATAAATTAGGAAGTACAGGTACTGTTTTCAAAGTGTTTCCCAAATAGACACGTAGAAGCAAGTGCTCTTGTCTATCTTTCCACAAACTTTTGAGAATCCCCAAACCTTGTATAAATCAGAGCAGAAAACACAAATACTTTCAGGTTTTGCTGTGATATGAGGGGGACACTTCTTTGGAAAGTTTGCGCGAATGCTCATTCCTTCCAAAGAACCAAACTCCGAAGTTCTAAAGCTGTCCGGTGCATCTTACCCTAACGCTATCCCACAATTCCTGCAGTTGGGCCTCGGTTCTGCCCCACCATTCCTCCAGCAGGCTCCACCCCTTGATGAGGGAGCTGGCCACGTATTTGTTGTCGGGGTGGTTCTTGGTCTGTAGCGTGGAGATCAAGAGTGACTGAGCGAGGCGACTGCCGACCAAAACTCGCAACAGTTGGCGCTCGTTGTGAGGTAGCGGGGAGACTGTCTCAAACCCGGTGAGCATGTACGCAGCCGCTGCGACTGGGTCATCGCTACAAAACATCATGTACATCATGCCGATGGCTATTTCATAAACAAGGTAGGCATGTAAGATGTCGTCGAAGTCAATCACGCCAGATATCCGGACAATGCTATTGGTCATCAAACAGTTGGTACCACTGCAATCACCGGTCTCCGCAGCTGCAGCAATGACCAGCACATTGTCCCCGTTGAAGTCGTTGTAGAGGATACCTATGTATAAACCAATCAAATCATATTCACGGTTTCCTGCAACTTACCCCCATAAATATTAAATTCCAACAAGTTGCCTATAAACACACTTGACAATATTCAACAAATGCACCTGTAGACCGAATAGTCCTCGGTGTAAAAACAGCCAGCTACTTCTCCAATGTTTTTCAAAGTACTAGCCCTAGACTTGGGCCATGTCCAGATCACTTGGCTGCGGCTTGAAGTCGCACACGTCTCAATGGGAAGTGGCTGCAGCCACTGCCATAGACTCGTGTGTACTTACATGCCACAGCCAAGTGATTCAGCCATAACCGCAGTCATAGAGCACTTCTTAAATTCACAGGTGGTCCAGTTCCCTGACTACAAGCACTACTAATGCTGCAGTCATCAACATTACGGGTGCATCCACGCTACCAGGACCAAAATCCATCCACCGAGCTCATTAATAAACATTACACACTAAAAATGTTCCATTTTATGAAGTTCTGAGAGTCCTAGAATTCGGGAATTGAAGAAATATAGAACTGGACCTCTGGCCTGGAATTACTGCTTCCATTTCTGAGCAATTTGGATGCACCATAATAGCCATTTTGCAAAGGGATGCTTTTAAGAATGGCTACTTTGCCAGTCAGGGAAATATCCTTCCTTTTCAGGGTGGTCTGCTTTGGGTGAGAATTTCTCAAATCTATTGGTCAACCTACGCAAAACTGAAAGGAAACTGAAAGACAACATATGTCAATCATCATATTTCTGTGCAGCCTGGACACCTGTGAGAGTTGTGAATATTTTTAAAAGAATGTCAAAGTAATTTATCACTGATGTCTATGGGACTATATTTACTGAGGTGCACTGTGACTTACAGACAATATGGCATACAAGGAGTATATCACCGAATGCTCAATATTTCCAAACTCTGAAACGTGGTTGAATGCTGACAAAGCTATCACGTTCTTGACCCATTGCCATAGTTTTCCAACCTACCTTGCCTCAGGTCAGCCATGGAGGGCACCACGGTTGCCTCAAACTTATCGATAACCTCCTCCACCAGCCGTCGTTTCTGGATATCCACAACGAGTGGTAGAAGATTTCTCAGTCTGGGAAGCAGCGACACATTCCACTGCCACACCGATGCTTTTAACTTCAGGGGCTTCGTGTCCCCAGGGTACTCCTGGAGTAAAGAAACGAGACGTGACAAAGTTGCAAAAAAGATGGTGCTATCTTGATCCCAGCTCTGTCTGGAGTTTCAATCTGTGGAAAGACACCGAGTTGCAGTGAGATCATGGAACTGCAATCTGGCGCTAAAGTTGGAGATGACAAGGTTTTCAAGAGACCACATATTTCTAGGCTTATCTCAAGTCAACTAGAAGACCAAACCCCCCCAGTTTGCCACAAATGTTGACAGGCTTCCTGATGCATGTACCTGGAGAGCTTGCTGCAGTTTTCCAAGGTGAACTCCAGCCTCAAAACAGAATCTCGGCGACAGTGGTGAAAAAGTATTCAGCGGTTTGCCTGGCATAAAGTCGAAAAGACGCAGAGCAGACAATCCTTCCTCTCTGCCGATTAACCTATCCCCTAACAGAGGGAAAAAGGAGAATTTCAGTCATCAGTTAGGATGGCACTGGGAGAGGAAATGGAAAAGTCCGAGCCTAACATTGGCTTGTAAATAGATGACAATGGCAGAAAACTTAGTTATGGCAGAGGTCTCTGTATGTGTGTGCTTTCATATGGTGCCAAGTGGATCGTGGGCCCCAGTGGTTCCATCGGAGTGTGCACATGTGAACAGAGGGTGATATCAACAGCTCACAGGCCTGTGGTGGTGTTACTGTGCTATAGAGGCTTTGCATGGTGGCCATCTTGCAGGGCAGTTCTTTTGCTTTAAAAGGAAACCCCGTCCATGCACTGCATACCCTATGGAGCAAAAGAAATGGCCTGCAAGATGGCAGCCTTGAAAACCCTTTATATACACTCATACTGGTGTTAACTGGGTACCAACCATCCCGCATGTCATTTGGTATTATCTCATAGCTGAGCAGGTCGCCATCCAAGTTGGGCAAAGCAAACTGGCAGCACAGCTCTGGGAAGGACTTTAGATGGCTCATGACATCTGTATGTGTGGCTACCACCCCCTGCAGGGCCGTGTTCTGGGAGTTCAGAACCTTGGCGATGAACTCTGATCCCTTGCCTATCCCGCAGCCCGGTTTGGTCTTCACGTAGTAGGTCCGATCGTCATAGCTCTCGAACTCTTTCACGTCGGCGGTCTCAATGCCATACCGTTGACAAAGTAGAGTCTTGACATCATCAATGCAGAGTACGGGCTTACAGCTTTGAAGTGTCATTCCAGTGCTGCATCCTAAATCTGCATTCATGCTTTTGACCTACTAGGTGAAATATTTGTTTAGAAAACACAGTACATGTACATCGTATTGCACAAACCCCAATGGACTGTAACCTGGCAGAAAAGCTGTGGAAAAAAGAGACCAAACTTGAAGCTTCATTAATTGCACTTTTTGCATTAAGTACCTCAATTCATGCCTTACATACGACTGAGCAAGTAACAACTGCTAAGTTATATTAATGAAGAAATATCTTGGGTTGCCTGGGTGATTTTCTGAAGGGATGTAACTATGGTGGATCAAAGCTCTTGCACTTTGCACTGAGCATGTTTAGAACAATGACTATTTTTTCATGAATCTTTTTAAATTAAGCAATTTTCTTGCCACATGACATTGTTAACCATGATAACGACATGTTCTCATGACTGTGATCATTGTGAGGTTTAAATCGGTGAACATCATGACTGCTACCCCCAGAACTGTGGGGTCAGACATCCACCCCATCTCCACAAGCTGGGCGGATGTCAGACCACACAGTTCTGGAGGTACGCAACCGCATGGTGAAAGATAACATCATGACAAAATTCAATGAGTAGGACAGTCTAGGTGATCCACGCCAGAATGCTAGGCATGCTTGTTGCTACTGCTAGGCCCGAGCCGAGGCTGGGCCTAGTCTGAGTGGCATTCTAATGTTAGTCTATGAATTGCCTCTTTCAATATTTGGGGGATGTTGCCGAAAGATGAAAAGAGGCAATTCTTCATGGAGCTCAGAATAAGCCTTATTGCTAATACAACATGGGTAATTTTGCACAATTTAAGTAGAAAGGTACTGTGGGAAGGAAGAAGGCAATGTTTGCTCCATCGATCCTTTTTACTTCCCATAAATGCCTTTCTACCATTGCGCAAAATCACTCAGGTCTATTTCAAAACCAAGAATACCGGTGATTTGAGGACGTCCAGATGAGCAAATCAAACAAGTTTGAAGGCCTAATTATTTGTCTGAATCCGTTCCATCGACTTTACAAGGCATGACAGGAAAAAATAACGGACACTCGCGTGACGAATGCATCCTCGTCTAGTCTCACCGCACCCCGATCGTTCTCACCAGACTGGTTCCCGCCTAAAAACGTCTCGACACCTGGGTTGATGTGGGGATCGGGAACCAGACTATTGACCCAAATTTATAAATGAAGGCGCGCGATGCATTCAGATGAACCATGTAACATAAACACGTGCTTGCTGTGCAACTTTAATACACGCGCACTGAGGTTTTACAATATCAATTATAAAGGAGTGTGACCTTTCAGATCGCATGAAAACAGGTAGTGGAAATAAGCTAGTATAAATGTCATCTTTCTTCAGGTTTTTCGTAACTCACTTTTCTTTTTAATCTGTATTTTTTTTCATTCCAGGTAGCCAGTCGACTGATTCAAGTTTAGGTTGAGCTCAAACTTTCATGTGCGCTTGCGCAGTTCATGTGTCGCCAGCCATTACGGGAAGTTCATTGCGTGAACTGCGACGGGAGATATTTTTGTTGAGCACACTCAAATGTTTGCGTTGATATGCCGATGGTTTCCAAGCTAACGTCTGCCTTTAGGACTTGGATCGGCTCTGACGGTTCCCAGTCGAGTCCTGTGCCCAGAAAACGGACTTGGGCGAGGTATGTGACCGGCAAGTTCCGTGACGACGTTAGCTGAGTGCATTTGTCGATAAAACAAATGTGCCTCTCACTTTGGTCATTAAAACGCCCCCTATTTCCGACACTTGTCGGTACATGGTAGAAATCCCTCCTTAATTCTCCACCAGGGAGATGAACAAGGAGCCACCAAGTAACTCTGACGGTTTCCTAGGGACCTTTGTTACAAATAATGCCATTTGTACAAAGTAGGAAATTATAGTGCAGTTGGAGAAAATGTAGGCTAAGCCTGAATCAATTTGATGTTTCCCCTTTGTACAGAATCCGCATAGGTTTTTACAGACACATCAATGTTGCAAACGTTTGTCTGTTGGCCCCAATGGAGATAACTGCTTAGATCATTTTGTTCCTGTGGACTCTGCTGTGCACCTGCAAAATATTGCTCAAATCCCCAGTCTGCATGTTTGTAATTTTCAACTTCATCAATAATTATTTGTAGGCCTAGTTATGAAGAATGCTTGTAGTACAGTAAATCATGAATATACAGTGTATTTTATAATTCCATTGCAGCACCAACAAGCAGCATGCAGAGCAGGATATTCTGGAAACACCAGAGCCTAAACGAATCAAACACAACCACGGTGAGACTAGTTATGATAGTAACTCACTTTGATTTCATAAAGTTTATACTAGTCTTCCAATTCTGAGTAACGGCCAAAACATCAGTGTGAATTTTTTGTAGGATTCATGAGGATTCTTGCTTTGCTGTGTTCATACCTGCAGGATTCTATGACTCTTTGAGTGCATTGAAAATGTTTTCTGAAGTTGCAAAACAAAAATAAGTGGTAAAAGCCTCAATATTACCATAAACAAACCTGTTGACGTTTATTGACTTGTCGCCCTTATACTGTGCACAGAAAATGTCACCAGCCCCATTGGCAAGATGGCCAATTGGATAAAGCAGAAGGCGTCAACATTTGGTGAGAACTACTTCTTCCGTCCTGTCGGCATGCAGAATGGCTACGACAACCACATGGTGAATTCAAGCCACGAACCTCAAGAGGCCAACACCAAACCGGTAAACCCCATTCTTAGAGCGCCTCCCAACATTGTACTTCCCAAAAAGGCAATCAGAGAAGATCGAACCTAAAGGCGTCTCACTAATCTGTTGCCAAAGTAAAGAGAATGTGTGATTTTGGGTTTTCTTAGGACCTGAGGCGACGTCCTATACAGCGATCGCCGATGGCAACCACCTCCAAGGACCCCATCATGGAGAAGACTACTCTTCAGGAAGATGGACAAAAGCTTCCAAATGGCCCAGGTGAGGAACCAGAGAATTATACTAAGAAATTGTCGTTTTGGAGTCAATTTCAAAGACAAGAGTTCCTCACAGTGTCCAGATCGAACAATATTCAATGTTATCGGAGATACATTGCTTTGATGTTGTTTCTGGCAAGAGCTTTTCAGTTGATGTGTGGGAATATATATGCACATCCATGGTTGATTTGGAAGTAGTTAAAATGGTCTGTCCTGTGGTATTGCCTACCATTGAAATAAGTAGCCTGACTTGTGAATATGTATGAGATGTTACAGTATCCAATCTTCTGTTTGTGTTAACTCCTCGTCAGATGTTAGGAGGAAAGATAACCACTCGCTACGCGGTGGGGACAGTGGCTCCAGCCCTAAGCCAGTCCAACAGTTCACAGACGCGCCTCCTTCCTTCTCCAGTCATAGCAGTGCATCAAGCAAAGCAAGGAACCAATCTAGAGCCAAAGACAGGTAGACACAATTAGCAAGTTCATCCAAAGCCATTTTGTCTGTTAATACTCCGTCAGGCCCTCCAGACTTTCGAGAGAGAATTTCAATCTCGTCGTTTCTTTACAGACAAACAATATCCACTCATGCAAACCATTCGTCGCAGAGCCAGGCACCGTCATCCACCCTCCCCTCATCAACAATAGCTCCTCCCACAGTCGGCCGATCTTACACCTCGGTCAACGAGAAGCTTTTCTCGCGACCTCCCATCAGACAAAGCAGTGTATCATCCGACGGGAGTCGATCCCATTCCACTGCTACCGAGGTACTGTAAGATGGTAACGTTTAATATGGTGGTAGTTTACCGTAGTTTGAGTCCGACGATACAGACATATTAAACTCACAAGTTTGGGTTTGCGAGATTAGAAGCAGTAAATAAAGGATAGAGCGCAGACGCTTAAGACGCCGAGTTTGATTGAAAATGACGCCGTTACTTTTCAACCCTAATTGTTACAGCGACCTTGTTTTTTGGGGGGGTTTGCAGTGTGTACGCTTGGATCAACTGCAGCAATACCAGCAGCTATTACAGCAATTCACAACGGCGAATGTCAGTGTGCTCAGCCCCACAAGCAGCAGCATACGAGTCAGGAACAGCGGCGCACGGGAAACGACAAGATACTTGGCTAAACGGTAAGACAACTTGGGTCAATAAAGACCGTGTATCCAGAGATCCCTGCTGCAGGTTACACCCTTACAATCATTCTTTTTAAAAAGTGACTGCTTGGAAGTGGTGAGAGAAGTTGATCATTTTTGTCTGTCATACAAGTTATTCAAAAGGTTATATACAGACTTTCAAGGGCACTTTTAATGTGATTAGAAAGAAATTCTAGGATTTCAGTGTGTGTGTCCTAATTTCAGTGACTGGCTTACTTGTAAGGTCTTTACTTCAACAAATTTGACATCACTTTCTGAACACCCTTGTCCTTTTTCATTACAGCACACAGCAGGAGTCGACAGAGCTGGGTTCGGTCATAGAGAGACCGCGAATCCCCGACAACAGAAGCCTCCACAGAACCAGGGTCCTACCGCACCAGTACGAGAGCCGACAAGAGGTCCGAGAAGCTGCCAGGCAACGGTTGCATGCCCCTGTAACTGACCTCAGCCCAAGTGCTACGCCCTACACCAGCAGACATACAGTGGCGACACCCGGACAACCAGGTATTTGGCAAATTACGATTCTCGTCAAAGTTCAACTTCAAACCAGCGTCAGTACACATCACGTACCCGTTAAGCCTGTAACATCCCATTTGTTATTGCTTAGAAGACTGGTGAAATATCACCCACATGTTTCATTGTTTGTCATTTTTCTTCTTTTGCTTTTTGACCAATCAGATTTCAGCGTTCGATCGGAGTCTCCAATCATAGTGTCAATTAAGCCTGCCCCGCAGCGCTCCGCCTCACGCGACTTGTCGCAGATGACATCCTTTGAGCGGAGTCTAACGGCCACACCGTGTGCAATGACAGACTGGGTCAGAGATTTGTGAGTAACATTTAGCCAGTTCAATTAATTCATATACTTGACTTATTCGGAAACAGCTCAAGAACAAGTTGGCATTTCTGCAGCAAAAGATGCACATTGCCAAACGTTAAAGTGGGATTGTGCCATTTAACAAGTTCACTTCAGTGATCAGCCGTTTTAAAGTTTCCTGATCTCTGTTCTTCCACAGGAAAGAGCGTTTTGAGAGTAGCGTTAGGTTACAGCACAGAAACATTGAGAGGGAGAAAGCTGCGCTTAGTCTTTACAAACAGCAAGTACGTCAATTTTGGTTTCTCTGAAAATTTTGTCCGAGCATTGCTGCTCACTTCTGAAAAGTTTTTTAAATGCTAACATATTGGTTATCAAAGTCAACGGTATTTGTTCACAACTTTTTTTCTGGGGCAGTTTGTACAAGTTGGTGATTCAAAAAAATTGGAACAAAACTTGCCGTAATATGTGGAGAGCTAAAATGTTGTGTTTTAATTTTCATCAGAGAGATGAACAGGCTGCAAGGGTGTCCAAAAAGGTTAGTGGTCCGACTTTCCTTCTTTGAAAAAAAACGTGAATTGGCTCATGAAAGTATTTGATGAACTGTTAAAGAAATGTTGATTTTAGCTTTGGTTGAAATTGATGTCAGTAACCTACGTGAATAGCAGTGTGGTTAAATGAATCCATTGCGTAGATCACAGAAGACATGAAATTGGCCGAGCGGAGGGTGGCCGTCATTGAGGAACCCCCCACCCCGGAGGTATCGGAAGAGGAAGACGTGGAAGAAATCGAAGAAATCGAAGATGAAGAGGAGGAGGAGGCAGAAGAAGAATTGCCCGAGATCACCGACGACATGAGGGCGGAGATTGAAAATGCCCTCCGGCCAACGCCGTCCAGCCAGGTGCTTGTGGAGGGCTTCCGGATACAGCTCACACGCAACGACATGCACACGCTGTACGGCCTGAATTGGCTCAACGATGAGGTAGGACAAACACAATCCCACTGAGGTATAGCTTTCTGGTGGTTATGGGAGCCGGCCCATTTGATTGCATACCACAGTAGCCAGGCAGAAATAAAATTGGGTTTGCGCGGCTTCACTTCAAAGATATTCTACATTACACGCCACAGAGTTTGCAGGTGTTGGTCAAAACCCGCGTAACTCCAACCTCTAAGTCGATTGGTATTCTCGCTGGACCCATTCCGTTTTTTCCTTTTTCAACGGGAAAACTGATGGGAAGAGTTCTCTCTTGGGTTCAGATCATCAACTTCTACATGAGCATGTTGGTGGAGAGAGGCGGGGAGCTAGGCCAGACCAAGCTGCACTGCTTCAACACTTTCTTCTACCCCAAGCTGTTGAAGGAGGGGCACGCCGGACTGCGGAGGTGGACCAAGAAGACAGACATCTTTGCCAAGAACATGATCCTGATCCCAATACATCTAGGGATGCATTGGTGCCTGGCTGTAAGTCACTTGACTTCCTGGGCTATCATGACCAGAGAGGGACACAATTTGTTTGATGGGCTTCACTGAGTATAGGAAGCCACAAATGTGATTAAAGAAAGGCCATGCTGAGCATGAACTATGTAGGGTTGGACTAACATCAAATGCACCTTTACGACCCCTAAGCAAAAAAAAATGTTTTTGATAAGCTGTAATCTTATGTTTGTCATATTTATCTATGTCATTCTTATAAGAGCTTTTTTACGAGGACCTAATATGAAATTAACGGTCCTTGTATTGTCAAATCTGAATCTGCTCGTCTTTTCTTATAATCGTGAAAATCTAACAGGATGGGTGTTCCTGTTGCTGATTGCATGAAACAATCTATTTTTTCAGATCATTGATTTCCGGAAGAAGAGCATTGAATATTTTGATTCAATGGGTGGAGAGAACAAGCAGTGTTTGAATGCACTGTGGTAAGTAGATTGGCCTGGTATGAAGTTCCTCCTTCTGGTACACCACAAATAAAGGGTCAGTTATAAAAACCAGCAACACTGTGTTCTAAGAAATTGAAAAGACTGGTCGGTGTGGTTGGCCTACATGTACAAGATATGTGAAAGCACACTTACTTCCATCCACAAGACTCCGTTTTGCCGGAAGAGACATTTTCAACGGAGAAAACCTCCACTTCACCGTTTCTGAATCGTTCAGGGACTACTTGATTGCTGAGCATCGGGACAAGAAGGGCTCACCCTACGACATGACGGGATGGAGGAGCTCATGCCGGAGGGACATCCCACAACAGCTGAACGGCAGCGACTGCGGCATGTTTGCCTGCAAGTTTGCCGACTACATCAGCAGGGATAAGAAGATCACGTTCACACAGGTGAGCAAGACGGTGATTAAAGGAAAGAGGGGGAGAGTCAGCATTTCATTTGAAGCTGCCTGCGTTATTTAATCCCCAAGAAAGTTTCTGCTGGGATGAAAGCAGGCGGCCTCGCTAGCTCGTAACATTAAGCCAAAACTTCTAAACCTTTCAAAATCTACAAGGATGTTTCGAGGACTTCGTGGGATTAATCAAAAGGCGATTCTGGACCCCTACACAATCTGTGAAAATAAAAGATGACATTTACTGACGGCTTGGAAAGTAAAGATGCAAATAATGACCCACAGGTTTTTTTTATATAGCAAGAGAATTTCAAAAGATTTAGAAAAGCATCGGGCTAAACTGTGGAGAATATTGGGATTAATCATTTTGTAAACTGACAGCAGCAGACTAAAGCTCTCCGTCTAAATTTTCATTCCGTTCCAGCACGATATGCCTTACTTCAGAAAACGGATGGTCTGGGAACTCCTGCACAAGAAACTACTCTGAACAACCAATGGCTGAACAAGGGACAAGAAATCTTCAGGTTACATCAAATAGTCATTTACAGTCAAGATATTTTCTAGGAAAGTAAGCATTATTTATTTCACTTCTTAGCTAAGCGCAAGTTAGCCTGTGAATTTCGACTGCATATTTTTTTAATTGAAAAGGACCCAAAGCAAAGATGCTACTTTTCCACATTTTCTTTCTTTTCTTTTGTCCATCTAAAATTTGTCCGACGAGACAGTGTAAATATGTAAATACATACAAACAAGAGCTGTATAAGACACTTGATCAAATGTGATTAATTGACAACAAGTGTTCCATTAAAGTTATTTTGAAAACTCCAGAAGTGCAAATTTAGGAAAGGGCCAGTTGAAATATTTTCAAGATGTAGTTTTGTGTCTTGAAAATAGTTTGTGGTACCTGCTGCTTCACCTGACTCGGACCGGCCAGTGGTCGAGTGGTTAACCACTTCCTGCCGGGGACTCCCGATCCGGACACTTATGTTTGTTTATGACACGTTTGTTATGACCAGGCTGCTGGGCATTACCAACATTTTTTCACTCTCAAAAGTGGAGATAATCCAGCCTTGTTTTGAAACAGTATACCACGGTTTGGGGCATTTAGAGCGAGTGGATTACCACCCGTGACAAAAGCATTCCACCACCGCAGCGATTAGCCACACAGCACCGCTGCATGCTAATCTGGCCCCTATTGAACAGAGGTTAGCAGTGCACTGTGCCAGGTTCGTGAACAAAAGAAAGTTATATAACATCGCACAATCTGGGCTCTGTTTACAAGGCTGCAGGCCTGGCTGAAATGCTCAGGCGTCAATAGATTTTTTTTCTGCCAGGCTAGAGTAGACACCAAACAGTCCTTCACGTGTTGGTAAGTGTCCAGTAAATGAAGATAAGAATTTTTAAAGAATTTTTAAAACAGAATAAAATGATAAATATCCCAGCCCAGCATCATCAACATTGATAACTGCCCCAGCAGGAAGTGGTTAAGATGTCTGCACTAGTAAGCAGGAGGTCGTCGGTTCGAGTCCCACCCGAGTAAACTTATGAATTTTTTCACAAGCTCTCGGACATCCACTGAGAATACAGTGTTTTACGTTGGGTATTGGCAAAAACCTGTTTTATAAAGGCAAGTTGAACTATTGTGCCATGTGGGAAAAAAATCTTCCAACTTGCTCATAAAAAAGGAAGCGGATATGATTGCTAAGACCCAACTTCTTTCAGATTGAAGCTTTCAGCCCTTTAGAGTATCTTGTGTCTGCAGTAGTCTTGAGGGTTGAACCAGTGAGGGCGCTCTTCAGTGTACCAGATGTGTGCAGCACTTGTATCGGCATAAATAATGTAAGCCTGCCTGCACAGTTTGTGTTCACAGTTGGGCTTGATACCCACTCCCTCCATCATCTAAACATTGCAAGGGGGTGATGGGAACCAGACGAGAGCTTTTTACCTCACTGGTTCCCATGCAGTGATCCCCTGCAATCGCACATCAACAATCGCTCACCAGGGAAGTGGTCAACAGTGCCAGGGACGTTTGTAGTTTTCAGCCTTTCAAATCTTTTCAACTTCAGACTGACTTTTTCACCGCGGTATTCGATGGTCATTTAGACTTGAATTTGCAGGACGTTGCCCGTGATGCACACGGTTGGTGTTTGGTGTTTCGCTCGTGCAAACATCGCCATAAACGTTTGCAGTGCTTTTGCCAACATTAGTAGAGAAATCATTGGCAACCGTGGCACCATCTTCGTGAGTGGAGTCCTGTCTTTGCATATTAACATTTTGTAACTTGCCTTCTGAAGAGATGTCGGATGTGAAAGTGACCACACAAGCTACATTCACAGTGACTGGTTATTGATGAGAATGAAGGAACTTTGCTATCTTGTTATCTTCTCTACATAGCTGTAATCCTGCACCATGCATGGCCGTTAAGTGTCTTATCAAGATACACAGTTTGGATTAAAACTACCGACAAAATTCAATCGTTGCTTCGCCATTGCATTTCAGGACCATGGAAAGTTGATGTTTGCAAGTGATGTTTCAGCATCTAAAAACTAAAATCTGACTTCCAACCTTAAAAGCGAGGTCCAATTTCATGGCGCTGCTTATTGCAGAATTCCGCCCTAGCAGAAAAATTTTGCGCTAACCTTTTAAGCACAGAATCCCTAGTTACGGAATGTACGCATGTGCACAGGCCAAAATTCCTCGCTAACCAGTGAAATATGTTCGCTGTGAGCACAGAATTTTCTGCTATGGTAAGTGCCGATTTTTCGCTTGCTGTAAGATGCGCCGTGAAATTGGGCCTTGGTGATGCTATCTATTACAACTGACCTCGAGAGAAAAACTGATTTCTGAGTTATAATTGCCCTCTTCGTTTTGTGGACGATCACATTTTGTTTTGTTTCACATTAATTTATGTCCCATTCAGAATTGTTGTGTTATGTAAGTAATGGATACTTCAAGGTCCCTGGAGATTTATGCAAAAGGTTTTGGGTGAGTGAATGCCCAATCCGACCCAAAGACAACCACCGTTTGAAATTACTCTGTCCTTACGCAGTCATGAGAATGGAGGAACCCAAACAATCACCTAGCCAAGAATTGTACCAGGGCCCTGAAGCTTCCATTGCCACAAACTAGCCGTGGGTTATGTGTGGCAGTTGGGGATTTGTTTGCACGTTCAAGCCTTGTATTTGTCAGCAATTTGGTCCTATCCACGTCTCCAGGAACAAATGGTTTAAAGAGGTTCCTTGGATGAACAGTTTGGTATTCAAGGCTTTTGCATTGCGCCAATTCCCAACTGTACAATTTTTATCTCTCACTTGAAATTGGGAGATTGTCCACAACATTGTTTACTTGTGGGTTTTATTGTCACGAAGTCTTGTGTCTTTTTTGTCAGCGATTAAAAAGTCATTAAATACTTATGTATATTGATACTGAAAACCGCATGTTTATGTTTTCTAGTTTGGGTAACATACTAACTTGTGATGGTGCAACAAACCACCAATTGTTCAGCGTTGCTTTTCCAAAGTTGACCTTATTTTCACAGATTTCTTGGGATAGACCCCCCCAAGCTGTTTGAAATCACACCGAGACTAGTGTACTGGTGTATTACAAGTGCATGACAATTGTTTACAAGAAAATTACTTTCAAATACAAATGGCAATGAAAACCAAAGCAAGCTTACCTTGTAGTTGAAACAAGTTTTCCCAATGGAAACAACCTTCTCAGATGCCAGCAACAGGGAAAGTGACTTCTCACAGTTTCCACCCCTATTTATATTGATAGAGCACCCTCTAGAAATTGTGAGTTCAGTGTAATTGCAGACAGGATTCCAGACCAAATGAGTCAGACTATTCAGTTATCTTAGGCTACATCTGAATCTCTTGTCTAGAGCTAGGTCTGAAGGTCTTCGCTCCATTGGAAATGCATGGAGACGCCCAGACAATAGACCTAGCCTTAGCTCTGGAACCGCGTTTCGGACACGGCCTTTTTAGATAGCCACCCCATCACGTAGCCAAACCCCACCCCCGTCTCTCTACACCTCATCGTCCCAAAACTAAATGAACCCATTCCACTCATTTCCATTTTCTGAAAACACGAAGAAAAGAAAGATGACTTTGCAATGTGAGTCGCTCTCGGATGTTTATTCCAACAAGTGCCTCATCTGACTGGCAGACACAAGGTGCATCATAAAAATGAAAAATAAAATTCAACAAGGGAATGTTTTAGTTCTTAATATGTTCTGGAAAGTAAATCAAACACATAAACATCAATACATGTTTGGGGGCTTGAGAGGTAAATTTGAAGTAATCAGATAATGCCAGTGAAGTGTCTTAAGATAAGACCAATTTAAAATGCAATCATGTCAAACAAGCACTAACCCCATCACAAAAATAAAACCTGTGAATCACAGATAACCAAACTTACATTGTTCTACAATGTAAAATCATTTACAACAAATTCATCAAGGTAAAAGCATCATCCAATGTCATACTGTTTTTCCTCATTGAAAGGAAATTACAACAAATTAAAACAAATTCTAAACAAGCTGACTGCAGTTGGACGGCATCAACAAAAATCAAATGAAACTATACACAGTTATAACTAAAAACTAACGTAGGTAGGATTAACCAAGATGTGTGACACCTCGGGTACTGATTGATTGGCTGTAGTTTCATATGGGTAATATGTAGCATGTTGAACACCAACTGGCATCGGATGGAAAATAGCAGAAAGTTAACACTGCAACTTTCTTGTTTTAACCACTAGAGGGCCACATCTTCATAGAGTAGGTAAACTCAATTGGAAAGCCCAAAGCACTTGGCACAACTATTTTGGGTGCACCACTGATTTGAATCCCAATTCAAACTGTTCAAGTTCTACTTTCTAAACATTAACATCCTACAGTGAAAAATTTATACAGGCCAGGCCAGCTTGCCGATTAAAGTTTTAAAACTTCAGAAATTTACAGTTCTAAAGGAAATGGTCTCTCAGCGGACAGAAAAAAAAACTGGATGTGAAACACAGCAACATTGGTAATACAATGTAAAATGTCACCAAAGCATTATTTAAAAGACACTCAGTGCAGATAACAATGTACAATTTTTATAGTGCCACCCAAAGGGGGGGGGTTGAAAATGCCCAACGTGCATAAAGATCTCAATATGTACAGAAAAAGAAACTTGTGTCTCAATATACAAAATACTCTTGATAATAGAACATATTTACACTTGAAATTGAATGGGGGAATGGGGGCACAGTAGAAACCTCTACTTACGGTTGAATGTGTGAACAACTCATTGTGCTGTATTATTTAAGTGCAACTTGGTGCAGGCACACGGTTTATTGATTCAAGTCAAATCCAAAAGGGTCATTTCAGTGTGGCTGAGTTTTTGTCCTGTGACAAGCTCTCGGCCAATCAAGATACAGAGTCATTCTCCTTTTGATGACCAGCCCCCCCCCCTAATAAATTTCAGAAACCTCTGGACGGAAGAACAAAGTTCAAGATGACATGAATGTTTGTAGATATAATCAGAATCGCCGACTTTCCAAAGTAAGTTAAGAATTTATGAATCAAGTGGATGGATGTTATTTAACTGGCACACATTCTTAATTTATAGTGATAAACAATCACAAATTTAATTCAAATTGTATATGTAGTTAACGAGAACACAGTCACGAGCAATTATGAGAAGCTGCATTTTCTCGCTTAATTCGTTATTTTGAATTTCTCACTTGTTCGGAATGTAAAGTTTTACAAGGTGAAAATTTGAAGAAACAAAACTGTGACATCTAATAGATTTGTCCCATGTAAAAACAGTTTGTTCAACTCAACAAAGAAGGACCTGTTGAATGCCCAAATGTTTTCCCATGTTCTTTTCTGTCCGATACCATGGACTTGTACTCATGACATTAATGTTTCAAAATTTGGCCAACGTGATTAATTCCCAGGCATCGTCGGTTGGCGAAAGGATTGGTATGAGGCAAGGGACAGAACAATTTCAAAGGAGGCAGCTTTGCAAAATATTCCAATTTCAAGCGAAAGAAATGACACTCTCAACAAATCAAGTGCAAATTCATCGTTAAGCAGTATCGTGTATAATGACTGGACGGATTAATCATATTATGAAATATCAATTAATTATTGATATCCTCCACACGCTGCACACTTATGTACATAATATATACAAAGCACCTATCAAAAATATATATAACTTAACTTAATCATATATTCATCTTTATTGGACGGAAGATGAGATATATAGTTTAACAACCACATGCGCCAGCAATCAAAACTACCAAATTTACAATAAATTCTCTGTTTCATATAGATTTTCCAATAGATCTGTCTTTTCTTTATGCAATATAGAGTTTGGTTTTGTACATGCCATATTCAGCAAAACAGATGTTTCTGAACGTTTGATCCATTTGCCCATTCCTCTACAGTACTAATACTGACTTCAGACAAGTTTGACCAAGATTTCCATCTTCTGAAAAGTGGTGACGTCAATTAAAATCCACTTCAACTTAAATAATCATCACATGCAAAATTCCAGATTTACTAATCTGTATATTTTCCAGAATGTCAATATATCAACCGTCTTTTTGTATTTGAAAGATTTCTTGTGGTATGTACATGAGCAACGCGTCGCTGAAGCTTCCCTGTTTGTGGTTCAGGCCCCAAAACTTTTGATACAAATCTTCCATCTTTTGGTCCCCCAGCCCAGGCTAGGTTGATCCTACCTCATAGGAGCTGTTCCGTCGAAGTGTGGGTGGGCTGGTGATGATTGGACCCAGTGGCATACTCCGATTCCTGTCAGTGACACAAAAACAGAGGTTCATAAGTTCAGAAACATCTATTGCTGTACACACGAGGATCAGGATTTATGAATACACAGGGGGGAATATGAAGACGTAAGAACAAACCGAGCATATTCATCATCACGGTTTAGCGACCAACTTTGGTGGGCAAATAAAGTAGGCAATGATGACATACTTTAGGGTAGCTTAGCTTCCATAAGATTCCATAAGTAAATTGGTACTTGTTGAGCAAGTACACTAGTGCTAGTCATGCTTTCACAAAAAGCCGTGCAACAAGTTACTCATCTTCACCAAGCTTTACACCCCATAAATTCTACCTACCAAATTCTATAAAAGTTTCCAATTCATGGGAACCCCTGCCCCGATTTTAATATCTCAAAATGTCTGAGACTAAGTTACTCAATTACGAAAAATATCAATTTTTTTTTTACCTCCTCCAAAAATCTTTGAAGCCCCTCCCCCAATTATCAGTCTAGCACCACGCCTCCCTTTGTATCGTTGTAGTTAAAGCACTGCCAATCCCCTTACCTTGCGTTGGGCGACATGGCGTAGTACCCGCTCTCCACCAGCACGCTCTCAATGAAGTTCTGCATCTGCTCGTAGGTGATGCCAATCTCGGTGTCGTTGGGGTCAAGACTGGTTGCGGTGGAGGGCTTCTCGCCCGACACCTGCATGTGGGACTCCTCGTGACTGGCCTGCTTCAGGAGGTACGAGGCCTCGGTGGTGCACAGGTTGAGATCGATCAGCTCCTTGGAGCCGTTAACCAGCTGTGGACCAGGAGGGAATTAGATATCAGGTACCTCCAGGACCACAACAGATTATCCAAGATAATGTAAGGCTAATGTAATAATCTGTAACATTCCAAGGCCTTCATGTGACAATCTTAGACTATCCGAAACAATCCGAGACAACGAAGGCCGATACACTACAGACTAAACAGCAACTAACCCTCTTAGGAACAGAATGGCTTGATCAAAGAAACTGCAGTACGGTGTCTTGCTTAGGGGCACAAGTGTCAGCCACGATTCTGATGGAATTTATCAACTTATTCCAAGACAAACCTTGAATTCAGAGGAGAAACCATGAGATCAAAGCCCAAGGACAAAGGGAAGAGGGAAACGTGGAGGAAGAGCAAGAGTGGAGTGTACCAACCTTCTTGAGCTCGTTCTTCAAGTTGACCGAGCTGCTCTGGGGGGCAAAGAGGGCCTTCTTGAACCTCTCAATGACCTTGCGGCGGGGGTTGGGGGACAGCGTCGGCGGCAGCTGGCAGATGAAGATGATCTTGTGGATGGTGTGCAGCATCTTGAGGACAGGGTCGCTGATCTGCCGCACCTTGCGGGGGGAGATGGTCAGGGTGGGCGCCGCAGAGGCTGGGAATGGGCAGGGGGGGAAATTGAGATTACGAACGTGAAACGGCTGCTACAGAGATTCTATTAGGTTTGTGCAGGATTGAAGAGGGTGCTGTGAGGTCTGTCATAAGAAAGTTGCTAAGAGCAGCAAATATTTGCTGAGCAAAAACTGGTCACAGGCTGGAGTGAAAAAGTGTATTATGTGAGAATGGTTGTCTCCCATTTCTGCTGGGCCCAAAAACAGGCTGAGCGTTGTACTTTGCTTGGTGTTTCACTTAAACTTTGGCCTTGGATGGTGTCTAGTGAACACTTACGTGGCCGAGGCTTCCCACTATTGGACGACTGTCGTCTCAGCGTCTCCAGAAACGACCCACTCTGTGACCTCAGCAGCCGGCCTCGGTCCGTCACTGGTGTCGCGGTGTCAGCAGGCGAGGCTAAGCCTTGCTGAGCTAGGGCACGATTGACAGCTGAAGGAGAAAAACCACACAAAACAAGGTGTGCTTAACGCTGATTTTTTTTTAACCATAGATGACAAATAACGACACACTGGTTGATGCTGCACTATTCTTACTTTTTTAAAACTTCTTGATGGTGTTCCATAGTATTTAACTGAATATACACCTTTTTATTGCAAATTACACTCAAGCAGGTGATGCCAATTACGATGTTGGTGAAACGAGATCATTTCCTCTTCAATTAATAACAGGTTTTGATGGTGGCAGGTGCATAACACGAGACAATAGAAAGCAATGTGCCATCCTGTGCTATGAGCCTTAAACATTACTTGAGCAATTAATCTAAACACTCTGGCATGTGAGAAATACTGGACGCATGCACATATCTGTGAGGCATAATAGATGTGATAAAACCAACTTGAACTTTCAAACTGCTATCAAACTTGAGATGAGAAATGGTGAGACAACTATTAATTGAGAAAAGTACGAGGCAAGGAAGACTGTATCAGTGACACGACTAGCACACACCTTGCACATCAACCGTGAGGGATCGCATCCCACCGTTACTGCTCTTGGCAACTGTCGGCGGGCGGGGCACAGCAAACGTGCCCCGATTCTGACTGGAACTGAGGTTGAGGCTGGAACCTGATGTAGGGGGTTGAAAGGGGCAGAGTGGGGCAGAGTTGAGGGGGGTGGTGGTTAAAAGGTCAGATGGCAAAAGTGGTGAGAACACAGCAAACGCAAATCATGCCGGCATTTCTCAATCTGCTATTCTACAGCAGAAACTTTCACTGCGTGTTGGGTGTTCGAGCGTAAGAGTGCATGACAAAAAAAGACAGTTCATCGCATGTGACTAGCTTGAAACCATGGCACGTCTCTGATGCGGCGCCAAACAAAAACACTTCCAGAAGACGCACACTAAAGAAATGGTCAGTTTTCCAGTTTGACTAATGACTAGTCATATCCAGACACAGGTAGACAGCATGAGGAGATGATGAAGTAGCAATGGAAATGTATGACAACAACCTACCAAGGACGGAGCTGCTACCACTGGAGTCCAGGCTATCACAGCCGAGGCAGGAATCATCTTCCTCAATACCACTCTCTGATTAAAACAAAGCAAAGAACAAAGACATTAAAAGGCATGGTGTGAGTAAATGGTCCGCCGACTATGACTCCTGAAAGAAAACCAATGGGACAGAGTCCAACTGATGGAGTTTCAAAGTTAGTTTCCATTACCCAGGGCAGCGCAAACCAGGTTTTTAAATAATCATACTCATATGTAGCTGAATCTGATATCCAACTGAATACAGAGAGTACGTGAGTAAAAAACACCAACAGGCTAAGCACAGGCATGACAACTTTGACTCAGTCTCACTGATTCTTTGTTTGATGGGGGGGAGGGATTCAAACTGTACGGCCAAATACTCACCCACGCTCTTGTCTGTGTCGTGAAGACCGTACCGTGACCTGCTGCCGTTCAGTCCGATGTGGTGGGGTCGGTTTGGCGGGGGCTGCTCGTCGCTGGATTCAAAGACGTCGCTGTGATTGAAAACAAATCAGATTTATGCTACTGTGCATTTTCTCGTCGAGTTGGACAAGAGCCCAGGCATACATTAATTCTACGCCTGTAACGTTTTGGAGACAGGTTGAAAATCAGGGAGATTCTAGACGTCTTCTTACTTTGAGTCAGAGTCACTCTTGATGCTGGACGCCCCACCGCTGCCGGCCAGGTTTGCCAGCTTGTCGTACCTCTCCTGCGATGCCAAGAAGAGACGGTGGTAGTTCTGCATGTTCTTGGTGGCCTCGTTGTGGTGTCTTGGGAGAAAAAGACAAATTCAATGGTCACCCGACATTCTGGTTACCAAATGGCACACGGACATCAAGTTTTGACTACTAGAATTCTTAGTGACATCAAATCAACTGCTGGTCACTTTCTCAAGTTGCAGATAACATAGGTGCCAATAAAACTAGACATCCCAGATCTACACGTCCATCTCACCTCTGCGTCCTCTTCCTTTCCCGGTCTAGTTTCTTCTCCAAGCTGATCTGGTTAGTTCTGAGCGCGTCCATGTTTTGCATCATGATGTCGGCTATCAGGCCACCCACCTGGACGATGTCCGGCCTCTTGTCTGGATCAGCTGTCAAACACCTGGGCAAATACGGTTCAACAAACCTCAAGACAACCTGGAAAAAACACCCCTTTGCACTAGGCAGACGACTGAATTCCAAAGAAAGCAGATTTTATTGCCAAATGTCAAGTAGACCTCTTCACAAAGTGCAATATAGAGTAAAAGCATGATAACTCAACATAAATATTTATGCTTTTCAAGCAACTTGCAAAAATACTTGGAAATCTGACTCTCTTCTCTTGCAAATCGTCAACCCTCATTGCCACAAATACCAACTGAAGCACCGAATTCGGGAAGTTCTAACAACGATTCTTACTGTCTGATGGCGGATATCATGAGTGGGGAGTACTTGTCTGTGGGTATGGGCTCGTAGTCGGCCTCCACGATCTTGCTCGCCAACGCCAGCATGTTGGAGCTGTAGAAGGGAGGCTTCAGCATGCACATCTGGTACAGGATGCAGCCAGCTGCCCAGACATCAGCCTTCTCGCCGTAGGGTTGATTCTGGATGATCTCGGGGCTTAAGGTCAAAGATTGGCAGAGAGGTCACTTGGTATTCAAACTGTCTTTTTGACTTGCCCATGCAATAGTAGAAGTCTGATTTGGCAGTTAAATCTGCACTCCGATTCTCTCATTTGAGAAAAAATCTGGGAATTCTAAGGAAACTGTTTACTTGAACATTAAAGTCAGCGAGACTTAAAAATACCACCCTCCTCAAAATGATATAAGCAGTAAATTTCCTGTGACAGGAATACACTTCACAGTGAATACCAGTCATTTTTTAAAAATAACAACTTGATTGCTTACCAGTTGTACAGGATGGTCCCAACCACTGACGTCATCTTGCTGGCATCTGGTTGCTTCTGTCGCGCAAGGCCAAAGTCAGCTATAAAAAAAATCAAAGAAGAGTCACATGCATATCGTGGAATTTTAACAAAGCAGTTTTCAGAGACTGACAAGATTTTCAAAAGAGGGCTTCCTATTTAAAACACTCTGGAGTGAGAGAAAGTCCGGTAATAAGATATAAAAGAGGCCAACAGGTGATTTTGGCTTCCGTTGTGAAAGGTCTAGACCCATTCTACTCACTGATTGTGACTTTGTCGTTCTCCCCCAGCATGATGTTGTTGGGTGTCAAGTCTCGGTGGACAATCTTCTTCTCCTTGTGCAGGTACCGCAGCGCTAGGACGATCTGCAGGAAGATGTGCCAGATGCGCTCCTCCGAGAACTGCTCCCCTTTCTCCTTGAGAGAGTTGAAGTGTTCGTAGAGTGGGGCGCCCTCTATCAGCTCCATCACGATGTACAGATTCTCGTCTGGGATGATGACAGATATCAAAGTGCGATTTATCTTAAATCAGCCCAGTTGTTTAGAAAGAGCTCCTTTATCTCAAAATCTCAACATCCTCCGCTGGGATTAATTTTTACTTGTAACGTTTGCTTGCAGCTCGCTCAGTTCATTATCCGAGGGATTTCAGCCCCAAAACTGGTAAACCGACGTCTTCTACTCACTCTCTTTGAATGTCCTGTAGTAACGAACAACGTTAGGATGTCGCAGGTGCTCCTTGATGATAGACAGCTCACTGACGATGCTATCAATGCTCTTATCCTTCTCCTTGACCGTCTTCCCAACGGCTGGGTTGTTGTAGCGAATCTCCTTCAGGGCCAGGAAATTCTCCCCTGTGTTCTTCTTCACCTGTTATCACCAGGATCAAATTGATGAAGGGTTGATTGACAGAGAATCTTAAGATACACAACACACATGCATAACGCGAAGTAGGGGAAGTAAGAGGTTCATAGCTGTACCTTGTAGACACTGCCGAATGCTCCTGTGCCGAGATGTTCATAGACCAGGTAGCCTGAGATTAACTTCGAAGGTTCCTTGTTCTGATTGACTTCCTGAAATGTCAGTTGGATCTCTTGAACCTTTTCATCCTGTTGGAAAGAACCTTTTCTATTACCAATGATGAACATGTTTGTTCACAAGAGCTGATCACGTTAACACTTGTATAAAAAATGTCTTCGTTCGTGACAGATCAAAAAATGCTCAAGAGAACAGAGAGGGAGAATTTTGAATTTCTGAAAACAGCTTGGTGGGCACTTCTCTCTGAATCATTTAAATGGAAAATAGGTCTGAGGTGGAATGGCTATCCCCTTTTACAATCAGTTTTCAATTGTACCTTGTAAATGCAAGCAGAGAATAAATTACTTTTCAAACGGTCTTGTTGACTCGACATGAATTGAAACTGTACACCAGATCTCCCCGAACATCGCAAGCATCCAAACTTTATCAGACGGAAGTAAACCTCCTGCTTTTCTTTAAGACAAGATAACTTACAGCCAGGCTGTTGACCAGTGTCACCAAAGAATTGTACGCATTGATGTCCTTCACGTAGTGCCCCACATCAATGAACGTCTCAAAGAGGTCCGGAGGGAAGAGCCGCTTGAACATCTGTCTATTCCTCTCCATGCTGAACAGGAAACGCAGCGTCCGGAATGCATTTTTCTGCAAATGATCCCCCAAAACTTAATCCTTCAAACGGCATTCGTCTTTGAATTTTTAGCTTACTGACAAGAGCTCACACATTGACAAGTGATCTTGATATATAATATAATCATTTAAATCTGTCATTTGTAGAGTCTTAAAGTCCAAGTTTACAAACCTGTAAATTGGTCATTGCTTCGGCTTCCCTTGAGCTTGTAGTTGCTCTTGGAAATATCAACATCCCAAGGCAATAAATACCATTGTTCTGCAGAGAAACAACAAAACTGCAACTAGAAAACAAAGTGCAAACAATCTCAAACCTCGGAATGTTTCCGTCTTATTTTTTCACCCAAATAAAAGGCAATAATCATCAGGATCGATGGACAAGCAATCAATCTACCTGTACAATTTGCTGGCCGTTGGTGTCATTCAGTACAAGTTCTGTTAAGGCTGAACAGCAAGCTGCAAGGACAGATAAAAGCATGGTGTTTCTCATAATTCTGTTGAGACTACATCGTTAACTTCAGACGTGACGAAATTTGTGAGCAGCTTTCAAGATTTTAAAGGTTGGCTTGACGGGGGAAAATGGTCTTACCTGACTGTAGAGTAAATATATCTGACAGCTGCACTTCTTCCTGCGATATAACAAACAAACAAAAATTCTCAGCTTCAAACTCTGGGACAAAAATTTGGGAACCCTGTGGATTCTGTTTACTCCAAACTGATCCTCAAGTACCTAACTGTTGAGATGACTGGCACTGTCAGGAAATAAATCGAGGAATGGCAACCATCTTGAGCTAGTGGGAGAAACTGGTCAACATTTTCCCACAACTTTGAGAACTAACCGTTTCTTCAGGAAAATTCAAGGAATGTATTCGTCCAGACGAGCTGGCACTGGGCAGGCTGCTTGTTGCCATACGGTCTGTCGTAAAATGTTTACCCCTGGCAAAGAAACCAAACGAATTCAATCAGAATCAAATATTTATTTGTGAAATTCTTGATACTTATTGATATACATGTACGACCTACTCCATCGATCGATCATTAAGTCGCCGAGAACGTTGAATGTCGACTTACTGAAGTAACGACAACAGCAGAGGAATACCACCCATGATTCGGACATCGTTGCTTGTGTCCAAGTCTCCAGAAAGCAAGACTATACACCACACCTGAAAAGACAAGAATTGGCTCTATACGTTACACTCTATGCTGAGTATGGAGTGGTAACCTTACAAAGATCACCAGTATCATTGATTTCAAACAGAGAGAAATTTTACAAATCAAAACCTATCCAATTACCCAGGCTTTAAGCACAAATTTAATTAACTCCTAGATCCCTCAAGATCAATCAGGATGGCAGAAGTTCCAGTGTAGGATTTGGAAAAAATTCACTAAATAAATATGCACACCGATGCCTACAGAGTTTGAGAATAACCATGATAGTGTAACCAGGTTAGTGCGTTCATTTATGAACTTACCACATCTAAGAGCAGTTTGATGTTGTCACAGTGTAAGACACTGAGTAGGACTGGGACGCCATCACAAATCTTGACTTGTTCCTTGACTTGACTCTCCAGGCACAGGGTCCTCAGTAAGACTGCCGCCAACCTGTGCACAGGTAAACAGACAGACAAAGGAATCCAAAGAAAGCTGTGATTGCTAGAGTAACGGTGAGAAGAGTATGGTCCAGAAGACAGACTCAGCTGCTAAATCCGACTTCATTTTCGCTTGTCATTGGCCACTTACTTTTTGGACAGCATGTCATATTCCTGGATGATTCTGAGTAGGGTCTCAATGCAGTCCAACTCCCCAATCACAGCTCTCGGCTCGGGGCTGGCAAAGACAGACACGCACACAAAAACACAACCCGCATTAGTCTTTCGCTTACACAGCGCCGATAAACCCTTTAAGGAATTTGAAATTCATTAAAAAAAGGTACTCTTCCTCTACTTAACTTCATAGATTTTTCTGAAGGAAATTGATAGTTAAAATGATTGGGGAGGGCAGGGGTTTAAGTGGGTAACTCACCTCTGCGCTATACTAATGAGTGCATAAAGTGAACAGTGCAGCACCAGTACATCACTGGCTGATAGTAGTAACACTAGTGGCTGTGAAAAGAAACAAATGCAAACAAGATTTAGGCTGCATCCGAATCTCTTGTCTAGAGCTAGGCCTAGGTCTTCGCTCCATTGGAAATGCGTAGACAATAGCCCTAGCCGTAGCTCTGGAAGTGCGTTTCGGACATGGCCTTACATCTATGTTCAGTCAGAGTTCTGAAGAAAAATCCTCACAGGCAACAATAGATTTTTTTTTAAACCACGATGAAAGAAAAAAAGCCATGAGCTTAGTTTTGTAGAGTTCAAAATGGTTTGAACAATGAAGATTATGCAAATGATAAAACAAACCTTGTGTGCTCCGTACGCAATGAGCAGCTCTCGCTGTTTCTCATCACTTGCCAATTTCTGGAAAATGTCTGAAAGAAGAAAAGACAAAGATAATAATATATGCAAAGTCTAACAATATAAACCAATGGCTCAATGAATAGTTTAAATGATTACTATAATTTAAGGAATAGTGGAGAATGTTGAACTCACTGGTCATTTCCTTGAGGATATCCACCATAAACGGTTGTTGTCCATTCCTGAGGTAGCTCTCTGTTGCTATATGCAGTTTCTGGGGTGACGTCAAATGAAATTACAATAATATTTCAACAACTGAACACATCATTATACATTTACAACTTGCACTTCTAAAACACTTTTGAATATTGATGCAATTAAAAGAAAAAAGAAAACAAAAAAAGAAAAACCAAGATGAAAAAGAGACACAGAAAAATCCACATCATTTGGGCAAAATGACCACCGAGCATACCTCAATCCACTTGTGAAAATAGCCAACTAACGAACGACATCAAATCAAAACTAAAGTTACTTTTCAAAGTCAAGCCGCTGGCTTCAAATTAAATAACAATTTGATGATTTTACCTCAGACAGTACTTTCACACCCTCCGACTTGAACAGAATTTTCTAGCGATAAAAACAAAGATAAACAGATCATGATTAAAAGCAGAACACTTCAATAATGAGGCCACTGAGGCTTATGGGACAGTATCCTGTCCTTTGTGAGCTTACAACAGTCTGGATCATTATCTTTACACTGCTGAAAGGTAAAAATCCCATGTTTGTTACTAATGAAGTTGCGCAAGCCAGGGAGAGATGGTTCGGACTGCATCAACCTAAAAATACCACGTACATTCAAAAAAGTAGGAGACGGGGCTTTTTCTGTTGCTGGACCCAGATGCTGGAACTCATTACCTCTTAGTATTTGTAACTGCAACTCCCTACAACAGTTCAAATGTAAACTTAAATCTCATCTGTTTCCACTCTAGGTTTTGGTCATCTGCTCCCACTAATTTTGTCTTAGCACCTGGTTTACTTTCCTGCAGTTGCTTTTTTCCCAGCGCATTGTAACCTTTGGAAAAATGAGCTTTATAAATGTTATTATCATTATTATTATTATCATTATAGACAAGAGACGAATGAGCGTCAATATTGTTTACGGTCTCTAAAACAGGACTGGTTTCACATTGTTAGTTTTAATTTCTGGAACAGCTTCCACACACATATTGGATATAGTCTCTGTTCCCAGACTTTATCCATTAAATTTTCAGACGGGGAAAATAGAAAAGAATGCTCGCAGCATGACTCATGGACTTAACCTAATTTATTTTCTGCGACAAGGTCATTCTGCCAGGAAAACTTCATGTAAGGCTAGGGGATTTCATAATGGTATTTGATAGTGTACAGTCACGGGGTACATTAACAAAAAATAATAAAATCAGTCATGGGTGAATGCAGTATTGATTGAAGGTATAGATTTTTAAGGTGTCCCACCCAGGGCACCTTAAGAGAACAGAGACAGAGACTTAAGTAATGAATTTTGAAAGGTGAAATGACACGGGAGCCAAGACTTTTAAAGAAGAAGGGGCTGTCTAAAACAATCTAGGAGACATTTCCAAAGGGGAGAGGTTTACCTGGTAGGCTTGGTCTCTCAATAACATTCGAAGGCACAGTAAAACCCTGACAATGTTTTCTGGGGGTGCTCTCTCCGACCATTCTCTGAGAAAAGAGAGAGGGAATCACAAAATCAAATTAACTATCTTTTAACGTGCATGACTTCCTGAAAATATGGTTAAGTTTCATCAGTCACTATAGAGTTCAGAAATCTAAGATTTCGCATGCCAAAAATGAGCTGTACAAAAGTTGTGCATCTGATCAAATGATTGTTTTACAAGAGACAGATGTGATTTTTGTTTTCCACTTTTTTCCCCCAGAATTCCAGCCCAAACAGCTACGATCTCGAGCATGAGACATGAACATATGTTCCCATTTCACACTTATTGATATGGTCCAACACAGTTTTTCCTGCATGGCTTGCAACCTGTTTCTAATACATGTATATAAAAACGGTCTCATGATTTACAATCACTTAAGGACTCGACACGTTATCACAAACGGAAAATAAATTATGGATGGGCCTCCAATGCCCTACCCTCCTCCCCTTCCATTAACTTGATGTCAAGGCTGACTATACGAAAATCCATAATTTACTGTTTGCTCTGTGAGCAGTCTGTATGCAGAGCATCTTATTGATGCGGGGAAGAAATGAACGAAAAGAGGCCGGGTGTATCACTTCCTTGGCCAGCCGGTCTGTGACTCAAGTGACTCTTTGAGAAAGATGTCAATGGGAATTATAGATGAGGAAAACCGTCGCTGAATGGTATTGAATTATGGTCCTTTAGCTGAAGAAGCTGTTTTGTACTTGGGACTGAGAGGCGAGTGTCTCATATATAAACTGTGGTTTGAACGATATTTCACAGGAAAATCTTGAAGTACTGGAACATGTATAAGAAAAGGTTTAGGGGGGGAAAAGCGGTAACACTTACATTTGGCATAATCTACTTTTGACAAGGGCTGAGAAGATCTGAAAGTGAGGAAAAGAATAACAAAAATAAGAAAAATTGAGACTTCTGAATCAGTTATAAAGGTTGAAATTGTGGCCTATCGTAAACTACACATTGGGATTTTTTCAAGTGTAATTCAAATGCTTGCTTCACCTAGAAACAAAGGCATATTTTGTAAGACATTCAATTCACAAGTAGCCAAACGGACTCACAATTTGATACCCTAGTCTCTTGAATTTCTAAACCTCCCAAAGAATGTACACCTTGTTCGTGAAATATTGATTTCATCTCATGTGGAAACAAGGTCAAAGACTACCATTTCAACAACCAGCAACAAAGTCAAACAATATCAATTTCTATCTTGGCAAGTCCTCAGGAAATGCCCAGCTCCTGGTCCACCAGGCAGCTTTATGAACAGAAATTGAGATGGAAACCAAGGGTAACACAATACTCATGTATAAACAGTTTTATTTCTAAAAATTTTACCCTCAGCAGAGTCTGAAGATATTGATTAAGGTAGTATCAGGACAGAGTGAGGCTTTGTGTCTCTCATTTTAGAATTCATAGGTGACCAGAGGTAAAATATTTAACACACAATCCTTTGATGAACCATTTAACTAAAAAATCTGACTCCATTTTTTTTTCCAATTCCATTATTATGTGAAGCACAAGAAAGTTACAATAACTTAAAACAACTGGGCATATTTTCAGTCAGAACCCATTTTTTTTGTGTGCTTGCAGCACTGTGCGAAACACGTCGACTGCTGGACGTAATTTATTGAGCCAAACGTGTTTGAACGTTGTACCCAGCCACAACAACACGTCCTTCCATTCAACTGAAACAAAAACCCTTCGTAGTGTCACACGAAAATGCCACTGAAAGGTCTACGTGTGGTTGCAAAGATGACGTGATGCACACAATACCTGCTATTACATCCTAGACAGACAGCTACACAAGCTCCCATCAGGTGCGGCATGCACAATTACACAAGCGCTAATAATGCGACAAGCCAATGACATCATTACAGTACGGAAACCGACCTCCATGCAAATTACAGACAAAAGCCTGGTTACCATAGCAACTGGTTACCGCAGAACAAATTTATGATGAGCAGTGCAGCCAACAAAAAGAATTCAATGGACATGTCTACTTTAGAAATCTAGAAATGTCCTTCCAAATCTAATTTTAGTAAACACTTGTGTTATCAAAATAGTAACTAGTGAATTTATAATCCATGGACAGGTAAACTGTATACCCAAACCTTGACATAAAGTCTGTGTGGGTTTCGTTTGACGATTTAACATTATATTTCCCACACTTATTTATTGTCATTGATACTGTGGGAGACTTAACCTTTCATAAGAAATGAGCTTTCAAAGATTACATTACATTAAATATTTTTAATAAATAACAACATACCTTATCAAAAAGCTCCTGGTGTTTGTGACTGCCAAAATTTCTTTCATTTTGATATTTTGTGCTGTGGTAAAAAAAAAGAACATTGAATGCTCAACTTTGGAACTTCTAGGATTAATTAATTACCCAAAGTTTGAAATATTACACTTTGAAACAAGTGCCGCTGGTTTCAGCAAAATGAATTTAATGCTAAACTTAGAGGTACAATGAATTTCAGAATTGCAACTTGAATTTGCCAGAATCTACCGGTAAGGTTTGGGCTTAAGTCAAACCTCATCTATGAGGCTTGAAACCAAACAAACCTGAAAGCAAGTGGCTCACTATGACTCACAGTCACACTCTCGCAGCAGAGTTTGTGAGGTGGAATGTGTAACTCATCCTACATGTATAACATGTAACTCAAGAGACCAACTCGAGAAATAGTCACAACTCAAACTCAAGTTCAACTCAATAAGGTGACTCAGAAACTCCGAAGTCTATTCCAGCTTCAGTCTGATACAAAGATCAACACCTAATCCAACCAAATGGGCCATGCATGCTCGGGTTTTTTTTGTCCCCAAATTGGTGACAAATTTGTAAATTTACCTGAAATTTTCTAAAGCCACTGCCTCTGAGCTTTGGTGCTGACATGACCCTGATTTGGCAGGTCGCTGGGCCCCGTTCCCTGATTTCAAGACATTGTTGTTGTTATTGATGTTGGCAGGGTCATAATCAAGTGATGGCAACTGGAACAGCAAACAAACAACAAAATTACATCCAAACAAAACCGAAATAGTGTAAGAAGTTTACTGAATAAAATACTAATTAGAAAATAATGCCATATTATGTCAGATCAAGTTTAGGAACAGCAATCTGACAATTACAAAGTTCAGGAAGAAAAAAAAGTTACCTGCTGTTTACTTGTTGGGGTCTTCAGTAGCTCAAGAAGTCTTGTCAATTCTTTGGTTTCTCTGAAAAAAAAAATCCTTAAATTAAATTTTCAAGAACAAAAGAAAAACAGTCCGCGTTTCAGACTGTTCTGGGCTGACTTCATTTGCCACCTCTTTACCTCTCTGGAAGAAAACAGCATTCAATTTCTCTTCCCACCCTAAAAATGGCATTCCTGTCCACTCTCAGTTGTTACAAAGATGGATTTACTCCTCCAGTATGGACCAGGTCATTAGCAGTTACCAGCATACTGCGAGGTACAGAATGCACAGTTGAGTAATACCAACCATTAACCCTAACAGTCCTCAATCCTCCAGCAGGTGAAGGATTGAGGAGTGTCAGGGTTAATGAATGACAAAATGCTATAGGGATGGTCCATTTTGTTTAGCGACCGCTGGAACACATTTCTACACCTTTTATTGATGTACTCAGAAGCTACTAAATGGTGGTAATTAAAAATAAATTGGCAATTAATTGGCTGTTGTGCCTGAATGTTGGCTCACCCAGTGACAATAGCTCAATAGCTCTTAACTAAAACCAAGGTTCTCATCATGTCCATCAAAGTAATTCATAATCGGGTGCTCCGGTAAGGTATACATGTTTGTCTTATTGCTGCTAGGTACCAACACTTAAGACACCTGGGTATACATGGATTAGAAAATCCAAAACCAACTGCAGCTTTTAATATTCCAGTGGGCAAGTAAGAAACTGCTCACAAAATTTCAAACCTGATAAAACACACACCAAAAATCACATTCAAACTTAAAAATCTGTTTCACTCAGCTGTGAGGTAGTTGACATCTGTTCACTTTCTAATCCTGAAATGCTTAGAAATTTTTTCTACATTGTAAGTGGGAAGCGGGGGAATACACATAATCAATTTTACCCACTGAACAAAGTAGAATTCAACACCATGTACACGAAGGTGCGAAGCTAGAACAATAAAGATCTTTCTGTTCCCTCCTCACATCAACATTCAAGAGAACTCCTCCACTACTCTCTTTGTGTCATGTTATTAATAGTTTTAGGTTTTGAAGGCTATTGGTACAACAAAGATGAACACACAGTGAGATCAGCTTCCACTTTCCCGAACTGTGCTTACAAAAGCAAATCCCCTTCTCCCTCTCCGATATCCCCGACCAACTGATCCCCTACCAGGGCTACAGGATCTTTGTCTCCGCTTTCCTTCCCGTCCCTTGCTTCCGTAATGCGGCCCCTTACAAGCTGAACCTCTGAAAATATTTTGCCAGCCTGAAGGCAGTTGCCAAGGAATGTGGTTGAGAATGTACAATCTGGAATCCTGATGAAAGATCGCTGCCAGCCAGTAACTTGGAGTCAGGAATATCTCATGTGCCATACTACATGTACATGGATGTTGGGATATCAACACAGTTCAGCATACAGTTGGATATACATGTACACATGTAGAACCCACTTTAGTAGCAATTTTGCTTTCAAAAGGTATATTCAATGCATTTCAACACACTTTTCTGTTGATCCCATCATTTGAGGACTTACTTGGTTAGTTCCGACTGCCTGGCTTTCTTGTCTTCGCTCGGCATAATGGCAGTCTAAGGACGCACTGTCCAATCAATGTGCACCGGTACTCATTGCAAGATCTTTGGTGTTTGATCGTTAGCATCAACGTCTCTCGTATCTCGAGTTGGTCCTCATGGCGAGTCTTCAAGTCAGGCTGTCAGTAAACAACAAAAAACAAGAAAATTAAAATCTGATATTTTATACGCAGGGAACTGAAATTTAAGTTAAGATTTTAATTCATATCCATATAACTATATATAATTAAGACTACACATGTACATGTATATATTTGTCAGTTTAGTGATAACAGTTACGATTTTTTTCAAAAGGGTCGGGAGAGTGAACCAAAATACAACAGCCCTAACAATGTGAGGACAACATGGTCTAAAAAGTCTCTCTTTAACTGACCTGTCATACCAACTACATGTAAGAGGAATTCGCTCTGGATTCCTAATGAAAACAAGAGTTTCGCTGGGTTCCTTTTTTTTTTTTGTCATTCAAAACCCATCAGCAACTTCATTCACTGTAATTTACAAAGCCGAGCTGAGGTGGATTCACTTGAACACTGAGAGTCTTTTGGTTAGTTTGGACCACTGGGTTCCAATTGTGTGATCCCCTGTATTGATTTGTAAGCACCTGGAGGTCATCGACTCAGGCTCATTACTAACTTGACCACTGATGACCAGATGACCGTGGGTCTTTACACTGGTCAGTGTAGACAGGGTTCTATTGTTCCATCTGTCTGCATGACTGAATGGGGACAAAACCCAAGCCAAACAGATTAGTGTGGTAATATGAACTCAGAAAAACACCCTTGAGACTTATCTGCAGACATGTACATGTACACTTAAGAACAAGTGTGTGTTTTACACCTGCTTAATTTTATCACAAGGCAGATCTGAACACGCATGTAAGTACATGAAGTAAAGTTGGTGAAATATTTATTATGGAAATGACTAATTTCAAGGTGAGATGGATTCTTTGAAAAGGTTCTTGATGATTTATTTTAGCCCTTAGATTGCTCGATCAAAACATTTACAGCAGAAGAGGTGAAAGCAACTTTACAGATCAACTTTCGGCACAAATATCTAAAAGTAACCAACAATTTAAAGTTTAAATTCCATGTACATGTACACTGGTGAAGAGCTTTCATCTGTTCAGTCCGGATTCAAAAAGATTAAGTCTCAGTGATACAGTTGTCTTTTGGGGGTGAAATTGCAACTTCTTTTTCAGCAAGGGCTTTAAGTCCTACTCTCTGCTTGAATCAAGAGTAACTGCTGGTCTTAACCCTCAGGGGCTCCAATATGTTCAGTCACGCCTCGGTCTCCTCATTAAAACCACCCTGACACAAGTTCACAGCCATAAGCATAATAAACCTTGTAAACCGATCAAGCCATTCAGGGCCATTCAAGCTGTTTAGAGGGCATGGTCAGGTGTCAGGTTTTATCCAGCCCAATGATCCTTCAAAATATATCAAGCCAGAGCTACAGCCTGGGGTTATGCACTAGCAGTGTGCACTAGGTGGAATGCTGCTCTGGTGAGGGGAAACTTTGGTGTACCAGGGTCGCCAACCAAAACCAATCATCAGTCCTGATTGTGTGGAGGACTCCAGGATGTTTCAGTGAATATATTTCCTGACTTAAAGCAGGCAAAGCTGTCTGGTTTGAGGAGAGGTTTTATCAACACGTGTCCATTTCTGCTTTTTATATTTGCCTTACATGCATAAATAAAATTTCCAAAATTTACAAGAAAGCTTAAAATCTGTCTCCACTAGAGCCTGATGAACAGAGAGCTGGAATCCCTCATTATAAAAAAACACTCTAAATAGAATGAAAATATTACAATATCGGTATTCTCATAGGCTAAGTCCACTGTACAATCCCTTTAATAACAGAGCATGTCCACTGTCCTAACCAACCACAACATGTGATGGGTGCCAGCCGCCTCCCACAACGCTGGAATGTGGTGACTGCCATACCTGGGCTGTCGCTATCAGTGGGAGGTTGGGTCACTGACAGCACAGCAGGCTAACAAGCGGATACTGATGACTGCCAACACCTGAGCATACAACTACCTGTTCAATCAGTGCAGCTTCCTCCCACCGTGGCAAGAACCCCCCCCCAAAAAAAACTTTGAAGTGCAAAGTAAGATGCCAACATAAGACCTTTTCTCAAAAGAATTCATGCGCATGGCCACAAATGTTGTGAAGAACTACATTCACAAAATAGTGTACGTATTCACTGCCAGCGCCAATGACTCAACCACTGCAGGTCGGACTTCTATCTCCAGCTGAAACTATGTCAACAGCAGCAGTGCAAACATGAGGGACATCACTGTTTTATCACCTGAACTTAAGTACACAAGACATGCAACTGTCCAGCTATTTTTTAATATGGAGCCTGTATATCACTGGACAGTTTAAACTCTGCAGTCAGCTGCAAACAGACTTATTTCAATAATCAGTCTTCACTTTTCAGAGTATGCCTGTACATACCGGTATATTTCACAGGATGGTAACAAGTCTACAGTCGAGTTACACATATCCATGTATGGTGAAAGCTGTTCAGATGAGTTTCACTTCTTTTCAATTCGGGGAACTTGTCACACACACAGCACTTACACAAAAACTAGCAAACACATCCACATTTTTAGCAAAACCTTTCCAACTTCCAACGACTATCCTTCTAGATACGCGGCATGTTCGCCAGCGGCTTTACTGACACTGTTGCCCATCCCAACACTTCTGATGTGGGGAAGGAATCCACTCTGGTCAACTTACTTCAGATAAAGGCATTCATAGTTAATTCTATGGTTCTCGTATCTTTTTACCTTGAGGGAAGGTTGCCCAGTAGGACGAAAAGAGAGGGTAAAAGAGATTTTTGCTGGTGGCTGTTATGCCGGAGTGTCCCCCAAAATTCTTAAGATTATCCCTTTTTCTCCTTTTTTTTTCTTGCTTGGCATTCCAAGACTGGGTTAGTGCTTAAAAACAGGGTTTTTTTCCTCAGTTGGAACATGACTGGAGCCAAAAAAGAGTCAGTCAGAAATGCGAACCATAGAATTAACTCTAAATGCTCTAATGACCTCAACCTGAGAGCAAGAAATACTTGGGACCTGAAAACAAACGAACTTACCAACAACTTGTCGTAGAATCCTGAGAGAAAATAATCAACAAAAAATAGCACACATTACAGGAAATGTTGGACAGAAATCCTCATTCCTCTGTGGACGGATTCAGATTAGTTACAGAGCCAAGATCACCTAGCTTCAAGCATGGACAAATGGATGAATGAGCATTCCCAATGAACTCCATTCACAGACAAGACAGCATCCTGCCTTCTGTGAAAAGATGACAGAGACCTAAAAGACCCTATTACCCACCCGGGAGGTGTTTTCAGCACTGGTGGTTGGTGATGACTGTACACCCATTGTCAGTCAATGGAGTATTGTGGAAGGGCTTGTGAAAAAAAGGCAGGTAGCCAAGCGTGCAATGCAAGGGGCACACAAGTGGCCATGAAGGGGTACCTGAAGGGGTGCACTGAGCTGATGAGGGGTACAAAAATTTGCCCAACAATGCAAGGGAAGATCACCTCCAGAGACAGACTACTGTGTGAGATTGATATGTAAATAATAGACTGTGTTGCCTAGTAGACTCCAATACAATAAAGGGGGTTTAGTGTCACTACCAGAATAAAATACAGGAATTAGGGCAAGTACTCAGTTACTCTGACATTAAAGAGTTATGAATGTAATAAAAGAGTTATGAATGTAAAGGGAGGAAAAGTATACCAGGGCATGACTGTGGATGACTGCAAGGGTAGGGACCCGTGCAGAACTGTGGAAGTCACTTGGGGAAAGTGACTGTTATGCTGGAGTGACGTCAAATCAGTGACAATAATGGAGCTTTAAATCCAACATAAAGCTACATGTACATGGTACACAAAATATGCTTACTTCATAATCCTGGAATTTTCTTGAGAAGAAAATATGTGTAACTCCCAGGTACCTAAACTACGCAAGAGACTGAGGTGAAAACAAAACCAGAACACAACACTGTCTTTTCCCACAAAAAATGCTGAGTTGCCTTACAGCAAATACGTGTGTGAAAAAGCAATTCAGTGCACATGTACCAGTGAAACCAATCAATTAATCAAGATACAGGACACCTTTGCGTCTTTGAACTACAATACTAATAAAATATAAAGAGACCAGTCCATTTATTTCCATGGAAACCCTCATAAAATGATTAAGCTAATACACGTAGTAACAAATCACTTTACCATACAGTGATCACACAGCCTTTAACAGATGGCTACACGCATCATACAAATTCACATCAAGTAGCGCAACTGATACAATATGTGCAGTACAATATGTGCACATGTATGTATCATTGAGAATCTACAGGCTTTTGGTTAATCTTGAGAAGTGTGCCCCACTTCACCATAGAGCAAGGACTTAACCAACCCACTGCTACTCCTCTTCAAAATCATCAAAATTAATATCGGGCTTTCACTGTTAGTACCACTTCTGTCAGTATTTCTGTAAACTTGCAAGAATTTGTACAATTTGAATTTTTTTTGACGGGGGAGGGATGGCAAAGGCACGAGGCAAACTGCACGTACGCCAGCTCATCAAAGCAGAGTACCAAGGAAAACAAAACTATTCAGAGAAAAAAAAAATTCTGCTGTAGCCTCCATTCGTTTATGTCTTTTGTTATAGTTGCCATGGTATCTATTGAAAGACCAGTTACCCTGGGCTTGAATACCAGGTCTCCTTTGAAAACTTTTCCTTTCTTTCTTTTGCTGTGTGTGGGGTGCATGAACCTTGGCATACCTGCTTTGTAATAACATGCTACATGTACCTTGTTGAACCATGGAACAGACACAATACCACGACCCTGCACAGAATGTGCAGTAAAAAAAAGAAGCTGCAACAGCAAATTTAACGTACAGAAAAACAATCGTTTGTTTTTCAGTTGATATCATGGTTATGCAATTTTGTATCCTTTGTGACGTTATGGGACTGAAAACGGGGAAATTCCCATTTCTACCCCAGGAAATTACCATTCTATTCAAATGATTTGCCCTGAAAGGTCTCAAATTATCACGGGCATGTACAGGTACCGGGGTATTATAAAGCAGTACATCTTTGATCTTGAAATTAAAAGATCGTTGGATATCAGTTCAAGCTGAAAAAGAATTCTGTTCAAAAACTTTGGTACCTTGATCCTGAGCTTGTTTTATTCATGAAAGCTTAATAATCCTATTCTGATGAACAAAAAATTATGGTCCAGTCCAGTCTCCCCTTGTTACTGACTACCAACCATAAACCTTTTACATACATGAAATCTATGACCACAGCAGTTGTGTATTTTATTGCAAGACACATGCAAGGAACACAGTTCCCATTTCCATCCTGCTTCTTACACCCAAGAGACGAACCCTGACAGCCGCTCATCACCATGGTGGGGAAAAAAATGCATGTCATAAGTTACCCAGGACACACCTCCAAAATCAGTCTCTCTTTCTCTCTCTATCTGAGATATGCAATCACTGCTTCATCAACTCACAGCCCGACCTACACACCAAGCGACAAATCTCCTGGATACTGTTGGACACCTCACCCCTGAGATTGTCTACTAAGGACAGCATGAAAAACGGTCTGCAGCGAATTAATTTCCCCAATTTATCCCTGCCAGGGTGTCTGTTTTCATGACAGGCATGTTGGAGGTGATTAATGAAGGAGGCCTGGGCTTGCAATTGCAACAGGAAAAAAAAATGCAGTTTTAAAGGGAAGGGTGTGTGAATTAACACCAATTTCATTTCCCAGGGGCACAAATTTTATTATGTCTTTGCAAGATATGAGGTGTTCACATATATTGTCATTCATGGGTTATGGTAGTTTTGCAACGTATGTGTGCACAGCGTACAAGGAGTCATTTAGCAGTGAATAACCTTAACATTGTCAATTATCAACTTAGACCTGAATGAAACTTGTTTAACCCTGCATGTTAACTCATCTACTTGGAACCATAATCTATCAGAACCTAACACAGTGCAGGAAACCAATGACATATTCTTCTGAACCTCTTCCTTTTTCAGCTATCAAGGGGCCCCTAAGTACCACACTATAACAGTGATGGAGCTGAGGTGTACATGTACTTCACTCAAACCTTCAAAATCAGACTAAAGCTGCCTGGCCAGTGTTCAGGAGTCTTAAGAGAGGTACAGTGTACATGTAGGGTTAACAAATGCCTTTAATTTTAAAACACACCACAAATATTAACTCCCACCTCAGGGCCATTTTCTGGACAGTGTGCTCCAAGAAAATCTCTCCCTTTTGCATTCTTAGTAACAGATACGCATCCTACTTCAAGTCTCACAGATAGAACAAAATAAAAGGATCTTTTCTAGAAGTCAGGATCAAAAGACTATGTAGTCCTTACTCCTGTCAGAGATGAATGGTATGCCATCATCACATGAGAAGTATGCCATCATCTTATCATGTGTCAAATACCATGAACTCTCACATTATCCAGGAAGTACTTGGTCAGTCATATTTTGAACTTTATCATATGTGTAATCCATAAAGTAGGCCTGCAATACATGGAGTCATCCTGTTCAAGTTTCACTGGTGTCCTCTAAATTCTCCTTGACCGTTTGAAGGCCATACATGTACATGAACATACTTGCGTAGCAGATGAGTACATGTATTTAAATGAGACTATAAGCATACCGCGATCATACCAATCAAAAAAAAAAGTCCATTCTACATGTAACTCTGAGCAAATTTTCATTTCAACAGATGTTAAGAAACATTTCCGGGTACTGGGGTATGATAAGCTGCCAAGGATGCTGACAAGAGTGACTGAATGCCAGCATTTTAAATGTTATGCAGCGGTATCAACTCAGACCATCCAAATATTTTTTTCCCCACATTTGTTGAGAATCAGCCTGCATTCTTCATATAATCAACTGCATCAACCGAGAATTGTGAAGCCAGCACAGACAAGTGACTGCAGCTGGCAGTCTGTATCCAATATCACTTAATCAATGAGTCCCTGTAAAGCACTGTACGGACAGACTGGGTGGGCACCATTTCCTGACTACGCTCAATAATTAAATGGCCATGGATTTTCTTGGAACAGTAGAGCGTGTTTTTCAATTACGCATGCTGTCCTTCAAGAGCCTTTTCTTGTTTGAATCATTCAAAAAGCTTTTTTCCCACTTCCACAAGAGTAGCTTCATGCAACTCTGTGATCAAGCGCCAACATTTGGGTGTATATTTTTAGTCTCAAAACATATTGAACATAAAACTCCATGATGCACACATGTGTGTACACGGGTTTGAAATCCTTCAAATGAGCTCAATATATGCGACAATCAGTTGCAAACTGGTCGTATTTAGAAGTATAAGATATGTATCGCATTCAAAACACTTTTTCCATTAATGCAGTCAATGAAACCAATCTTTTCCAGACAGACCGACAAAAATTACTTGACTACATGTATGTTAGGCCGTTTGAATTCAGTTATAATGAGAAAAACTACAATGGCATGTACCTGTAGAAAAAATTTAGTAGAATACCCGTACTGCAGATAGCAGATTGTTGAGTCATGGAGTTTACACAGGTACAGACAGTTGGCAAAAAAAATCTATTGTGTGTACACAGGTTTATGGATGACCTTAATAATAATACTATCGTAAACTCTGGTCACGGTGATGATTTTCTGTTACCTCTTAAAAGACGTGCCATACCCATTACAATAAACGACTTTGGATGTAAAAGGTTTTAATTTTAATGTTCAGCAAAGCGTGGAATATACCCTCATCCTCAACTTGTGTGACTAACAAAATATGACAATACAGCCAAAAATTAGTGACAGTTTATATAACTCCCCCCCCCAAAAAAAAGTGGGCCAGATGATGACCTAGAGTAGACGAAAATTGAAGAGGGTCAACGGTTAGAAAAACGTCCAAATGTTAAATGGACTTGAGACGACGACGCCACATTCTATGAAAAAGGAACTTCTTTGTTCTACCTAAGGCACATCATAAATATCCAGAAACAGTGCAAACTTGATGAAACAGTGAACCGTGATGAAAACAATAAAGCAGGATGCATAATTTTAAACTTTGGACACAAGTGAACTGAGAAACTCGGGCACATTTCTTGTGCAAAATGACAACACAATAAACCACTGCTATGTGTTTTCTCATCATCACCATAGAATACACATTGATTTCTCGGGAGAAAAATGCTCACATTTTGTTAAGAGTTCAACAAAAGTCTGGTCCAGGTACTGTGTTTTTACAGCTTCAGTTGAAAAAAACGTATAAAGAGGCCAGCCAATGCAATGTAGAGGAAGTTATGCTACATAAATTGTTAGAAACAAACGGATGAGTTTGCACGTATAAATTTGTCACAGTTTGGTTCTTTCTGGGCCAAAAGTAATTATGTAAACCCACACACTGCACCTTTAAGCAACGTCTCTGGGTTATCATGCACAGGGGTGGAATACAATAACTCATGCCTAGCTGTGCATTTAAACCGCAAAAGAAAAAATTCCAGCGGTTGGCTTATGAACTTTGCTCAACTCTGTGTGGCATGGGGTGGGGGGGTTGACTGCATTGTACACACCTGACTCCAAGGGTGCAGAATGGTAAATGGTTGGCTCCTCGCGCAGCGGGAGGTAGAAGTCTCAGACAATACCACTGGCTTGTTTTGAACTGAAAAGGGCACTCTGTCATCAGGGGGACGGTACTGTGAGCAGGTAATAAAAAAAACCTGCTTCAGTGCTTAGGATAACTGTGACAATCTAATGCTTTTGAGGTATTTTGTGAAACATTTCTGTGCAATCAAAATCACTTTTCAGTAGAGTAAGGCCAATGTCTCCGTGCCTGTGACACTATCAAACATTTGTAACGATTTTTTAGAATTCTTAGATCTTGTTACTCTGAAAACACTGTGCGGACACTGGAAACTTTAAGTTCAGAACTGTACATGAATAAGATCACTGTGGCCAACAAATGTAGTCGGACATACATGTATGTACTCTTGATGTGTAGTTTTGACCTCAAGAGTTCAGTTACGCGCAAATGGTGCAGGAAGATGTTATCCGCTCCAAGCCGAACAAAAGAGGGCGTGCTTTTTTGGTACTCACCGCATAGGCATGCGTCTATGATGGAGATCAGTGGCAGGTTTGACACAAAGCACACAGAGTACGTGTAACGAATTTATTCCTTAATATATGCTCTTTGCATACACGCAGAATGTGTGCAAGAACCCGCTTGGGAAACTTACAACAATCTGTCTTTCTTTTGCCGCCTGGGGGTACACTTCAAAGGCAGACTGTCCATTACCTGTATTTTGAATCACTGCATTATGTGAATCCTTTTCAAACATTTCAATACATCCCCATGCAGCAACTGTCAATATACAATGTCACAAATTCCTTTTATAAAAGCAGGTGCACGTACAAGTACAAATGTTTCATTTGGATCTGCCTCCCAAATGTAATGGCATTCCTGATTCCCAAATACTAACAGAGTTGCTTGCAGCACAAAAGCACTTCAAGCTACGCGTGCTTCTCCCAGCATTACTCAACATGTCTCACAATTATACAATGCAAACACCAGCTCCGACGAACTACCTGTTTTCAATGAAATGCACAGATAGATTGGCGTATTTCTGTTAATCACACAGCAAGTCCTCGAGCTTTGGACCTGTGTGGTTTTGTAATCTAAATGGAAAAATCCACTGTATGCAGATGTACATTTACAGTCAATGGCAGATTTATTTTTTTTATTACGTTCATGGACCTGTGTCTATTTGTATGGCATTCTAGATAGGAAAGGATCACAAATGCCGATGCAGTCAATGGAATGCAAGAGAAGAGTTTCAACCAACAATACCGCATCTTCTGTTTCATAATTTCCATGCTTGAAGCAAGAATGCTTAAATGCAGACAAGTCCAATTTGTACTCTACAATTATGTATATGCATATCTTTATGAAGTACAACCCGAGTAGGCTTATGGGTTTTTATAACAAGCCTTCAGGGGCAAACATTGAGTACACAATGTTGTAATACACGTCGGGCTGGGCAAAAAGACATCAAAATTAATACCAGTTGACCAATGATATATTTACCAATAATTTAATGTTACTTTTGATATCTCCCTTCCCTTCCCCTTTTGGCTACACAGTAAGTGTATAAATTTGTTCACTTAAAGAGCAACTCTAAAGTAAATTACGTTTTCTCAGATTTTACCTATTCAAACAGCCTATGCATTGAACATAATGATGTACTCCCTCAACACAGAATACCAAAGCGTCGCCTCCACATATGAATTAATTATAATATAACAGTTGAAAAGCAACACTCACACTCTACAACACTAAAAAGACAAGAAGTCAGTTGGTCAATAGCTTGAGGGTCTTTCTTTACAAATTGCCCCACTAGGAACAGACTCCGTCAACGTGTATTGATTTTGGGGATCGTAGAGTGCCCAGCAGTAAGCCTGGCATTACAGCTTTTTTTCTTCTTTTCAAATCCCACGTATAAAATAATTCCAAATTCTATGCTCCGTCTGCAAAGACAATATACTTAAAATATACCTTGCACAGTCACAGGCCATAACGTACATACGTGTACATCTGGAAAGATTTTACTTTAATACATGTACCAAAAACAGTTTGGAACAGCAAAATCTTCTAAAATAACTACCCATGTGTTAAATGCTTGGCGCAACTTTCAATTTTAAGACTTTCATCAGGAAATTTTCATGCAGTAAAGGGGAAGAAAGTTCCTGTTTTCTATGTTTGATGTTCTTGGCATTATGGTGACTCAAAGTGTTCAACGGTAAGCCTACTTTCTGCCCAACTGTTCACAAGTTTTACTGAAATAAAATCTGGAAATGACAGATTCTGCCAAGCCTTTATTCTGAAAACAGCTGGAAAGTTATTTTCAAAGATACAAATGTTTCAGACCAATGCAGGTGTGGGTTCAAAAGCAAAATCTTTCTATACATCTCTCTTCCACGGTACTCAGCCAAAGAAAATGCATTTGAAAAGGTAAAACCTGTAGGCCTACAGAAATACTTCTCTTTCACAAGTAGGATACGGATAGATACTGTCCAAAATGTTTGAAGAAATTTATATAAATTTCAAAGAAACCATTTAACCATTTTCAAGTAGGCCCAGGTCAGAAAATACAATATTCAAGACACCTATAGGCAATAAATAGCATGGAGACTTGTCTACCAGACTTGTCATTCTGCCGAGCCTGATGCTTTCCCAAAAACATAAATTGAAGGTGTAAAATTTATTATGTGACGTATGTCATGTGCATGACATGTCATGGCACCGCTGAGGAAAAAAGAAAATGAATATTTGAAGATGGCGATCAAAAATAATCCGACTTTTCAGGTAGGTCTAAGCGTCCTAAATTGACAGTAAAAAGTAGGCCTAGAGCTACTTGAAAATACGGCTAGCAGCGACGTTCGGCAAACTTCGCCAGTGGGCGGAAAGGTGCCGGTCTCATCTTGCATGTTCACTGAGCCGTGGAAATGGCGTCCCTTGCAACCCATTGCTTTCTACACATACCTTCAAAAATGCTTCTCGGCTCTTCCGCTACCTCGCCAAAAAAAGCTCACACCTGGGTTCAAACTCAGTGTCAACAGTGCTGAGTTCTTCTAAAGAGTACAAGAAGTATCTTGACCACTATCTACAGATACAGTTGTAGCAAAACCACTCGAATTCTGCTTGAAAACCGATATTGTCGATGAGGGTCGTCGAAATGAGAAAACCAGCGCACGGTACGAGTGCCTATTCTAATGCAAATTCCACCTGTCAAGGTAGCCTGGTATATCACGAGCCACTGGGTAGGGTCGGATACCAGACGCTGGACAACGCAAACGAGACGATAGAGGGCTCACACCAACTTTGAAGGAAAATGTCGTCTGCTCATATCTGTACAAGAAATTAGTGATTGAATTACAATTTAAAATACCATCTCCAAATTTGAGATGAAAAACAAATAACCAAGCAACCAGAACGCTTGATGCCAAAGGAAATTTTAAGCACATTTCTCTTATTTATTTTTGTACACATATAAGATAAAATATTGCTTGACATTTCCATTAAAGTAAAAGAAAACTAACCTAAACTAGCAAGTCATGCGAGTGACATCAACCAATCACATTACTGTTTGATGTCGGTCACTATGAAATGACTCCAAAAATAAAATAGGGGAAATGACAAAATGTCACTGCTGCATGCTTTGAAATTAAATACAAAGGGAAAATAGAAACACAATGCATCACAACATTTCTCCTAAAATTAATTTTAACAATACAATTAAAGGCACTTGTGTATCACAGTAACTATGCATTTACGTTGGTACAAATTTGATTGTCTTCTATTGTTGAAGTCTAACTCTTTATCTCCAAACTATCCAACAGAAACCATTATTTTCTCCTTGCTGTCTTCCAACCTGTCCAAAGCATCACGTCTAACTTTGTACAAAATTTGGCTGATGTCTGTTATTGGAATAATTCGAACTCTGTGACAAGTTCTGCACTGAAATGATGATGGGACAGATCTTAAATTGATGATTAGGAAAACACTTCTGTTTTTGAACCTTCCTGCAAGCAATTACCTCCCCCCCCAAAAAAAAAATCCATCAAATTTCGATCAGATTAGAGGGAGACTGTCACATCAATCAGCTCACACTCCAAACAGAATGGTATCTGAGTACATGAGATGAAAACGAACATGGGCTCGACTAAGTTTTTTTTTTCCCGTTGCACAAAAAAGGCCACAGTGATAATTTGTATAAAATTTGAATAAAAGCGATGATCAATGCGGCCAACAGAGGGCAGTGTTAAATGAAGTTCTTTTTACACTAATCTTTTGGCAACAATTAGTATTATTATTTGAGGCTTGAGCAGGCATTGTTTAGATATGTGCATAAACAAAAGTTTGACAAACCCTTCCAAAAAAGGGTTATTTACACAGAGCTCTGCTTTTGCCATATTGATATCAATTCCTGGAAAAATAATGTCTGTATTCATATATATTAGTTTCTAAATTAGCCAGTTCATCAAGGTTAATTAATGAAATTTGCATTATAAACACACACTTTGATTGTTATTATAATTATCCTCTGGTTTTTTGCACCTACCAGATAGAAAACACTGTACAAATCTACAAGAACAGAGACAAGATCGTCATGCTCTATTTCAACCCCCCCCCCAAAAAATGATGCCTCATTTTCTTGAAACAGTTAAAGGGATAAGTTGCCCACCTTCCATAAATGCCATCATCCACAAATTGTACCTGGCATGCACTAGAGTTTGAGCAAACTGCACACCATTCCAAGCAGAAGAAAACAGCATTTTGATCTTAGTTTAATCAATGACACGATGTGTGAGCCATAATAGAACATTCCGCGCAACGATGTCGTGCAAATGAACAAGTTTAAAAATTAGATCAGTGTCATTCAATTAAACTGTGGTTGTTTCGAGGAAAAGACAAACTTTAAATGCTGCAAAACATTTCTGCCAGTGCACTGTGTGACTTCTGTCTCCCGTGAATTTGGTCCAAGAAGCAAACGCCTAAGATAACAGCCAACAAACTCATATTCAGACCAATGTACCAAGATTAAAGCAACATGCTTTGAGGGGACCAATCAGTGAAGCAAGACACTGCAAGTATATGCTATTAACAACAAACAGACTTTTTAAGACACTTTAAAATAACCCTACATTTGCGAAGATGGTACATTATCTACATTAAAACAGCTTCGTGCCTCACTAGTTAAGCCAATGAAAGACAAACATTTAATACATGACCAGTGATAACACTCCCGAAAATCAAATAAGAAAAAAAAATGTACATTAGGAGTTGGAGATGGAGTTGGAAATGTAACTCTATTGAAACATTCTTCATAAATTAGTTCTAAGGAAAGGAGTTGCACCAAAAAGTAGACAATAAACACAAAGTAAATTTTTTTTTCTCGATATTTTGGGCAGTGTGTCCTCTGGCAGCACAAATTAAGTCAAATTGCTGTCCAAAGGTAGTACCCAGTGCTGAGGGGCCTAGGCCCCCCTGGCGGGAAGCTGCCCCCTCCCATCAGTAAAAAGCATAAGCATGACAACTATATTTTGTTCCTGCGATGTGGCCCCCCTAGCTGAGACCCCCCCTCCTCCCCCTTAATACCTGAAACTGGCGATGGGGCTGGTAGTATCGTCCATAAAAAAATAAAACGATACGAAATCAACAAAAGGGAACATTCTGCTTGGGAGTATAAAGGCAACCATGGTATTCTGCGTCTAGTCGTGGAACTTGACCCAACCAAACTCAATTTCCTGACATTACATCACAGTCCACAGTTCATGACTGAGACGCCAGTGCGGAATGGAATGACAGTTACTGCGTTCGGATCTTGACACTTTGATTTACCAGCTATTTTTAGGCAACTGTGGAGAATGGTGTTCACTTCTACGTTTTACATTTACCAGCTCCTTTCCAGAACCACATGTGCTTTCATGAAGAGTGTTGTGTTTTTTCAATCCCAAAAACATGAACTTCTGCGGTCAGTTATGCGAACGCACGTACGGATAAAAAATACACCAGTTGTATTAAACAGGCATCTTGCAACATTACTTTGGACATAAATTCAGTAAATTCCCCCGTGAATGTTCGACTATATTGGCTTACTGATTTTAAAAACTTTTGGTTTTAACTTTTCACTCTGAGATTAACCTGTGACCTTGGATTAATATTCAACTGCCGCCACATTTATTGGTCTTCTCGCATCCATAAAAGCAATTCCTGTTATGCTTTTCACAAATCAGAGAGATCACTGAACACAACTTCTCTGGAAGGTTTGCTGAAGTCATATGAATTACTGGAGAATCTTCATGGTCACAAAGAAACTCCATTAGGCAAATATTTAACTTTCGTATGTTAATCTTTACAGAAACCTTACAGGAACTTCCTTCAGAACTGCAGGATTTTCCATCACTGATTTTCAAGGAAATTCCCAGGACTTCCATCAGTGCTTGATCTCATTCTGGGTATTTTTCTAGTCCATAACCCTTCTCAACTCCATGGAAATTCCCATAACCATTGCCAGATTTTCCAGCTGCGATTTAGCATCTCTGGGATTTCACTGATCCCCTTCAGACTTTTTCCCCAGTGATAATAAATTCATTTTTCAAGGAAACTCCAGCGAAATGCCTGACTTCCCTTTCCCCCTCCAACAACTCCCAAGGCATTTCCCAAGAACTTCCGTGCCAACAAAACTTCCATAGGAACTTCCTGAAATGACTTCTGTGGCAAAGTCCCAGGCATCCCGTGACAAAGGATCTGGCTTTTTTTCCCATTCCATTAAGCCTACTCGTTCCAATTCCAGCTGGTCATTTGCCATCTCTGGGAGGGGTGCCCGTTGCATGGCTTCATAGCCGGTTCATCCTGAGACTTGTCTGACAGATCCATGCATAATCCGTTGCTGTGCTTCAGTTCCTTCGTCTGTTGAAAAAAAACAACAATTTTTGAGGTTAGACAGCAGTTGTCCAGACAAATTTGAGTCTAACTAACAGGTGTTTAGCTAATTTCAATCCAATCAGAAAGTCGCAACTGAACTCTACTCATCAACAGCTTTCTGTATTTCATTAACCCCTTCTCGGCGGGAATTTCTTTCCGAAAGCAAACTCCAAGAATTCCAACCTCGCTTGGCCACGAAGGCCACCTGCCAAACCGCAGCATGAATTAACCGGTGAAAAGGCTGATTGTTCGGTGGCATGCGACTCTACTCAAGCTTCCACATTCCTGTTGCCTCTTTACAAAGTGGGGACTATTGTGAAGCTAGTTATTATGATGCAAATTCGGTCTTTTCATTTCTGGGCTACACACAAAGACCAATTACCACATACACAAGAGCCAGGGTCTGCCTTCTTTCACCGTGTTAGCTCGAGCATGGGCCGAGAATAATAGCTGAAAAGCGGGCTGAGGATCTCAATTTTTACAGCGTGTCTGAACGCGTCCCGGCGTGAAAGGGTTAACATAAATATGAGCAATCCAAAATGTAGGCTTTGAACACACTTTGCAATGGGTCATGTAAACTATCTGACATTGCTTAGTTTTTGCAAGTCAACACTAGAGTACATTTTCATCTTCATCGAAAATCTTCAGGAATACGGCTCTGTCTCTATCGAACGCATTTCCTGTCTCGCCCCGCAAAATGACAGGGACCATGCCCGGAACTGTGAATTAGCTTGTGTTGTTCCACTCACCTCTGCGTTGTACGCCCACTGCTGGTTACCGCCCTGTGAGTGACAGCTCAGCATCATGATGGGACCGCCTCTGGCCACGTCCAGACAGACGTCGTCATGCCGCAGCTCCTGCAGCCTAGTCATAGCCCAGATCTGCTCAGAGGGAATGCGAGACAAAAAAAACCCCAGTTTCACGGAATGTTCTAATTGTCGACTTGTAAACAGCACTAGCTTTCCCAATGCAACCAATCTGACAGCCTGGTGTTGCTAACTGCATTGTATGTTCGAGCGCACACCTCTGCTTGATAAGCCCCATCGTTCTCACCACCTCAATCTAATCTTCCACAAAATTTTGCTCCACCCACATCATGTCAATTGCTGTAACATGCAGGGTTTTGGAGTACCATGACCAATGCTTGCATAAGGGAAACAATTCAAAAGGTGGACTACGAAAGGTGGCGAAATCTCATAATCACGTCAACCTGAGCCCAAGTATGACTAAAGAAGGAAATCGCTGAATGGTACAATCTAAGAGTGGCAGAGTGAATGAATGAAGCAGTGTTTACTCTTTACATGCAGCTAGCAAAGGAAATGGCTGACAAAGACAAAGTCTTGACCTAATGGAAGGATAACCAAACTTTTCTACACACCCGGGGTGAAATTTGGTGTCACTGAACGTTTACCCCAAATAATGTTTAAATATTGTATGTTGGACTTGTGATTTTCGACCCACCTGGTATCGTAACCTGTATGAGTAACGCTTGTTTGTTTGGAGTTTGGGTTTAGGTGAAGAGGCGTAAAGATAAAAGAATTTGAAATCATACATTTCAAAAGGTATTGGCACTTTTAAAATTTGACATGCTGTCTACCCAGGGTCCAATTTCATGGCGCTGCTTACTGCAGAATTCCGCACTTATGATCTCAATTCTGCGCAAACCACACTAGCAGAAAAATTTGGAGCTCAACTTTTGAGCACAGAATCCTTAGTTACGGGATTAATGCATGCGTACCAGCCAATATTCCTCGTTAACCAGTGAGATACGTTCGCCATAGGCACAGAATTTTCTGCTACGCTGAGCGCCGATTTTTCGCTTGCTGTAAGCAGCGCCATGAAATTGGGCCCAGTACAGTTTTGGTTTGGCAAATATTTAAAGATGTAAAATCAGTTTGGAAGACACATAGGACTGTTCGTTACACATGTGGTCAAACTCACAGGTGAATAATAATAAAAGAAGTTTGCTATAATCAATCATTTCATACATCTAGCAGTAAATTATTTCGGCTACTCTCACACACAGTGAAAACAAATGTATACTACGCATTATTTAACTTGCTAACCGTAGCACCAAAAATTTGCTTAGCAATTAGCATATTTCCCAGTGAACATTACACGGTTGCTACGCTCAGAACAAAAACTGCATGCATGTGCATGGAGACTTCCTTTGTAACATCACTAAATTAGGCAATCATTTCCTCCAGGGTAAGCGTGCCTTTAGCAGTGCTTACTGCCTCCTTGAAATCCACGGTGCCTCTGTAAGCGTCAAAACGTCTGCTTAGCAGCGCCGTGAAAGTTGCTACGCTCAGAACAAAAACTGCATGCATGAGCATGGAGACTTCCTTTGTAACATCACTAAAATAGGCAATTATTTCCTCCAAGGTAAGCATGCCTTTAGCAGTGCTTACTGCCTCCTTGAAATCCACGGAGCCTCTGTAAACATCAAAACGACTGCTTAGCAGCGCCGTGAAATTGGGTTCTGGTGATGGAAACTGCGCAACGTGGTTTGCTTGGCTTGAGAAAGTGCAAGGCATTATGGGTGAATATTTACTCTATCCTCCTTTTTTTTCCGCCGGGGCTTACCTGGTTTCCTCCCTGTCCATGGCAACCGAACAGGCCCACTTTGTGGCCGCTTTCCTTCATCATGGTGTCCAGGCATTTGTTGTTTTGCATGTTTCGAATCTGTAAAGAGACAAACAAAAAGTGCAACAGTAACAAAAATACGCCGGGGTGGAGGACAGTTTTGAGCTGAGCACGTAGATTTCCACAGACTCAACGCTCTTGCTGACGTGAAGAAACAAACTTCTCACAGGACGCCGTGTTAATCCGAATTCCCTATTTAAATGAAAACATTGTGTTTTGGCTGTAAAATGTTTTACAAAGTGCTTGAAGTTTAATGACTGCATGGTAAGGCTGCACAAGTAAGAACAAGTAAGAGGTCGAATCCCTTCTATGTTAGTCGCATTTTCTTTTATTTGGGTAAGAAAGCTTGTAATTCAAAGTCTAGGGTGACTCCAGGCAGTATCAGCAAAATGTGGATTCAAATCCCACCTAAGTTAATTATTATTACCATAATTAACCAACTATCTCCCTCAAGAATTTGTAATCCACTGGCCAGAAGGACTCCATGCTGTAACAGAGACACTGTGGGTTCGAATCCAACTCAAGTCCCGTCTTATCGGCATCACTGGCCACCTACCTTTCCTATGGATTTGTAATCCTCTGGTTAGAATGATTCAAGGCTGTCACAGAGACATTGTCGGTTCGAATCCAACTCAAGTCCCGTCTTATCAGCATCACTGTCCACCTACCTTTCCTATGGATTTGCAATCCTCTGGTTAGAATGACTCAAGGCTGTAACAGAGACACTGTGGGTTCGAATCCTAACCGAATCACATCTTATCAGCATCACCGGCCACCTACCTCTCCCATGGACTTGTAATCCACCGGCCAGGAAGACTCCGGGTAGATGTTCTCCAGGTACCACTTGAAGCTCTTGCAGTTCAGCCGTTTCCTCAGGTCCAGTCGCTCCGTCAAGTCCCCTGGGTCTGTCTTGGCCACCACAGGCGAGATGCGGTAGTAGAAGTTCTTGTAGTCGTCCAGCCAGACCTCGGCCAGCCGCTTGTTGTTGCGGTTGACGTAGTTGGTGCCCGGCGGGAAGTGGTAAGGCGACTTCTTGCGGAAGACATGGCCCACGTGGGAGCAGGGGACGAACTCAAGCTTGCCGCCGCACATCCATAACTACAAAGAAAGTGGTGGGGAGGAATCCAACAACTCTAGGATTTTCAACAATTTCACAAATTTTGCTTCAGGGCTAATTCTGTTATATTAACTCTTCTTATTAGGAGTACAATTTTGAAAGAGGAAATTTCAAGCTTTTCAAACTCTCGTTCTGCCATGAAATAACGCCGTAAGATGTGTCACAAACCCGTCACTTTTATTTTGGTCAATGTTTCATCCCAGTTGTCATCAGTCCACAATTAGCAGTAAATTACCACAATATAATATCACAGTTTTTTTTTACAATGAGCTAGCATTGTATTATATTCTCAACAGAGGGCGCCAAACACATTCAAACAATAGAAAGATGAACATGAGCACATAGGGTGTATGTGAATAGCCTGTGCATCCAATTAAGTCATTTGTGCCATTCTGTAAAAAGCATGCACTGTCACCATTGACCACCAATATGGCTACCACACAGGAGTCATGCAAACCCTCAGCATACAACATAAGAACATAAACACAACTCCATAAGGACAAGCATTATCTTACCTTGAAGGAGAGCTCTAGGTTCTCCCCACCCCAGATGTTGAAGCCGGGATCGTACATACCAAGCTCCTCGAAATAGCTCTTATCGATGGCAAACAATCCGCCTGCCATTGTAGGCGATCTGAAGAATAATAACAAACGGCATGTTGTGAACGCAACTGTGTACTGGTCTTCAGTAAGCTGGATTATAGATACCCAATTACACAATTTAGTTTCCCTTTCACTTCTGTTCATTTCAGTGTTTTCATGTTTAGAAATGAGGTTTTAATGAAGGCATCAACAGAAGCGGTAAAGCTGTTAGCAACAGCAGAGAATTGAACAGGCTTGTTCAAACTCGGTAAGGATAGCAAGAATTTATGCATGGTTCACGCGAAGACCTACACTGTGGTCTGATCCAGTCACACTGGATCGTGAGGTTGCTCATATTTCAGCAAGTTCCATACTTAACTGCCCATTTGCAGATAATGCCCAATTAAATCCACTAGAAGATGCCCCAGCTCCAAATCTGCCAAATTGAGAATTAACAGGACAACATCCAACTACTAAAATCTCTTTCCAACTTACTGGACTGGTTCTGTAATGTCCCCTCGCCTGCGTTCCCGCTCCCTGTGGGGGATGGGATACCATTTGAAAAAGAGTGACCAGCCAAAGCCTCCCATCTGCGGATCGTTCCCATGTTGGTATCCAAAGTTCTCGTCGCTGATGACATCAATAACAGGGCACACTGATGTTTTCCTAGAGAAGTGTAATAAAACTGTCACTTTTTAAAACCAGAGAATTACACCTTTTGAAATGGGGGTTAAAAACGGGAGTACACAAGGACAACTCAGATAACATGGGTTTGGTTTTTTCTGGAGAGCTTTTGTGGTTGACACAAAGCTTGACAATTCTACTCTGATCTGAGAGGCCAAATTTCAAAGGAAGCATCGAGTAGTTGCAAGATGCCAAAGCTACTTGTAAAAGAGGGGAAAAAAATGTAAAAATTGGAAGAGCACTTTGGTGCTTGCTAATCTTTGACAAATATTGAACGGACAGAGAGGCAGTGACCAGACCACCATAATCTGGTGCACTCCTGCCATACGTTTCAGTGCTGCTCCTTTTCTTGTCAGCAATCTCAATTAACATCAACGGGCACCAAGGAATTTGCCCCCCAAGGAACCTTAAGTAAGTAACATGCCATTTATCCAAGCATCCCAGAACTGGCCTCTCTTACCATCACAGTCATGCAGCATCTCCATGGCAACCTCATCCAACCCATGACAACTGCATCGTCTACATGAAAGTTTCTTCAGTTTACCTCCACTATTCTCTTTGATTCAAATTCACCGTCCAACTGATGAGCAGTGTCATCACCCCTTAATCAACCTAGTTTGGCTCCAACGAGCAATTCAAGAAATCTTCCGGCCACCTGTCCCACCAGACGTACCTGTCAGCGGCTATTCGCGCCAGTAGAGGCTCCAGCCAGCCCTCCGTCGCCTCGCAGTGGGAGTCCAGGAATGTCAGCACATCTCCCTTGGCAACCCCCGCCCCCGTCATGCGGGCACGTATTAGCCCCGATCGCTCTGGCATGCGTACAATGCGTACTGATGTGGGCAGCTTGCCTACGTAGTCATCTAGTTTTTTACCTAAATGCTCTGTGGAGAGACGTCAAAATCACAATCATTTTTCATCAAATGAGTTACTTAACGAATTTTGTTTTTTTGGAGGGGAACCTGTCAAAAATCCTTATACGAACCGTATAGGAACAAAAAAGTTACACATTTCTATTCAAGAGTGACATCCCCTAGTAGCGCGTGAAAATCACCGTGTGTGATCACAGATGTTTGGCACAGGATGTGAAGAGTACGCCTAGCTGATTTCTTTTTTGTTGAAATGCAGTTCTTAATGAGCACTGCGCACCAAGTTGAAACTTTTTTTTGGCACCAGTCTGCCTTTTTTATGTCAGTGTAGACTGGAAATTTTATTAACTCAGACAAAAATTACTAAAAAGAAGAAAATGATAGCAACAAATTTTTTACTGCACCCTGAAAAGAAATGAAAACAAATTCTAATTCTTGGAAGTTCCATCCCAAGTACTGACTTATCTGTTCATCTTTAGTAATGATTTTAATATGAATCATGCATGACTGAGCATGCACAATAAAGCTGGAAGCTGGCTGCAACGTGGAATCAAATTCATCATTTATTACACTTGACCAGCTTCAGGGGGTGGAAACCATAGATACAAACTGTTAATCATGCATGAACAATAAAAAGGACCCTGTACTGATGTTAAAACCATGCAGTGTCTGCCGAAGCCTGACACGGATGCACTGAAATTTCCTTCTTAATTTCCTTCCTACTAAGAACTATCCCTTGATTACTGTACTTCAAAAACAGAGACTATTTGAAAGATTAAAAAAAATAACAAGCACTCGAGCAGTAATTGATTAACTGAGTGAAGTCTTTTTTTAAATAAAGTACTACTTGGTATAATTCAAGTCTACATATAATTTTCAGGTTTATGGCCATTTTGAGGGAATACTTTGTTTTTCAAATCTTTGGCAAATATCAAGGTAACTCTTTTGATCAAGATTTGCTTTGAGAGGCAAAGGAAGAGTTTCAGGTAGCATTCTGTGACAGAAATTTCAAACTTGTAGAATTTCTTGCAGAACACGGAAGCCAATCAGTGAACAGCGCCCCCTATGGGTCATACGCACAGCCAATGAGCGACCGTTACCTTGATCGCTGGCATCGTCCACCAGAATGATTTCGGCCAGCAGATCCGGCGGCGACCGGTTGATAATACTGTGAACATTGCGTAATAACGTGCTCCACGCCTCGTTGTGATACACCAGAATCACGCTGGTCGTGGGTAGATTTTTGGGGTAAACTTTATTGGCGCACCTGCAGAGATAAACGAAAATTAGAACTAGAGTACCTCCAGACAAGTTTTTGTATCTATGAACTCTTACCATCCTACCTATACATATTAAATTTTCAAACCGACACCAAATTTTCAGCATTATGGTACAGTCAGGATGTTATGGTAGACAGTGCTCTTCAACACCCTTTTACTGAAGTATGAAGAATGTACCATTGGTCTATTGAGGATTATGGCAACTTGCCAGTAAGATGGGCTTTAGGAATAATCACCGGAAGTGGTCCTTACATAGAATTTTTCTGGAGATGGGAAGGCATCTTTTTTAAATGTCATTTTCACCACAGCAACAGGATTTCACTAACATAGCAACAAGTAACCAATTTTTGTGCCGTCAACTTCCACAACTCAAAATCTTCACACTTAACCACTAGATAAAAAAATCACCGTCCCCTTTGCCCTTTTCAGTTACATTATCCTGTATTTAAAAAAAAAAAGTAAAACCAAGTCACAATCCGTTCATAGAAATGCTGCCAGTCATACAAACATGTTCCCCTGAAAAATTGAATCGACCCATGCATATTACAAACCGGTGTTTACACGACGTTTATTGAAACAGCTCAGCGCCTAATGCTGGCATTATCCCTGAAGTTTGCTTTTTTTCCGTTCTATAGTGGGACAACAAAGGCAGGATTTCAATAATCAATAGACTGCACATGTTACTCTGGGGGTGGGGACCGACCACGTGTCAAGTCAGATGTGGCATCACCCCCTGGTTTAAATACACACTAATGTGCCACATCACAAGTTGGTTTTTTTCTGCCTGACAGTGTTTGTGTGGAATAAAATCCAAAGGATTTTCCTTCCAATTGGGGAGACATACATTGTACGTTTCCCGTAATCTGTAAACGTGGATAGTTACATCAGGGAAAGGAGGAAAACATCGACCCTAACCAGAAAGAGAACAGGAAATTGTGAGAAAACAAGTAATCTGGCAGGAATCAAACATTCTTGAAGACTCTGAAGCTAATGCATAAATCCGACCTCAGACGATTCAGTCGCACGAGCACTCCAAACTTCTGCCAACATAAAAGCTAAATAAAAATGACTACAATTCCACTCGCCTTTCAGAAAGATTCAGCTAGGGTTGAAATGTCAGGCATTCTATCTTTTTTAAATTAATTCACCCGTTCAACCCTCCTTAGACTAGACCACGCTTAGACAAAAATCGGCATTTTCAACGATGCTAATTCTCACAACATTGCCAAGAGAGAGGGCTTTGTCCTTTTGTCCTTAGTTTCAGCCGTGATTAAGTCGAGATGTTCTGGCTGGGGCATGTAGGGTGAGAACCAATCCCTCATTGTTTATGTTACCCAGGAATGTGCCGATCATGCTGGGGTCAGACACAGCAACCTCTACAGCTGTCTTTAAACCAGTGGCTGAAGACAATGGGGGAGAAGAATGTCATTTAAAGCGGCGGTCTATCATCGTGGCTTCCTCGATGAGGAGAAAAATTAGGGCAGGCCCCGAGAATCTGGGGCTCAGAATAACCAGAAAATGAGGGTATCCTGTTCGAGACTGAGCAAGGGCAAGTTCAGTTCCGGAAAATAAATTGACAGAGATGTTTATTTTTAAAGGAGAGGCTGGTGGGGAGAGGGGTTGTCTTGCTAGGTTAAAAAAGAACAGTTTTATTTTCGTTAGTTTGATATGCTTTGTTTAAATAGAGAATATTGTGGGCATCTTTCAGATTTTATTTCTTCAGATCTGGTACTGACCAAAAATAATTCAGTTCTAAGGGAGTTTCAATTTTTTTAACATACACAATTCACGTAGTATTTAACATGACAAACTAGCAGTGTGATTTTGATTTTTTAATTGAGAAAAATCATAAAATTATGGACAGATGTATACAAAAATAAGGCATGTACTTATGTGTTAATAAGAATACTTAGCATTCCAAGCACAGGCTTGATAAATCTTGATGATCTCTTCTATATGCACCGCTGGATATGACCACATTTTTCTGGACAGGACAAATCACTTTATCAGATGTCACAGTTTAGGTGTATGTGTCATCCAGGACTGAACAGATTACTTGCAGATGGAACAGAGGGACTTTTCCTTTAAAACTTGTTTTGGAAGAGGCAGAGGGCAAAATCCCCAGAGGGTTTACAAGGATAATAGCTATGTGAGTGGGCTGTGAAGAATGTTGTGGGGGGTCGAGGGAACCCCATCAGGGTTTTTATAACTGTGGAAGAACAGCATTCTTAGTTGGGGGAAGTGTTATGCAATGAGTTTGGCACAGGAAAGGATGTTTATGCTGAAGGGGTCAGTGGAGCCAAAAGAGAGCCGCTTAATTGGCTTATGAAGTAAATGGACATTCCATGGAACCTTGTGTTCCCTCCTCTGTGATGGAACCAAACAGGATACAGATAGATTTTGACCATGCACATGCACAGTCCCACATTTGGGATTCGGCCATTTCTTCTTGCTGAGATAAACTCTCACAAGTTCTCAGACATTTTGGGATCTGATATTTTTTTCAGTTGCAAGCTTTCAAATGAGACAAATGGCAAGATTTGATGGGGGAATAACTATCAAAATTTCACCCTTTCTTCTTGTCGGATCGAAAGTTTATTTTTGCATCTGCTGAATATCTGCCCAGTAAAAACAAAAAGCCCATTTCTAGGATTTTGTTGGGGAGAGGGGAATATTTTCAAAACATTTTTACTGACCATGTATGGTCTTTAAAATTAAAGGGGTGAGGCAATAACTTTACATGCTTTTAAAAGAAGGAAGAATTAAATAGATCTCCCAAAAGAAGTACTGTTCTCTCAATCCCTTCCCCCAGGGATATTCCTTTCTGGGGGGGGTATGGTCCTATTTCCCACCCACCCCTACCAAAGCTTAAAACCAACACTGAAGTGGGTTTTATTTCCTTCATTACTCTAGTGGCCTTTGGTTATTAACATAGAAAAGATCTGACTCCAGGCCAAGTCATTACAACTCCCTGTAGTCGGGTTATGGATCTCTAGAGTAGCAAGGGGAGACTGACAATGTACACTGATAAGCCTGCATCCTGCATGTCCCAACCTGTGATGGAACCAATACAACCATGTCCCTGTGACATGGATGACCTGTGGCATTCAGAAGGACTCCATTTGAAGGACCTGTCCTCAGCTGACAAGCACTTCCATAGTTGCTTCACCTCAGCAAGCCCTGAGGCAAAACAGGGGCTCTCAATCTGGCTCACATGACTTGATGATCCCACAGAGCCCCAGTCAGTCGGTTAAAGTTGAAAGTAACTCCATTTTTAGATTTGATTCCCTAATCTGATCTCACTACAACTGCTGCATTACTCCTGGCATTTTAATTAAGACCCACCATCAAAAGAATTAACAGCGGCCCCAAGGAAGTGCCGTTTATAATTTCAGTCTCAAAAAAATATTTTTGTAGAACTTACCTCCCATTTTGTGGGACTGTGGTCGGGCCAAACAAAAAAATAGTTGTTTCCTATTACACCGAAAAATAAATTAAAGTGGTTGGTCGAGGGTAAAATGGGCTTTTTTTACTCTTTAATTTTTATAGCCCAAAAAATTAGGGTCGGATGACGGTCTTTCTTTGGGGGGTGTGTATATTTGTAACAGGTACTAAGTCAGTGTCAGATTAACACTGTACATGTGCTTGTCAATATTACGTATCAGCTCTGTGATTGAGCAGTAAAGCAGCTGGTTGTTGAAATACAAGCACACAAGAGCCGTCCATCTCATGAAAAAACAAATTAAAATAATACAATGTACAGGACCATGTGCACAAAATTTGGCTCGGGGCAAGGCCCCAGAAGTTTTTATACTTTATTGATTTGTCAAATAAAACGATATAGGTTCTGTGTGATTTTGTAGGTTGGGTCGGGTAACCGGAAACACAGCTAATCTTTCTTTGTCCTTATGATGTAGGCATATATTAGTAAAACTTTCAAATTTTGTGTGAAAATGTGCCCAATCAGACTTTCAGAATAAAGATGGGGCCTACTTGAAGAGGACAGACAGTTTATAGAGTTCTGTGTCGCTCAGAGGAGAACTAGTTAGCTTATCATTTTGGAGAATAACAATTGTTTGTCATCAGTGGAATACTACACAGCAAATTATACACTATGTCAGTCTCCAAACCATTTGTAAATAATTCAACAGATTCTTTGCTGCCGCTCTGGTGCCTCATCTTATTTTACATGTGTCAGCTGCAAATCCATCAACCAGGCCTCGGTAAGTCATCAACTTATTAACTCTTTTTTTGTCCGCAAAATGTCTACAATCCTGCTAAATCCTCTACAGTGCAGGAAACCAACGGCACATCCTTTGTACTTTGGGGTCATAGTGGCTGGGATCTGCCATTCATAATCCTTCCAAATCTCCTGTGAATTTGGGACAAATCTGAGAGGGTTAAAGTTGACACAAATTGTGGTTTTTTTTTTTGGGGGGGGGGAAATGGTATCGAATTCTTACCCGCGGGGACGGACGTCTGGGAGTGACCGGTTAACCGATACTCTATCGCTGGCCATGAGGTTGAACTCGTTGATTCTGAATAGCCTCTCTGCCTCGGCCTTGTTCTCCGGCTCAATGATGACTGGCTTGCCCATCTCCCCTGGACCGTCTGAGTTAAACTGCCGAGGCACCTCTGTTGGTTTGAGAGACGAATTGATAATGGTGTCAAGGAGATGATTCTGGTTTAAGTTCTATTCCTTTCATAATATAAGTTTTCAAAAATAGATGTTGATTTCCACTGTCCGTTCACATGAACCAATTTGTCTTCTAAATCCGTGTAATAATATGCCCTCCATTTCAATGCCAAATCATCCCTAACCTTATCTTGATTCTGTATCACCATTTGGGAGGGGAGGGTTACCATGTTCTAAAACTACACATGACATGATTGGATCCCAAGAACTCAACAATAATTCAACAATTTATAGGCCAAGACCTCCATATCACACTTCTCCACAAGTTGTTACTTGCAGCGGGGTCAGGTGCTGTGGCACACTGGAAGTTACTGTGCCACACAACCACGTAAGACATGTACAGGGTATGGTGGTGGGCCCTTCATTCAAATGTAATCCAAGTTGCATCTCGTACCATACATCAAATATCCCGTGACTGTGCTGGTGACAGACTACTGGGCATTTCAACACAGTTTACTGCATTGGGTGTCCGGAAACCGGCCCCACAGCACAGGAGTTTGTTCACTTGCCAAGTGACTTCATACCAATATTGGACCCCACCCACATGACCCAAATAATCGGAGGTTGTATTGGAATGTACGTGTACGTCTAGTGGACTCAAATAAAGACTCATTTTTTCAGATATATGTGACCGGTCCTGACAAAACCCGACGCTTACTATTTCCCATGACACAGTGTGGTTCTACAAAATTTAAAACATTGCATCAGGGAACAAATGGGAAATTTCACCATCAATGAGATGTGTGAAGTTTCAAGTTCAAACCCCCTTTGGCCAACAATGCAGTTTTCATGGGAACAATTTTCTACAAATCATTAAATTGGTTTGTTGACTGTTAAAGGTCATTTTTCTCCATTTCAATTGGAATTTCAAGATCCAGATCTTGGTCAGATTTTATCCGAACTTCTTCAAATACACGTCAAGGGAAAGTTTGTCTGAAATTTTGCCCCAAGTCTTGGGTTTTACTAGAACTGTTGACATATTTTTCTACTTTCTTCAGACCTACACAGAGAAGTTCACTTTTAACGATGCACTGATGGAAATATTTTAGGCAGCCTTATTTACTTTCCCAGTTTCAAATCAACTTCCCTGTGTTATAAACACTTGTACCACAGCAAATTGGTCTTTCATGACAAATGTTTCCATTCTTTGTGCCAACCTGTGGCAACATTGTCTGGCAAATTCAATGACACCCCCCCTCATATGGCACATCATAAATCTGTCTCCGCCTTTAAAAGCTCTACTCCCATGCAGATCCACCAAACCAATACAATCCATCCTTTGGCATGAAATGTTTACATTTGGCATTTATGTACAGAAAGAATCGGACCTCCGCCCTCACTTGCAGAAATAAACAAATTGGCCCAATTGGGTACGTGTAAGCATACAGTTGCTGACCCGATAATCAATTATGAAAAAAATGGTTCTTTGTGAGTTTCCTGACCACCGGGGTTATACTTTCTGAGGCTAAGCTTTCTGCCACATCACTGCTGGCCAATATTCAGACTTAGAATAGAGGCTGAGCTTCAAACAAATCTCAACTTAGTAATTTTGCACAATTAATACACTCGGGACAAACTGGGAGAATTTGACTAAAAGGAAAACATTGGGACAAACCTGAAGTTTTTGCCTAGTGTGACCAACGACCAACAAGATTTTGAGATGCACTGCTGGCAAAAACAATCTGTACTTCTTCTTTTTTTTTTTTCTTTTGAGGCTTGGAAAACAGATAAGGTGGTACCAGGGGTTAAATACAAAGCTGTTCACTGAGGCTTTCTGCGACTTCAAAATATTCCAAATTTTATTGAGTATTATTAGTATTCTCTGCTTCCCTGCACCGTACATCGACACTTCTGTATGTACGTGAATAAATGAAAAGAAAAACTGAAACAAACAGCATCTCCAAAGTGTTGATTTTTGCCGAAGGCTCTGTCACCTGTATGAATTGTAATTGTAAATGTTTAATGCGCATCTTGACACACGCATGACTGCAAGGAGAATTTTTATATTGACGGTAGGAATATTCCGAGGAATTCCTGACACGTGTTAACCACCTGAATTTTTGCATCTTAAATGACTCGTCTCAGCCAGCACTGAGTAACTCCAGAATACTAATAAAAAACCCTGACGATGCATGGCAGCAGTTGAGGAAACTAATATTCAGCGACCCCAATTCATGCACGAATGTATCGGATTGAACGGGACCAGGATATGGATTTCCATAATTCATGGTCAGCACTGCAAGAAATCCGACACTTTGAAAAAAAAATCCAACCCATTCCTTTCCGTTTGACACAACTATTTGTCTACCAAATGGGACTCACAGAAGCCATGTTGCCAGGGGCAGAAATTAGAGTCATTTGTCGTGTTTCAAATTACAGATCTTTAGAAAATCTACATAAAATAAGAAAACCACACACGCTTGCGTTTTTGCAAAATATAAATGAAGACCAGCAAAGGGAAACCAATGCAGGAAGTTGTTCTTACACATGTATGTAGGGTCTACTATATTGATCCTAGATATAATCCCACCAAGTAAATACCCTCTGGGCATTTTTTTTTCCTGAGAAGCTTCCTGACTCCTGTAAAAATTGTCCATTCAGCAGGATATCGTGGTGTTTGCGTTTTTCTTCTTGGGGTACATGGCTCACATGTTGCAAGCAAGTAAACATGGCTGGGTTTTAACTTTCAGAAATCTGCAAGAAACTCCTTACCCAAATTCCCTGATCGGGCTTTAAACTGGAGTAATGGGCACTTTGCAGCACCAATCGGGGATTAAATTAGCGCTGTACGAGTCAACCACCTACCTATTTGTTTTCTTTCTTCAGGCCTGCGTTTCATGAAATCGTTCGCCCTCTCTATGATCCGTTGAAACGGCCCCTGTTTATTCTCGTTATCTTGCTTAGCACAGCTGGGCCCGATGCAAGGCGCGGTGTAGTATAACAACAGTCCAAAGTCAATAAGAATCCATACTAGGGATGTCGCGATGATGATTTTACACTGCCGGCGTTTGGGCAACATGTTGTCGACAAAAGTTCCAAGATTGCAGCTGCTAAAATAAAAAAGTAAGTAGGAATCGGTAGAAAAACCTGCGCTCCCAAGACACAAGCGGAGTTATATTGTGATGGCCCGTCAAAATTACTGACAGAGGATGTGCATGAGGAGTCCAATTCTCGCTTCTCTTCTGCCTTGTGGGGGTTGGCTCCAGTTGCTCCGAGTGCTGAGCTTTGAGGTAGGGGTGTGGCTCAGTTCACTTCCTGGAAAAAACATGCAGAAACCAAAGCGATGCCACTGTCCGTCAAAATTGATTCACCTTGGAGGAATTAGGCTTGCAAAACATCGAACCGTATAAATTCACAAGAGGAACCAATGGAAGAGTATTCAGAAATGTTTAGGCCTAGAGGGGGTAAAAGGGTCATTATGAATGTACAGGTGTATAGATGATGCTGATAGACTTAATAAATTTCCTTCATCCAGTTAAGTTCTCCCTAGGGGTATTAACCATGTTGACAAATATCCCCCAAGAACTGTGGGTTTCGACTTCTACCACACTCCCAACAGCGGACGCCAAACCCCACAGTTCTGGGGGTAGGCCTAGTTTACAAAATCATAATCATCAGCATTTGTTACTGAAGTTATGGAGAGCCTCATCTGTCTGGTAATTTGTATACCACTCTCTCCCACTACCTCACTTGTTTTTTTGGCGTTCATTTCCTTTAGCACCCTGTTCCTATGATAAGGAAACCAAAGTCCACTTTCTCAGACTAACATTTTGACCTTAAGAAACCATTACTTAATCCTGAAAAGCCTAGGTTAGGTAAATTTTTACAATATTTATTCAAGAAAAACCACAAATTTCTAACCTCAGTTTGGCAAAAGATAACTGCTCTGTCAAATCACAGAATCCTGCCATTTTGTTTCTCATCTGGTTACCCGAACTCAGGCATTTTGGATTCATCAAAAAAAATCTCCATCCAGGTCAAAGAACCAGACTACATTCGTTAATTTGTCATCATTCATATCTCTTCAGGGCGGTCATGTACATTGCCATTTTACCCCCAAATTTCCCTCAAAACCAAAATCCCTGTTCCCTTTTCTTACTGATATGAAAGAGGACATCACCAACCCTTTTCTTGAAGTTGTTTTGAAAAAGTAGAATTTGTTCCTTTATCATAGGAACAGGGTTCTAAAGGTTATGAACACCTGTTTTTCCCTCTTCCTAAACTTGTAAAAGTAAACTCTCATCCTTTTTTGTGTTAATTTAAACCGTCTGCCCAGGACATATGAACACCTCAACACAAACTTGGCAAATAAACTCTTCTTAATCGAAACTTGTACTGCAAACAGACATATACCAAACAAACCCCATTTCAACGTAAAAACTGCACATGATGGAAGATGATGGAACATTAATGGGGACACAACTGGCAAACGCAAACAAACACATCAATAAATAAGAATATTAAATTTCCAGCGACGTGTAACGTTAGCATAAATAGGCCCACCCATGCCTTCGTGTAACGTCCAATCCATGCGTTTTAACTTTCTTTCCGGTTCAACATGATCAAGTCGTTGGTGAAAAGATCCACAGCTGTCGACATGACTTAAAAGTGGCACAGACATCACTGCAAAGATCATAATAATTTCATGTTCTGAAGAAAATAGATAAACTGAACAGAACTTACAAAGAGCGGCGATGACGACTCTTCCTAGGCATAGACATTGCGGCGCGGCCGCGTTGGCAGCAAACGATCCTCTGCGCCAGTGCTGGTCGCCATTTTGATTTGACACAAAATTGGGTTTGCACGACAATCGTGCCTCCTCTCGAACCGCAAGAGGCGTAGGAATCAGTTCTCTAAAAGTAAGACCAAAATCTACATTGCATTGGCGCTTTGCGTCACACATGATTAAAGTTCACCCATGTTTTCATATCTGATTGATTTTAATATGATTTAAAAATGAAGACTATGGAAGGATTGCACCAAAACTCGAATGTGACTTTTTTTCTATATTTGAGTCTGTAGTCGTTTTCCCCACACATTTAGAGCATAGAGATTCGACACAGAAGTTTTATTTTATGTGGACTCGTCAACACAATGTGCAGTCGTGAACATGTATTGTACATTTACCTTTTGACTGTCAGCGTTGGTACGAGTCAAAGTTTTTTCCCCTATGTGAATTACGCCAACACTTTATTAACAGATAAAAAAGAGAGATCTGTTTCTCAGGTCACAATATCTAATAACTAGATAGGATAAATAGTTCCTTAACCAAAATCTCCTACTTTTTTTCTTGAGTTTTTGGCGAACGTTTACTTTTTCAAGAGACAGATCCATTACGCCCCGCCCCGTTGTGTTCTGACCAACCATAGCCATGAGTTTGTCCTACATTATGCAAGCACAAACGCCCGATCGTGCAGCCGCGCATGGGAGGCAATAGGTGTAGGGTGGCATTGGGTAAAGGGGCGCACCTGTTAAGAGCAAGGGTCCGTGCTCTATAATTAGAGTTACGTTTACAGTGGGCGGAGCTTACTGGGTCGACGCGCAGCGACGTCAACGCGCATAAGACGTCGGGGGGAGGGGCAAACTGTTGGGGAACACAACGGTGGGGGGGAGAGGCATGACTTGTCTCAGATTCAAATGAAAACAGAAAGAACTTGTAACGATAAGAACGATACAGAAGAGACAACTCGCTTGTAACATATTCATCGCAATGTTTTATTTCATAAAATACCTTTGGAAACATGTTTCCTGCCATCAATTCACAATGCTTTGCATGCATATGTGAACACCTTCGTCTAAAATTAAGAGAAAACGGGACGGCGTACAGTTTTTCACAGGAAAAGTGACAAAATACGCCCGAACTTCATGATTTAACTCAACACAAACCTTGCAATCTTCCGGAATTTCAGGTTTGTGCACTGCGTCGGTATCTTTTGTGACCTTCACAAAATGCTATTTAAAGCCGGTTATGCATCAAATATTTTCCCTTCAAACAGGAAAACCAGCCATTCTGGTTCTTCAATGTAATACATTTTTTGTATTTATAGTGTGTCCATATTTCCACCTACAGAAGCCAATGTAGACAAATTACCGTCAGTGAGCCGTTTCAAAATATCGAACTGCATTCTCTCTCCGTGAAATACTTGTACCCAAACCATGCCTCAATACACAGAATCTTCCAATGGGCAAAATTCCCTTTATTTAAAATGCAAAAGGAGACTAGAAACGGTACAACTCAAACGTGGACCATCTCAAAATAACAAGTGTGCAAGGCGCCCTCTAGATTAAAAAAAAATTGGATTTTTATGACATAAGTTCATGAAACAAGTCGTCTTGAAGCTAGAGGATTGTTTCATGGTTCATGCTAGAATCTGGGCAAAATATTGGAATCCAAAATATAAATTTCGTGAGACATTTTGTATCTTGAGAAATGACATTAATATTGGCCAAGACGGCCATTTCACAATAGTGTGCCACCAAGAGTTTTCAATGCGTTTGGAAAGGGTCGACAAATTTCGCGCGTTATGATTGGCCAATGTATTGCAAACTCTTGGTGACGCACTATTGTGAATCGCCCGTATTCAAAATATATAGAAAAAATGACAGTTTTTCTAACCATTGACGTCAACAGAGGGCACTACGAACAATGACTGGATACTTCCTTCATGGGCAATTTCATCACGCCCTCATCCGTGGAAATGTTTTTATTTTTATTGTCAGGGCTACGTCGCATTGTTGTGACAAAAAGAGAAATGTGCACTATTTGCTTTAATTTATTTTTAAAAATGTCAAATGTTTATGATCCCTATGGGGCAGCGCGGACATCCAGGATTCTCGCAAAATGACAGGTACTGCGCCGGTGGAAACAGCGACCTTGGCGACGTACGCACGCACCAACCGGTCCGATCCGAGGATCGGGTTATACAATCTTTCCTTGATCTGTACGTCCGCGCCGCGCGCTCGTTGCAGTTGTTTTCATCGGCGCGGTGTGGTTGCTACCCGTATTTTTGCGATGTCCACGCTGCCCCACTAATTAGCATTCGAACCCAGTACTGTTAACGAAATTACACTAAAGGTATGAGGAAAAGAACAGAGCAGAGGCGTCGAAGTAGGAACGAAAAAGTGGCAAAAATCTTCCATCAATTAAAACAAAATCATCTCTTGTGGTTGTTAACCTAAGATTACATAAGCATTGCTAGAGTGCACAAGTAAAATACACTAAAGTTTGAAATTTCCATAAAAAATATACACTCACATTCCATTTACAATGTATTTCACTCTTTGCATATCGGTACCAATTTCAATTGGTTTTTGTCTATTAAGAATATTCCTTTTGTGGCAACAGACATTCTGGTTCAAAATCCTTGTTTGCTTCTCTTCTAAAAGCACTGTTAAAACATCACAGCTGATTGGTTACACTGTCGCCATGTGATCCTGACTACTGTTCTTATTAGTGGACAAAATGTCTGCACAATCTAAAGCTTTGGAACAGGCAATACGATTGGCTTCTCTGAAAGTGTCAAAAAAGGTAGATTCTAATTGGTTTTAAAAACAGGCCATCATCATCACATCATTAGAGAAAACTGCAAAATTGAGAAGGAAGCTCATTCCGGATAGATCCATATGGTTCATTTCAAAATCCAACGTACGAAACAAAATTTAGAAATGCTTCAAAATTTTAAAATCGTACAGACTGAACTCTTTAATTTGCCAAAAAAACTAATTGTATTTTAAAAAATACTTTACAATATAAAACATACTAAAGTATCTATACAATGCCCGTGGGTTGTTCACATACAATGGTTGTCCATTACAAGCGAAAAGAACATTGATCACCTGACAATTCTCATTCGTAATTTTGTCCTACATCTTGTCGATATTTCAAATAAATTTTTGTTACAGACCTTTTTCCTGTGATGTCACAATCGTGCTGCACCACGATCTGTTGTGATGGTAATGAGTGGATAGTGTTGAGATGGTAATCTACTTATTCAAGATAAATTAGTCAAGCATGCAGCATTCACATTTGCGTTTGTCCGTGGTTGAAGCTGCCCATAACAATATATGCGATGACCGTGGCCACGGTGGCCCACACGTGGTGGTATTGTTTACGTTTAGCGCAAACCAGTCATGTGGGTGGAAAAGATCTACACACATGCGCCACTACCACAAGAAGGAAATGATGAAGAGTTGACAGGGACTTCATTTAAGTTACATTTGCTGCAGCTGGTGCTTTCCTGACCAATAACAAACTCACTGAGATTTTGACCAACTTAGGGAAGATATTGGCATCATTCTGCAACCTTTACATGGAAGAGATGTTTTGTCTCCAGAAAGAACGGTGGAAGGATTGACTCCTGGCGCCCGTGTCTCGTCGATTCAAACATCTAGAAAGCTCTACAAAGAGTCTAACTCTCCTCCGATTATATCACTACCTCTGTCATAAAACTTTGGCATACATTTGGCAAAGATTGGAGCTTCCATTTAAAAAAAAAAAGATATGGGGGAATCCATCAAATCTCACTCCATTTTCCTTTCAAAATTGTAACTTAAAAAAGATCATCATCTTTACACTAATGGTAACTTTTATACAAAAGTCTAATGGTCTTCCTATTTTTTCTTGGGCAATATTTGAGGATGACTCTGTTCAGTGCTAAGGCTTTGCTGACTAAATACAAATTTACCAGCAATTTCAGGGCACACCCCACACAGGGGGAGCACAGCCCTATTAAGTCTTATAAAAAAAATGTAATGTCATTAACAACTTGCTATGTACAAGGAAAATGCTTAGATTTTAATATGGCACTTTATGAGAGGGGAGCTCCACATATATACAGTTGAGATTAAATTAATCCTGTTCTTTTTAAATACCAGTCATTTATCTGTTAGCAGAGTGGTAACATGTTGGGGGTGCCCCTCATATTTACAAACGGAACTTGAAATATTCCAGTTCAATGCAAAGAGCCAAGTTATAGCCAGCAGAGAACATTTGAACCATCTTGGCAAGGGAGGCAACTTGACTTTTTCTCTCTCAGAGAATGTCAACTCTGACCTGTGAACGCTGACACCATCAGCTGTTGTATCAAAGGTTTTCTCCTGAGAGGTGTTATTTTGGGGACTGATTTAGATCACCATTTCATTGGAGAGGATTGTGGGTCGAAGGTTTTCTTGCTGTTTCCGCCGTAGGCTGCGTCGGATTCCATCTGCTCGTCGGTAAGGCTCATTTTTCAGATCTGCGAATGAAACAGTGAAAAAATCCTCATTACTTAGACCTGGCATGTCTCGCACCAGGCGTTAATAAAAACAGAAAACATGAAAATTGACATGCACGCATCGATGGTCTTGGGTTCAACCCAGCACGTGGTATCTATGTCCTTGTGAGCCAAGAACTTCATTCCAATTAAGCAAAATGGCTACAGCAGGGTAGCCATGACGGCAGCATACTCATAATAAATGTGCGATCATTCAGCTCAGTGCAATCCTACTGTACTCACCAAGGAGTTACAGTGTACAGGAATGATTTCTATGCACGGTTATCAGGGGTAATAAAAGGGTGGACCCTTGAGGGTATGTATATACCTTCAAAGCATCCTTACACTCCTTCAAAGTAAAGAAAAGAATCAAAGAATACAGAAGCCTTCGTTCAGCAATTTTAAAAAACGCTGTCCGTACCTGAGATAATATTTTCGATGGCTCCGTCGGAGGCTTCTCGCCTCTTGTCCTGATGGTTCCTGTGCTTCTTCTGTAGCTCAAGCACCATGGCGTCCTGCCGGGAAGAACCAAAAAAAATCCCAGATGAGACGCAACCAAAGTGATTCAAGCTGAGTTGACAGTGGCATTGTTACTCAGTAACTCTCAGCACCTCAGAGGCAGTTTGAGCAAGAACCGTTTGTCAACTATTTTGCCCGGTACCCAGGATGTTTTGTGCACAGGTTACCAGGGAAAATTAACCACAGGTTAACAATTGGTCATCAATGGAACTTGCCGATATATGTTTCAAAGCGACCTTTTACACAGTGCACAAGATCACTGGCCTGACATCAAATTGCTAGAGCATACTTCTTGTAGTGAAAACCACTTTACCTCACCATAAGAATCCTCTCAAAATATGTGGTTATAATGATGCAGTTGCTGACAATGCTGGTTTTCAGACATACACTCCCATATATGAAGGGGTAGGAACAAACAGCGCCCTCTATTGGCAAGGCACATACCTGATTGATCTTGTTCTGATCTTTGTGTTTGCGTGCCTTCTGAGCAGCCGCAATGTTTGCTGCAGTCTCTAGGGCCGCTTCCTGCATTACAGGGAAAAATAGAAAACCTTCTCTGAATACAATGTACATGAAATGTCCTATAAAAAGGACAACTGCAGAGTATTTTTTCAGAAACTCACGCAAAAAATTTAACCAAGTACGCTACACCAGAAATAAAACCAAAACATTTAAACACAGTTTTCCTGTTCTGCGGGAAGGGTCAGGCGGACGGAAACATTACCTTCTGTTTTCTTCGCTGTTCATTGTCAGCTTCAGCTTTCTGAAATTAAACCACCAAAGCATAAAAATTAATCATCAACATCCAACAGAATGTGGCATATATTCTTCAACCCCTTGACAACGGGAATTTCTTCCTGCAAGCCGACTCCAAGAATTCCAGCCTCGCTTGGCCACAAAGGCCACCTGCCAAACCGCAAATTCTCGGTTTGTGGCCCTGCATGCTCTGCGCGCTTTGAATTACACGGTGAAAAGGCTGATTGTTTGGTGGCATGCGGCTCTACTCACCCTTCCACATTCCCGTTGCCTCTTTTCAAAGTGGGGACTATTGTGAAGCTGGTGATTATGATGCAAAATCAATCTTTTCATTTCTGGGCTACGCACAAGGACCAATTACCATATATACAAGAGCCAGGGTCTGCCTTCTTTCACCGTGTTCGCTCGAGCGTGGGCCGAGAATAATCGCTGAAAAGCGGGCTGAGGATCTCAATTTTTACGACGGCTCTACCCGCGTCCTGCGCAAAGGGGTTAATGCTTGCTGCAAAGCTCCCATACCGTTTACAAATGCATACTTTATGCCCACATTCACTGTTCTTTTCAACAACGGCAATTCACTGATGAAGAAATGATGAGCTACCTTGTAAGAGTTGACAAAGCGGTGGAAGAGGGCAAAGAACGTGCTGGGTGGGCACATCTTGGGGTTCTCGCCATAGTAACCAACAGCATCATTGTACGCTTCCTAGCAACAAGAACAGGGCAGCAGATGCAAAGAACCAATCAAGAAGTTTCATATTAAAACCAGCATATTTCATTTCCTTCATTACAAATCAATTTTTTACGGGGTCAGCGACAACTTCATGGGCAACTTTCATAAATTTGGCTATTATAGTCAGATTTAATTCATAACCCACTCGTGGAAGTTGGATTCACTCAAATTGCAAATTTTGGTGACTTGAAAGAAGTGTCTGTGCTTATTACCTGGGCTTTCTTCATGTCACTGTCAACTTTTTTGACCTTGTCTTCATTGGACAGGAGGAAATCTCTCAAGATAGAGTTCTCGTGCTGCTGGGCAAACTCCCTCTTGCAAAGCTGGATTCCTGCCGTCAAATGCCTGATGTCTAACGTCAGGTTCTCTATAGAAACTGGAGATGGTTCAACAAAGACATTTATTCATTAACTTCTATCCGGCATCATGTATTGTCAAGAAATAAAAAGACAGCCCAAAAATGTCCAATAGGCCTGAGTCAATTCAAATAATTCACTATTTGAATAGTCGACCTTCAATTTGATCGAATATCTGAGTATTCAGTTGCAGGGACCGGCAGATTGTTGATGAACTAACCATATACAAAATCAGTTGTGATGATACACTTAACTGTACATTATGATCAATACAATAGCTTCTCACATCTAGGAGTATTTCCAGCCATGATATAGCAAGATTAAAGAGATGAACAAGACTTCTTGCCCTGTTGAAAATTTCTATTTCTTTTAAATTGTTTGATGAATAATTTACTTTTTAAATCATTGTAAGATTTCCGACGCTTTTCATTTGAATCTGCTTCAAACAAGCCTCCACAGTGCATTTAAAACAAAAGAAAATTTGTCCATCCTTTCATGACCTTTGTATTTGAATATTCAAATTCAAAAAAATAATATTCGAATATTCAACAATCGATCGAATATTCGGCACATCCCTTATGTCCAATGAGATTTGAGCCACAAAATAAACCGGTCAACAATTAACTGAAATTAGAAAAACTCACAAATACAGGAACAAAAACCCTCAAAATATGCTCTCACCTGCAGATGCCTTTTCGACGTATTGAAGATCAGAGCAGAAATCGGCTGCACCGGGAAACTTGCGTTGCACTGTCTCCACAATGTAGTGCAGCAGCGTCATGGACCGGTCTGTCGACTTGGTGTCCAGTAACTAAAACAAAAAAGAAAGCAAATAATACAAATATGGGTGTCAAGAAAAAAGCACACAACGAGAAAGCCAATGAGGAAGAAACGGACAGAAAATTTCCATAAAGCAAAATGCATACACACGAGGAAAAACATGAAATTCATAATGATACAGGAAAGGCTAAAAAGCCCATAGCAAGGAATACGCATAGATGCATATCTGAAAATATCAGGATAAAATAGCTTGCTCATGGACACGAGCTGGCTAGTAGTTTTTTCTTACCGTGTCCAGACTCTGCAACTTGAAGCCGTATGCTGCCCCTCTCTTGGCACTGTTCAAGTAATTCCCAAAGGCCAGGACGATCTCCAAGATCTTCTTGAGACGAGCCGAGGTCTTGATGGTGAGAGATGCTGATGTAATGGCATTCAATTGCTAAAATAAAAATATTAAGAAAGCTCAGTAAATTTTTGTGGAATTCCTCGTACATTTTATAATCTTTTTTAACCTTCAGAAATCACAAGTTGTAAATAAACAGGCTTCGATGAGAAAATTATTTTCCACTGATTTAAAAGCAGACAAAACTTTCCACTCGATTATACTGAAAGATTTTAATATAAACCAGTCTTTGATTGGATTCTTTCCTCTACAAGATCAGCTCCACAACCATGCACCAGGAATTTTTTCACGTGAAACGAGTCTCAGATTTGAGATGTAAAGTATCGTGTCACATCTACCACCCACCGGCTTGATCGCCTTGATTGTGTCGGCAAAGTTACCCATGAAGCTCATGACGGACAAACGGTCTGCCAGTCTCTCCACTTTGGACAACTATTGGGACCAAAAAAAAAGAGCAAGTCTTGAAAGTCTACCGAAGAAGACAAAATGAACAATTGGAGGATATCTAAAGATTTAAAAGTCACAGCTGTGTGGAAAACTAGTCACAAATAAAACGGGTTTTGAATAGTAATCTGCTTCAGCTTGGAACTGATTGTTTTTGTTCTGTCAACTTACGCTGATCATGAGTCTGTCTTCTTCTGTCAGTTGCTCGATGGGTTTCTTATCTTTCTCGTACTGTTTGAAGGCTTTCACTTCCTGCTCGTTGGGTACAAATCGTTGCAGCTGCTCCACCGTGTCCAGTTCCAACAGGCTCAGATCCATCCTGGAGAAGATTAAAAAAGTTTCCAATAACTGTCCCACACAAAGATTGTTCAAGTCAAAAATTTTCTCCTCCAACCATTTCCAGGAGATAGTTTGCTTTATGCTGGAAAAAAAAATGGGTCAGGTCAGCACTGGTGACCCACAACTGGAAGTCAAAGCTGCCAGAACCTAAACATGCGTTGTGTTCTTAGGCAAGGTACTTTATCCCAATTTGCCTCTTTCCACACCAGCCACAGCAGCCAGGTAGAAAATAAACTTCGAACAAATTTCTGTACTTCATAGCTCCTTGAAATTGATCCGAGTGCACTAAGGATTCAAGCATTTGCTTCGAAAAATTCAACCTACATGCCACACTAGCATTCGATCTAGAGGGAATAGAAACACGTCCAATTTATTTCTGCACCGAAAACACAATGGGACAGAGTTTGGAACATTTGTTTTTGAGGGGGGTCCTGTGAGATGCCAGGCAAAAAAAAAAAGCAGCCTTACCTTCTGATTGCCTCTGTGATTTGCTTGGCCGACAGCTCGATCTTCCGCCGCATGATGGAGATGTTCTGCAGCCGGTTGGCGTCCAGCAGCGACTGCTGCTTCTTCTTGGAGGGGGACTTTTTGGGCCCATCCTTGGCCGTAAAGTTGCCCGTGGACTGGTTCTGGGTCTTAAACATCTCCTCAAAGTTCTCAAAGTTGATGTCCTGCAGGGAAAGGGGTGGCGGAAAAGCATTAAAGGATTGAAATACCTGTCCAACGGAATAAGGAACTCTCCTGACAGGGGTATTGTGAAATGAGGAATGAGTCATTGTCTCTCGCCCACCTTCATGACTTTGGTGTCGTCAAGTTCGCTGAACACGGTGCCACCGATTTGATTGGGCATGAAGGGACTCCAGTTGAGGAGGGGCAGACGGTATTTGGTATGGATCTTGCCTTTTATGGTCACAGCTGTATATCCAAAAGGCAAAATCATTAAAAAAAGTGTATGGACACAAAGAAACTTATGTATTGATTAAGCAAACAAATGAAATCACTTGACTGACATCAAATCATTCAAATCAACCCAATAAACTGAATCACTAGATTCAAAATGACACAAATCAAATCTAAATTCTCAAATCTTCAATCATTTTCAAATCAATTCAACTTAGAATAAACTGACTCCAATTTAAACTGCAATGCAAAAGTTCAACTTAGCAAGGCCATATAAATGGACTTGAAAAGTCAAACCCGAATATTGCCCAACCAAACTGCACAAAGCATATCACTGGAATAAACTGAAAAATACCAATGGAATCAGGTTAGATCAGAGCCAATTCGAATGGACAGCAAGTGCAAAAATACATGGAACTTTCAGACAGAAACACCACTGATATTAAGGGTCATCCAATGACAAACTACATAGCAGTCTGAAGCGTCCACTTACATCCATCTGGGGCTGCTCCAAGGATACCGCCAGGGAGAGGGGGAGGTCCCGGCGGGGGAGGGGGTGGAGGTCCACCACCAAATGATGGGGGTGGGGGAGGGGGCGGGGGAGTTGCACGGGGAGGGGGGGGGGGGGGGGGTGGGGGCGGTGGAGGTACTGCAGAAGAAAAATGAGAAAAAAGGGCTGTTATTGCTTGCTCGGTCTTTAAGATTTCTACATGTGTCTCCAATTGGTGTGAATTATCACCCTCTCTTTTAAAGTTCTTGCTGATTGAGAAATTACTTTCGAAGCTTTGATCTATTTATCATTTAGAAATGCAGGTACAGACATACGCTACCTTAAGGGAGAAGTGTCTTATTTCCACATTATATGCTTCATTTTCAAGACCTGAACTTCGCTCCACCACACTAAAATTGAGCCAATCCATAAGTCACCTCTGCCTATTCAAAGTCACGTTCCTCAATTTTAAAGAAAATATTTGGTATATTATCTACTGTCTGCATCTACTTACAGTCATCTGGGGGTGGGGGGAATCCTCCACCAGGTCCGGAGCCTCCTCCACCACCAGGTCCGCCACCGCCAGGTCCGCCACCGCCAGGTCCGCCACCGCCTGGGCCACCAGGTCCTCCAGGACCACCACCACCGGGGCCAAAGCCCCCTGGGCCACCGCCCCCAGCTCCACCCCCTCCACCACTCCCTGGTCCTCGGGCAACTGAATTTCGTTTTAACGTCTCGATCGCGACATCGGCCTCCTTCTTCTGGACCTTAATGTGATAGTTCAACAGAAACAAAAACATTGATCTTTCCTGGAGGAAGACTACCGAAAATCTTACTACAAATCTTCCCGAAGCCTTAGAAATCCACCACTGTTCATGAACACATTTCTCATACATTAACCTACATGAAACCTAACCCAAACTTTCAAAGGGGTATTAAGCCCCAGTGTAAATGAATGAATAGAGTCTGGGCTCTACCTTCCTCGATCCTACAAAACCCTGTAACATCTCCAGATGGCTTGTGGAAGATTCAAGAGACTGAGCAGTGTTCAGACTGCACCCAAGACTTGATACAAAAAACCCTGCTCAAGGAACTGCGTGGATCTCACTGGTCCGACGACCTTACCCTGAGGGTGTCCAGGTCTTTGGTAGCTGAGGCTAGTTCCAACTGAAGCTCTGCTATTCTAGCAAGAGATGCATCTTCCACCTGTCGCAACTGCTCGTTTGTCTACAGAGACAGAAAACAAAAAAATGTTTAATGTTAAAAAAAACCACGGAAAAATTTTTTAAAAGGCTCGCTAGACATCATTTCTAAGCAGATATCCCTAAATGCATGACAGGTTTTCGTAACAGGTATTTTTAAAAAAGTACTAACTAGAAGCCAAGAAACTTAGTCTCAAAGGTAAATACTAAAAGTAAGGGAACCTTATATGTTGGATATTAGCCTTACTTGATAGAGGTTCTCTTCCAAATGTCCGACTCTCTCAAGTGCCAGGTTCTTGGTGTCTGAGTCTTCCATTAACTGGCCAACGTCAAACATGTTGTCCAAGTAGGCCTGGATCTGCGTGTGGAGGCGGTCGCTCTCTGTGTTCTTCAGTTTCTGTGAATTGCAGAAGGCACGAGGTTAGACACAAGAAATGTGGCTCAACTTAGTATGATATGAGATAAGCTCAGTTGAAACAGAGCTAAGAGTCAAGCTAGGATTGGATATAGGATAAAGGTTAGGGACTCAAAAACTAGGGACTTGGTATCAGTTTTGAGACAGAGGTTGAGGGACTGCATCAGAATTACAACTTAACTTGTTATTAGACTTCAGATAAAAGTTAGGTGCTGAAGCAGAACTAAGACTCAACTTGGGATGAAATGTGGGATAAAACTTAAGGGTTGAACAAGAACTAGGACTTGACTTGGGATGAAATGTGGGATAAAACTTAAGGGTTGAACAAGAACTAGGACTTGACTTGGGATGAAATGTGGGATAAAACTTAAGGGTTGAACAAGAACTAAGACTGGACTTGGGATGAAATGTGGGATAAAACTTAAGGGTTGAACAAGAACTAGGACTTGACTTGGCATCAGGCAGGAAATCCAATCCAACTGATCATTAGAACTAGTACTAGGACCAGTGCACAACAATTATGTGGCTTTTTTTAGTTCATACCTCAACTGGGAACCAGGTGTGTGTTATACAGTAACTTTGGACACAAAAGTAGCAAGGGCAGATTAAGGGTGGCTAAAAGGACCCCTTCCCTCCCCCAAAAAACAAAATGAGAGGTAGGTGATTTTTTCCTCTCGTTCCATTTCTTCCCACAAGTGTGCAAAAAGCCACCAAAGTAGCCTTACACGGAAAATTTCCAAATTTTGGGGTTCCCCAAACAAATCCCCCACCCCTCCAAAAAATTGGGCTGCGGCTCTGCCCTTGGAAAGCAGAAACTACAAGAACCTTCTCACCTCCAAGTATTTGTCCAGTCCTAACTTGGTGAACTCAAACTGTAGATACGCTCGGAAGTTCATGTCCTCCACTGAGTGTACAACTATGTTAATGAACTGCATGCATGCAACCTATCCAAAGAGAAAAGTACACACTGAAATCTTACTAGACGACAGAAAAGTTCCCAACTTGGTTCGGCAGGAATGTGAGAGTAACTTGCCTTTCTTGGGTGCAAAGTCGACAGCAACAACAAACTTCAATAATCGCCTTTAATATCTCCATTTTGAGAAATGATTGGCAAGTTTTATTTATAATCTTTTTCAAATACAATCTGAAATAGATGTGATATATTATGAAATGTCTCTCAGAAGGCTTGCAATGTGCAATTGAGATGATTTTTCAGTGGCTCAAAATTTGTTCCAAGGATTCCTTTGCTAAGAGCTTAACTAACATTTTACTGTTTACGACTCAGAGAAAACCTTTTAATGCTCGATGTCCTTTCTACGCATAAGATTTTAAAGGCGGGCAATTGCATGTATAAGTGGGGTTGAAAAAACAATGGGAAATTGTGAGGTTTTGTCACCCAAACTTACCATGAAGTCTATATTTGTGTCTTCATATTTCTGGAAGTACTGAAACAGATTCTCAAACCTATACCTCTCGCCGCACTCCTGGAAGGAACGACAAAGGAAAACTACCAAGTCTATGGAGAGATCTTGATGCTCAACAGTCACCTCTTTGTTTTGGGGTAGGTGTGCAACCAATTAATTTGGTCTGGATTTTTCTTGGCTCATCAGATCAAGCTAGGCTTAACATTTCTCTACACTGTTTATCTGATCGAGTGAGTAATATGTCGCTGCCAAAGTCAGAAATTTTTCGATGGGGAAAAAAAAAATGGATGGAAGTTCCAACGTACGAACCCCTGGTCTGTCCTGTTTATTTTGACAGCTTGAATGATTCAATCCTATGACAAATATTTCATTTTCCATTCTGATATGAATATAAACTCTCTGGCCAGCATTGCTTATCGTAGCCTTAATCCCAATAAAACCTTCAAATTAATTTTCTCTCCTTGGACTGTCATAATATTGAAGTCGGCTGGTCTTGCGGTCATCACTCACCAACTTGAAGTTGTCGAAGGCATGGAGGATTATCTCATGTCCTCCCTTGACCAGGCAGACGGCCGCAAGGAGCTCCAAGACCAAGGCTTTGGTTCTGGGGTTGGATAAAGAAGATTGTTGTCTAGAATGTGATTGAGGCCCGGTTCTCATGTGTTTGTAAGTGCACAAGTGTTAGCAATGCACACCTGTTCCTCATGCAGTTAAGAAACTTGGTGAAAATACTACTTTTCTTGTACTGTGAATAATATCTTAGACCAGATATTTGTTGGTTTCCTTGACTGGTCCTCTTTCTTCTGCTACGGGTAAAACTTATTCCCAAATGCCCTCTGAACCTGTTTTTCAGCGAGGGGAAAACGTGGCATGGACCCAGGCAAGTCAAGACGTCTCCACTACCTACGTTGTGTGGACATCTTATGTTCTCAGTTCAACACAAGAAATAACACGCTTGTCCACATATAGCGGTGCACATTTAGGAGGGCCTTTTGTCAGAAAATTTTGTCATTTTCTGATTGGGTATATTTCAGAAAACTTTTTTTCTTACCTTGGGCTCTTGTGATTGAGGCTGAGTGCTATTGCATTGATACATTCGTTGTGGTTTATCACAAGATTGAAGCCGTACTGTAAAATAAGAGGGTGAAGATGCGTTGTTTGTAGTAGACAGAAGGTTCTGGGATCCATGACAGGGGAAACACGAGGGATGTTGCATGGCAAAGGGAGGTGAGGGTTGGTTTGTTTTTCTGTCTGTTTACCTGAAAGTTCATGATTGCCCTGCAGCACATGATGCAGACGTGGACATCGTCCCGCGTGATGGCCAGGTGGTTGGGTGACCCACCAGGCTTGGAACCGCGCCGGGTGCTTCGCACGCTGCGCGACGAGACGGTCTTGGGGAGGGTCTCCTGCTGCTCCTCAAACCTGAGAAGTCAAGAAACAACATGTCATAGGAACGGGTAGCACTGGAGACTTTCAAGTCCATTTAAAAGTCTGCCATGTGTGAATGCGCAAGTCCAGCCACTGTTAGGCAGGGAGCTAACAACAAAGAAATGCCCCTGTAAAAGACTTGTGATTTGACTAGAGACTGGTAACGGACTTTGTACAACTACAGTGCTTCTTGCCTTGACAGACTGTTGCTAGGCACCCTGCAGCTACCTAGGTGGTTGAGCATTTGAGATATCTACACTACTGAGCCAGAGGTCAGGGGTCACAACCTACGAGAGTCCCTCCAAAGACTTATTCTCCACAGACTGATGAAACTGCTAACATTTGAACACAAATAATGTGTGTGTACTGTATCAATATCAACATTGTACACTTATCATATAATATACATGTATTGTAAACATAAATATTGTTTATAACTGGAGATGCATTTTCTGTGACTTCATCCCTTTCAAAGCGCAGCAGTTTTCAGAAACTCTGCAATGGAGAAACAAGGTTTGCATGACAAGCATGGCGGTAGTCTACCACAGTCAAAATCTGGAGCAATCCAAAAGATGAAGTCATTCAGTGTCACAAACACGGCCTGTAATCATTAAGTCTGGTTCCTTATGCAAACACAGAAGTCATGTTCTTAAATACACGCTCTCAATGTCACTCAGTAAACATCCGCTTCCCTCTAAACAAACACGCTGGTTCCGCTCAGCAGTGACATCATGCAGGAAACTACATCAGTTCTTCGACTGCTTGCGAATATATTTATATTAAATACAGTAAAAAGATAATCGATGACTCGCGGTGTCGTGTTGCTGGTATATTTATATTCACATTAAAATATACATTCAACTTCAAATTAAATCAGGTCATGTTCCCCTTTTCACTTTTGTTTTCAAAAAGTATCACTTACAGAACTTCCCTAAGTGAAAGAACTTTTACTTTATTATCTTCTGGGTTGAAACAAATGCGAGTGGACAGATTTGGCTGAACTTTCACTCTGTATTTTTGGTCTTCGGGTTTAAGTCAATTTAGTTTCAGACAGCAGGGGAGGGGAATGTTTCTGGAATTTCCCGGAGCAAAAATCAGGTCATAATAATTTGGAAGTGAAGGTTACTGCAGCCTGGTGGAAATGGCGGCACACTGTGCCATTGGGCAATTTAGAATTTTAGAAAGGCACAACGTGTAGTTCTTCTCAGAGCTGCGGAGTACCAACCAAACCACATAACAATTAATTAAATTTGTATTTGTATTAAATTTGCGCTGTCTACATACCAACGATTGAATGCGCATTACAAAGAAAGACGAGTACAACAAAAATTACTTCAGAAAGCAAGATTTGAAAATGTGTCAAGACAACAGCAAAGACTTCATCAAACACTGAAACATAAAAATTATAATTACATAAGAACGAGCTAAAGACAGATCCCAACTTAAAAGCTTCAGAATATAACTGAAACAATTTTACTGGGGCTATGACATACACAATACTGCACATGCCTTGTGCACAATTTTCCTTGGAAGTCTCCAAGGTTTGTGCATTGTACTAGTCCAAATGAAGAGCCACCAACGTAGGGCAGGATAGCTCAGTTGGTAGAGCACCAGTACGGTGTTCTGGAGGCCGCAGGTTCAAATCCCGCTCCAGTCAATTTCTTTGTTCATCTTCATAATCATTTGTAACGAATCACATGATCACATAGGTGGGTCATACTCAACACAACATTGAGCTGTCACCGAATCCACCACAGATCAAATCATAAGTTCTGCGAACAATGACAAAGGAATGCCTTCAAAGTTCACTGCGTTCGTACATGTAGGTTCTTGTCTAAATCTTTTCTGCACTCGGTCTCCATTACAGCGACCATCAATGCGTGACACGTCTCTATCTGTGAACTACTCACGTCATTGCTTTGTTGAGCCACTGCAGATACTCAACCAAAACATCCAGGCCGTTATTCTCGTCATTCAAAAACTCTCGTACCCATCTGTAGTTTGGAATAAAAATATTGTTGCTAAATGCTGCAATGAAATTAACCATACCAGAAGTGGAGACACAAAAATGGGTTGGGCGGGGTAGGGTTGGGCGGGGTAGGGTTGGGCGGGGTAGGGTTGGGCGGGGCCAGGTTGGAGGGGATGGGGCTAGGTGGAGCCAGCTGAGGATGGGCAGGGACTAGGGTGGGGAAACAAAGGTGGCAAAGCCATTAGGTGACCAGGGAGGCAAATAAACATAGGGGTAGGGTTGCGGAGACAGGGGCAGGGCTATTTCGGATGGGCATGGGTGCGGTCAAAGTCGTCACGAGGTGGGGTTGTAGGGCCATACTCACTGTATACTGTTCGTTCGTAGTGAAATTTCCAAATCTCTCAAGTTCTGTGTCGATGTGTCGAATATTTTCTTTCTTTGGCGCTGAAAGCAGATACATGAAACATGATTTTGTTAATTTTGTCAGCAAGTCTGAGAACCAAGACCTAAGGTAAACTAGAAGAAATATCAAGAACTATTTTGGAGAATTTCTACTATTAAAAAGCAAAAGACTTGGATCAATTGGTCTCACCTTTGATGTGTTTCCTGGTTCCATCACCCTTTTGATTCGCAGGATGTAAGTGTGGGGCGGATCTTTTGCAGACACTTTCTCCTGCAACAAAATATTTGAAAATAAAATGTCCATGGCCAACCAAAACAACCATTGCTGCCTTTCTAAGTTTCTTGCCTGATCACATTTGATGAAGAGACACTAACTGCGACGTGACAGAACAGTCTCTGAGAGAAGACAGTAATAGAGAGAACAGGATGGACAGACAGGCAAACAGTAGCACCCTCAACTGGTCATTCACAATACTGAACAGATCCCTGAACAAAGACACTGACACAGGGACACAGACGGCCAAACAAACAGCAATCATTTTTTAAATCGATCTGTTGTAAAACCGAGCTGACTGATAAGAAGACAAAACACATGAAGAAACGGACAAACAGCCTACAAGATGCTTCTCATCCTCAGTTGGTCATTCACAATAATAAAGGAACACTGAACAAAGACAGTGACGCAAAGACACAGACAGGCAAACAAACAGCCCAAGAGATGGCACTGATGTCGTACAAAACTAAACCGACAGAGGGAAGACACTAGTACGTGGAGAAATGGACAGACAGACAAACAAACAGCCCAGGAGATGCTTCTCCTCCTCACCTGGTCACAGATGAGATCCCATTTCTTATCATCGTCATACTGGCGAAGGAGCCGTGCCTTTTCAGGAGGCAGGTCCATCTGAGCCTGAGATCAAAAAGAGAAAAAACAAAGAAAGGTTTAACTTCGGTGAAAATGATCTTAGTTAAAGAAACAGAAACTGACCACCAAGCTGAGTTTTAAAGGCCAACAAATTTGGAAGCACATTTGCAAAATATAATATACATGTACCCGAGTATAATTGGGCCAGTAAAACAGGTCTTATTGTCTAGCAATATAACAAAAAACCTGAAAATACACCATGTAAGACATCATAACTGCCGACACATCCCCAGATATTTCTCATAACTCAAGAAGGGAAAAGGTCAGAATTGGAAACTGAATTAAAAATCCATCTCACAAAAGATTAATATTACAGGAAACACCAGGAAAAATCCCAATAAGCAATAAATGATTGATTTCCATTTTACACATATTTTTGGAGACTGAATATTAGGAAATGTGAACACATGTATGATACATGTACATGTACCTATACATAAAACATTCACCATTTTCATGTACATGTGTGTTCTAATAGTTTCACTTTGTTGCTTTTTTCCCTGTATATCCATTGTTTCAACTATGTCATTAAAAGCAACATGCACTGTAAACAACTCATTCCGCCAGTCTGGCGCCTGGACTGGTCCTTATCTACAGCTATTATTAGCCTCTTCCTTGGTTCACGGTCTAATTACCACATAAAGAGAAACAAAGCTGGTCTGTTCCTCATTGTGGGCCAGCCAGATTATAAATTAGGGTAGGATTTCCGCTTGAGCAACTCTTAATCTGAGGTTAGACTTGTGTAAGTGTTCCTTTTCCCTGACAACTGTCAGAGGAAACAAAAAGCTTAGTGCAGTCCTTGAAGACGTGCCTGCTGATGTAATCACATGACTGCTCATGTGACTGTGGTCATATCAATGATCAGGCCAGTATCATGGACCTGTTTGAAGAGTATTACCATGGAGATATTAAAACACAGCTCCAAGGTATTACAGGTTGCCAAGCACAGACAAGATTGAGCAAAAATACCTTGCCATATATAGGTCCCGTGATGTACAACATGCATGCACTTTAACACAGGTTTTCTGAAATTGTTAATCTGCAGTTAAGTTTCTGCTCAGCCATGTGTCCTTATTCTACCTCCATGGTCCTTCCTCCATGGCTCAACAAGGTTTTTGTCCCACACTCTTATGACGAACAACAAAATAAAGAAAGGAACACAAACAAACGTGCGTACTCAATTTGTACAAAGAAGTCAATGTTTAATGCATGATTTCAACAGTCTCACATGACCACCTCTCAACCAATTAGAATCCTCCAGCTCCATCCTCTATTGGCCACAGTAGTGAACCACACCCAAACAACGATGGTTTCAATAACATACAGTACATGTACCGGTAGCTATAAAATATTTCTTAACGGTATGTACATTTTTAAGTATACAAAACAGGGTCGATGACCCTCAGTGTATACTGCCTGTGTAAATATACCACCTACAGTCTAGCAGTGAGACCCATAAGCACTGTGGCCGGTATCCATTCAATGAAGCTACCTATCACAGTAGTTAATTAGCACAATACAAAGAGCACAATTGGGTCAAGTAACATCACTGAGGCAGACTGCAAATTACAGTGATCGCTCATCTATAAAGTAAGCATTTGAGCTGTAATTGTAACCAGAGAGCTGATGTAACACAGCCCCTGCTGCTTGAGTGAATCCTGCGGAATTTCAATTGGCCCACAAAGCAGATGAAATATTTTAGCACCCACGTTGTTGAATGAATACCATCCAACACAATTGGATGATTGTACATGTACATCAGAACACAAACTCATAATGGGGCTATCAGAATATCTTGGGGGAAACTGAAGTCACTTAGGACCGAGCAAAAATCTGGAAGCAATTAGCAATTAATTCTCAATCTTAAGGATATTTTAGGGGCTAGGGACTCTCAAAAGTAACTAGCCTTATCTACAGCTGTTCCAGAACTACACATTGAGCCAAAGAGATAGCCCCTTTAATTCAATCATTGTCCTTAATTAACTGAGTATCTTCAACCCCCAAACTGGACAAAACTAATTAATTACCTAGGCCATTCTGTTCCATTACCTGGGCCATCCGTATTGAGATTATTGAGTGGAATTGGCCAGATATCAATAATACACTAGTCCATCTGTCAGCACTTTGCGGTGGCACAATAGACTTGACCAAGTCAGTCAAGGAATATTTTGGGAGTTGGAGTTGGGTATTGCACAGCACAGGTGGATATTCATCGGTGAACCACTCCAGTAAGACGACCAACCACCTACGTCTATTAAATCACAGATACTTAACATTTTGTGTTGATCCTATGGCACCCCGTACCAATATGTTGACCTGTGAATCATGGTTATGAACTGGAGCGCAACCTCCCCGTACAAAATGAAGCCATCAGGGTGCATTCGTCTTGACGTAAGTCCAAACCTGTGGAAAACTTGAAATTTTGGAACGACTTTTTTTGTACGGCTTTATGCGTACCCCGGTCTCTGTGTGTGAATTCTAAAAACAATATTTCAACAAAGCTGATGAACACCCTGCCAAAAATTAAGTACACATTCCACGGATGAGCGTTTAGGTTAACTCACTGTAAAAGATGCAATCCCCTGCACGTATGTGCCGCAGATCACTACCGATAGACCCTACATGTTATTTGTCAATGGTGTAATTTAATACAGCTTTTTGACAAGTGCCAGTACATATTTTCATTTGAGAGAAGTGATGACTTGGTCAAGTCTAGTCTGGCTACCCCTTTAAAGGCCCACCTGTCCGGCTGATGAAGCATGGCGTGCCAAGGTCGTCTTCATGTCACTGTCTACCCTATTGAAATCGATGACATTACTGTCACTGCCTTCAATTATTATGATTATTACTCATCCCCGATTCCTCATTACTATTCCAGTCACTGTACAAAAACATTCATAAATATTTCCTGTCACAGGGCAGGAAAAGAACTTTCTACTACTACAAAGACACGAGGGTAAGACGAAGAGAACGAGCAACCAATGTTTAAAGGCAAAAATTGGGTGGATCTTTTTTTTGAAGTAACCCACAATTCTTTTACAGTTCCTTGTACCTGTAGTTGCCGATATGCACCTGTTTGAACTACTGGGGTACATGTATATTGTTGTGGCTTAAAGACAGCAAGAGTTAGGCCAATGAAGATATTACTGTACATTTACAAATGGTTAATCAGCACAGTAAACATGCACCACAGGCTTCACTGGGAAGACTAAAGGATGAACAAAACTGCACAAAAAAATTGAAAAACTTGAAAAATGAAAGATGCCTGCGAGTGTAATGTTCGTTTCCTTCTGATGTATTTCGTCCTCCCTTGATTTGACTCCACCCCTGTTGTTACCCACTTCAATTACAATAAGTCAAGGCTTTTGATTGATTGGGTGCCTAATTTTTAATCACTGACCACCTGTTTGGGAATAGGCCTATAACCGCCCTATGATCCTCAGTGTCTGGCCGAACATAAATCATTCATTTTCTTTCAAACAAAATGGTGATTGTGAGGACAGGAAATATGTTCACCACAGGAAATTGTTAAATTCTTTCAAAGAGCATCACAAATAAGTCATAAACATCTGCAGAGTACCCTACCCACTGGAAAAGGAGAATATTATGGTCACGCACTGGGAACACCACAACATGACGACTGGAAATCACATGCATGTTTGTGGCTTCACTGCGCATTTCAAGTTCTTCGGTACAGATCTCACAGATGATTACATCTGTGCAACCACCAACTCCACGGTGCAACTCTGAGATATATTCATTCCAACATGAGACTAAACCCATAGGAGAGCTCTTTACCGACAAACTAATGCAGTCACAAGATAGAACAACAAATACGTGTACACCCTCACTTTAGCTCTCCTTGCAAAACGATCCCAAAGAAAAACAGGGCCATTCTCAGAATTATTTGTTTACTTTGTGGATAATGGGCAACTTTCAGAGCCCCAAAATCCTTCCCAACAAGAGCCTAATGACTTCCTGTTGACATTGTCTAAAAGAAGGGGAGAAAACACTGGCACCTTCTTGTCACCACACTTCTCACCTCAGTAACAAAAAATGAGCAACTCCTGCCCCACAAAAACCACAGTCCTCCAAGCAAATTTACCCCTTATTGCCAAGGCTGACACACTGGGGCTGTCCGCAAATGGTTTTTAGTGTCAGCAAGCTACACTTTCAACACTTGACAATATTCCCACATGGGCCCATAAACAGGTTTAGTGCCCAGTCAAGTGTGGGTGTATAAAGGGGCAAGCATGTAAACGACACTACCCACAGGTTAAGAACATGTATTTCACACCAGACCACCTCCCAAGACATGGAAAATTCTGGTTCTGGAGCATTTCCTACGGTGGAGCTGGGTGAATAATATTTCCAGCTACTTACGCGGGCTACAACTGAAGAATCCATGGGTTCAAATTTAACAGTGATTTCTATGGCCGGTGAAAAGTTTTGTAAACATGCGACTGAAAAAGGTGCAAATGTGGTATTTAGCATTTTTCTTGAATACAAACAAATCTGTATTTCTCATTACATTATCTTCTTCAATACAGCCTTTATAGAGTCACATAATTTGACAGTTGAATATTTAAGCAAACATTTGACCAAAACTCTAATTCAACAAGTCAGGGTTACTTTTAACAAGTCCAGCACTTACGAACACACTCCGGAAAAAACAAATATGTTTGTTGCTGAAAATTCTCCCTTCATCATGTAAACAGTGAAATCATAAAAGTGTTGTTTTTCTTGCTTTGACTTTGAGGCAATTATGAACCTACAATGTAAGTTTTTCACGCTGTTTACATTTTTCAGAATTTACGGCCAATGTCACAGCACAACCAAATTCATTTCCAATGACTTCTTCAAAACAAGGCATTCCATGCCCCAAAAATTCCATATATGGTGGTGAGGAAAGACACGAGTCATTTCTATAAGAGGCAAAGTTAAGTCCAATTATTTTGTATTGTAGGGCTGACTGAAATCTCTCACCAAGCAGCAAGACTGCCCACACAAAGCAAAACGTGTCTCAGTGTACACGTATATACCAAGAACTAGTGCTTTTTGACTTTAGCTGTATGTACCTCAGTAGATTAAGAAGCTGCTTAGATTGAGACGATGCAACAGAAATGCAATGCTACCTGCCAAAACCCTTCACATGGTGAGCTTTGTCATTTGGGTGCATATGAACTTCCAATTAATATGGACACCCTCTTGTTTTCAGATGTATTCCATTTGTCATGATTCTATATTGTCCACAACATGAATCTAGGTTGTCTCGAATCACAAATGAAACAGTTTTTGAAAACAGGGCAGCGTCCAGATCAATTGGAAGTTGATATGCACCAAAATGATAAAGCTCACCGTGTGAAGGGTTTTCATGGATTAGATCACAAATGTTGCATTCAGCAAGTGGGATTAAGACAATGCATCTGCAATACAAAGCAAGAATCCGTTGGTACGCTGAGCACGCTGTACCTACATGAACATGTTTAATGGTAATTTGTTAGAGACCCAAACAATCTGTTGCTATACAAATGCATTGTACGATGTCAGTTTTCTGCTCAGTGTGCCTGCAAATCTCCTGTTTGTGAATTTCCCACGTTCTGGAAAACGCCTTTGCGTCTACAGAGAAACCTGATGACATTTCCAGGATTGCCAGGCCACGGCACGCCCCCCCCCAAAAAAAATCGGTCATAAGGTAGAGCACATGTTCAATTCAAGCGTTTGCTTTCCTGCACTGCACACGTGCACTCATACAGTTTACACCCTGTACATGTACAGTAAATGACATCCGGGCACTTTCCAATAATGAGCACATGTCCATGTATGCACCTGTGAAGGGCCAATGTACGTGTACTCTACACATTTTCATAGTGACCCACATGGCGGTGTAAGACATGGAGCACTGCTTTCCAAAAAACACCAGTAAACCTACATCATTTCCCAGTACTGCAGCGATTTCTCTGATCCTTGCTTATCATCCTTAATTGCTCCAAATGATCTGCAATTCTGCCGGTAACTGAAAAACTCCTTGCACCGACCGACAAAAGCTTAACAACTTTGTTTGTCCATGGCGACGGGCGTGATGGCCTCCTCCTGGTTCAACGCTTTAGGACCCGGCCAAAGAAAGCCAAAATCCTGGTTCCGTGTCATCACAGAAATTCTAACTACTGGTGTCTACAGGAGTTGATGGCAATTGGTGATTAACAGTTGTCAATGAATCTGTGGTGTTCAATGAGCAGGGATGGACTACTGTGGCACCCTGGAGCCAGTCTGAATGGTGGAGTTCCCAAACAGGGGGCACCGCTGGGACAATTTGACAGGCCAGAAAAACCAACTACACTTAAAAGCTAACAAAAGCACAGGGCTGTGTTCAGCGTGGAATGTCTCCCCCCCTCCCACACACTGCTACTTGGGGTCTTCAAACCTAGAATCCAGTTATTGGTCTTAACAACGCAACTACTCATGTGACTCATAGTATCAGAAATCTGGGTTTGACCCACAAAATTTGTAACATATTTGGTTAAAAAAAGTAAACTTTCTCAGCTCTGTGCAGGCAGCTCAGTAACAGATACCTGCAAGATGAAAAAAATATGAAGGATATACCAATTTTATTGTTTTTCAGAATGGTGCACTTGTACTTTTTATAAAAAGTATTCTCCTTTTTGAAGCATTATTTACATGTAAATCACCACTTCACACCACACTGCTGCTCTGAATGTCCAATCTAACGCTACCCTCAGTGATGAATGTCCAAATTGAAGAGCAATCAAATTGGAAGCATGCGTAAGCGTGAAAAGCCGCAATTCGTAACGTGCATGTAAGGACCTTCAGCATTATATTCAGGAGTTGATGGCCCGTGACTCAACTGTATACAGCATGGTGCCGTTACCTTTTTGCCATTATTCCAACCGTCCCATAAGGGACCAGACTTCGTGGCTTTTTTGAGCACTCTAGTTATATATCTACAAGTTACCTTTGAATTTGTTTCCAATCAAGAGACTGGCAGTTGTGGGTTTGCCAAGGCTGGGCAGAAAAGTGCAGGTTGAAGGTCGTGACAGTTAGCAATAAGACATTTATTTTTATCATAAGGTTAGGATTACTCACAGTAGCCATGAAAAAAATGTATGTTTCATGCTGACAGAGTTGAACATGCCCATGAATTTCTGAATGAAATGTTTGTCTCTTTAAAATTACCTTAAAAATGCAATTATTGCCAGTAAGGAATGACAGAATATAGCACGTGATGTATAGGCCTTTAAGCAACCAAAGATTTTTAGGGTGGACATAAACTCTTCGAATTTATTTTTTCAACCAAACCTTGTTTTCATTGGCAGATTTTCTAACTGAGTTGATACAGAGATTGTGAATTTGGTTTGGCTTGAAAATATTGGAACCCTGGGCTCATTGATTTCAAAACAGCCACTCCACAACACACAGAGAAGTTGAGAACACTCTCATGCATGCACTGCACAGGAACGAATCCGTCAAACATTCATGTTCACATGTCCTACACGTGTGCTTCCTGAGGGTACCGCATAACATGTATGCCAGTACATGATCAAGTCTGGTCACAAGGGTATGCATTGTACATGTGCATGAACTGGTGAAAACGCAAGTGACAAATTACGGGCGGAAATTAGCTCTGACTTGTTTTTGTATGAACTCTTTCCTGTTTTTAAAGCTCTCCTTTTTTTCAGTGGAAAACCTGTGCATTGTGAAACATGCAGGAGTTCAGGTTTTTGGACTTGCGCCAAAGGCTGTGTTTTCATAAATGTCTTGCCCTTCATAGTGTCTGTCTGGCGTAAGGATCGTTCAACTGAATTAAAGGTAGTCTTTGTTCTACTTTCGAGGTGCTTTTGTCTGTAAAGTCATTGTTGTTTACATCTTAAAATGATGATTTTGAAGTGAAACAAGTTTGGCTTGGCACAGCATGACATGAAATTTCACAATGACACTGTACATGTAATGATCAAAGTCAACACATCTGCTGCACTTTCAAATATGAATGAACCACACGTCTCTCTCAAAAAATTGATTAATTGCTTTTTCGCTTGATGAATTGTCTCACTTCATAAAAGATGCACAATATATGCCAGTGCTAACACACTTACATGCACAATTTCACTCACTACAGTGTAAGCTGCTTTATTCTTTGCACTTACCTTCACGACGTTCAAATTTCCAATCAATTTGGTGTTTGCCATTTCAATTTCTTAATCTCATCTTGGCAGGCGTGCCAAGTACAATTTGGGGTGAAATTGTAAACATATCCTGTATGACTCGAACAGTCTCATGGCAGTTCAACCTTTACAAGGGGGATGTGTAATATTTGGGGGTAATATTTAGGAGGTAGGGAAAAGTCTTCAAATATTATGACGGCTAGAGTTTTGGAGGTAGATTGGCCACCCAGAAACTGGTATACACTAAATTGAATTTACCTTCTGAAAATCAACACGAGAGAAATAAGAGGCAACTTCTGTCCACAACCAACTGGGCCGCGATTTTGGAAACACGCAATGTCAAATTTTGTGGCACAACAGGCATGCATGACGTACGCATGAAGCTACCGTATTTGTCAGCTGGTATCGTTGCGGCCCAGATGCATTCAAACGAGGAGTTTTCATGATGTGCAGAAAATGTACAACATTATACACGTACATTAATCTCTAAGGTGCATGAATCTCAGATGCCATGAAGAGCAACGCGGTCAGACCTGAATCTTAGGCTGAATCGAGGTCTACCTTGTATAGTTATGTGTACATGTGAAGCGTCTCATAAAAAAGACCCCAACCCATGCGCGTGCTTGTTTGCAGAGTCTACAATTTTCAATGAGTCAAAGAAAAAGAGATGAAAACATATGGGATTCTTCTTGTGAAAGCGAGTGGATTCAATTCCTGTGCATGTATGATCTACTCGTCAATGAATGAGGGTGGCGTGGAACCTGTCAGTGCTGCGGGGCTGCGGTGGTGGTCCCCAAAACAAACCTGTCCATGGTCCAGCAGCACAGCATCGTACACCGGCAGCTGCAACATAACACAAGCAGTCGGCGAGGCTTATGTGTCACTTTTCTAAATTCGGAGTGCTTTTGCAGAGACTACATTTTTGTCAAAGCAGTACTCCAAAAATTCATGGCACATTACTTATCTGCGACAACTGGAAAGGTAAAAAACCTTTAATGCGTTGTCCGGGAACGATCGACTCTACCTGTTATCGCAAGGAAACCCTGAGACCAAGTCTCAACGTGAGAGACTCCTGTCCGAACGGCACAAGACCAGGGTTATGTTTTATTTTGTGACAAAAATACAACAAATCATGCACTTAAACTTGGTGTATGGAACAATCAATGTAGTGGAAAAGAACCGCGCAAGAACGTTGCATTTTGAACATGCCTCTACTATGGTACGAGACTTGTGTCTGAAGATGCACTGTGTTTACAGACGTATCTCCCTGTGACCATTTTGCGGTCACCGGCACATCATAAATACATAATGGGGGTTTCTAAAATCGACGAAAAAGGGACTTGTGAGAGCACATTTTTAAAAATATTTTTTCGATCATAAATAGGAAACTGTTCCATTTTTAGTGTTAATTTTGGAATATGGTCGTCACCTCTCGTTTAATGCAATTGGGGAAAGAAGATTTTCTTTTCCCTACACCTGTACCTCTTCAAGTATTTATTCATAAACATCAGAAATTACTTGTACGTCATCCATGTCTGTTCACAGAATATGTATTTGTTTGTACATGACCCTTAGGTGTCGTCTGCAGACAAGTGTCCCCTTCCTTGGTGACGAAGCTAGCCGTTACTGTCAAGTCCTGTTCAAATCAACCGACTGTAGCTAAGAGTAACACACACACATATACAGACAGTGGCTGCAGCCACTAGCCACTGATGGACATAGTGCAACCTATGTTTATGGCCACAGCCACAACTTTCAGTTTCAGACATGGCTTTCATACTTTTCCACCATTTGTCATTTACTTGGCTACCGCTGACGATAACACACGAACCTACGGGAACTGGCTTTACCTGCAAGCCAGTGGGCTTCCACAGACAAACATATTGCTGCTAGCCACAGCCAAATGATTTGGAACTCGGCTTAACCTGATACATTCTTCTTGTCACCTGGCTAAACAGCACTCTCTGCAGTGCATGCATTGAGCCAATAAGCACATGTACACTGTACATGTACACTAACATATTTAACGGTGCTCAAATTTAACATACACCTGTACACCTATGGGTAACTTATTAGTTGCTACAAAATCTCTGCTTATACTGGAAAAAATTCAGTTTCGGCATCACACCGGTGTTGTTACTGATGCTAAAATCCTATTTAATAATGATCTGACAACGATAAAAGTTACGGTGAATGGATCAGAAAAACTTACATATTGCTGCCACGCCCTGTACTGCCTCTGTCTGCTTAGAAACATCTCGGTGGGGATGCTCTCGATGATATGCACGCTGTGGTGTTTCTCCTGCTCGGCTTGGCGGGACCGGCTGGACCGCCGGTTGCGGTATTGGACCGAGCCGCGCAGGGACTGGGTCCGCCTGGCTGGCTGCCGGCCCGCCACACCGTTAGAACCCTGCAGATCCGACAGAGACTGCCCCATTGTTCAGAGGGTTGCAGTAAACGACCCCGACCAAAAAAAAGGTATCGGTGTTCCAGAAAGTACAGGTTTATTATAGATATTCCAGGTTTCGGCAGGACTCTGCAGAGGTTAACTTACAGATTCATCCAGCTGCACAATCAGGTTTAGCTGCTGTGAGGTTTCCAAAACCCCCATATTGCTAGGGCTCATTCACATTTTGTGGCTTCCTGTCGCTGGAGAAGGGGGATAGAAGAAAACTGTTTCCCTTCCTCAAATGATGAGTCACAATCAAGCCCCGAAGTACACACACACGTACTGTCATGACCTGCACATTGTTGCAGCCATGTGTGCGTCCAAAACTCCGTCAAAACATCAGGTCAAGTCCACCTTTCACTGCATGTGGCAGAGAGCGACACTAACTTTTACATCTGAAGCTACGCAGCTCCCCTCAGGCATGAGCCCATGACGGATTTTTCATCAAACCTGAGCATAAATTTTGCAAAAATAGCCAACCGGCTAAAAAGACAACTCAGCAACAACCGCTGAACTCTAGGTCGAGGGATAAAATGATTCCTTCCAACTTGATTGCCGGCTTCCTCTTGGTTTCACACGGTGTAGGTCGGTCGGCTGCAAACAGCATTTTGCCCACACGTACACACAGCTGGGCGAAGCTTCCCCACCGAAATGCACATGTAACACGGGCAATATTATTTCCTGGAGAATGAGCATGCACGTACAGTTCAGGAACTTGCTACAAGTTTAAAGCTTTACAGATGCTGACAGATCCCTTTTATAGAAATGGGGGCAAAATTAGTTATGCAAAAATAAAAGAGGATTTTTTGTCTAATTTTAGTGCTCACATGTTGGCATGTCAAAACATGGACCAAGAGTTTTAATGGTAATTGCAATTTCAACAGCCACACGCAGGGTGCGTCTGACCATATGATCTGACTCATTCACAAATTTGGCTTCATTTATACAAGTGGGGGATAAAATTAGCACAAATTTTATACTGTCTACAGATGAGAGATTCAGACCAGAGATGAAAAAGACAGCTGGTAATGCTATTAGTAAAAGAAGTCAGTCTGGAGGGCTATGACGATCAATGAAAGAGAGAAAAAAGCCTCTTACTTCATCCAATCTGGGTCTCAAACATTCAGTCTGATAAACCCCATCCACTGGAGGGTGAAATTTGGTTGAATTACAAACGTTTAAAATGCACACTTGAGTTTAAAAGAAAAAAGGGGATGCACTTTTCACCTACAACTCACGAACACTACTGTCCACTTAACAAATTCCCCAGTGACTGGGACCCTATTTATAAAAAGCCCTAGCCTTGCAACGCCTCATAAATTCTTGATTTTCATCCAATTTTGGTGCCAGCCTTCCATCTGTCCAGAGAAATTTCCCTTCTGTAAATCAGGTCTAAATGCATTACGGTATTTACAGACATACAAGATGAGCACTGTTCACAGCAGTTATGACCACAAAGAAATCCATAACCTCTGCCACAGCATACAGACACATGTACCTGCATTTTTCTTCAAAATTAGTCCCAAAACAGTAATCCACTACGGGGAAGATATCCCCACAAGCCCTTTTCAAATGGTCAAGTTGCGAGACACTTACAAAAATCCCCTCAAATGAAACTTCTGACATCAGTTTCAACCGCAGAAATCCAATTCCATTCCAACAAGGGTCATCTGTTGAGGGGAGTAACTAATCCACCAGCAATCAAAAAACCTAAGAGTTCAATGACTGACCTCAGGGGTTCTATAGCCTCCCCTTGGGTGTCAGATTCCCAAAGATGGGCATTTTAAGAAAAGCGATGATTTCCTCCCATTAACCACACCTCCTCCAGACAGCATTCCAGCCTGGCTCTGCCGATCTTTCAGTAGAGTCAGCTCCAGTGTGCTCGTTCGTGGTCTATCCTTTCCAGTGCGTTGAGATTTCAACACGTCGCACTCAGCACACAAGACTCGGCTCAGCACACGCTGTCCTGGTTTATTTATAGCAACAGTACAGTTTCATTTCTGCCAGAGGCTTCAGTTTTTCTCCCCGACTACAAGGGCATTCCTTTGTTCTCCAACGGCTTTGTTTCCAAGCGGGCGTCGCTGACATGCACACCAGCTATTCCGCCGAATCCGCCCGCGGGGCCAGGGCTCAATTAAAAAGTGCCAAAGGGCTAACACGGTTTATTTTTGGAAACGCCTGAATGGGAGGGAGTTCTCTGCTTGAACGCTCGAGAAATCCTCCGATTTTGCAGTCTGTAGGCTTCCCTCATTCTCGTCTGCTGTTCAACTGTAATGACTCCAAACCCGTCCTGTGTTGTATCGCTTGTTTTGGGACTAAAGGGGCACAGGGAAAATAACTTGAAACTCGGTTAAGCAAATAGAACTGTGAATGGGTCAGCCAGCAGGGAAAGTAAACAACGTACCTTTAAATTTGTCACACGAGAATTGACTTCACAGGCAAATGCAAGACAAAGTCTCCAAACCAAACATATGGTAAATCCAGGCATAATCCTCTCTGAGATGGGCACAAAATAGTGCCATGTGTCAATGACATTCCACAGGTTGTGACCTTTTTTTGGCAACGTTTTAAACAAGTTGCAGCATTTGATTTGGGAGAGTGTGTCTTGCTGCCAGTTTAAGAATACTTCATATTTGGATATCGGTGGCTGAATTTAAAAATAATATCCGGAAGAATCCAAAATGTGTTCGTGCATGAATTTTTCACTATCTTCTCGTCAGCTCTCATGCATAGACAGAGCTTGCGCATCCAACATGGCCAGTCAAGAATGACTCAAAACTCCTGCAAAATTGTTACAGTTGCTTGGAGAATGTCCAGGTGGCAATATATTCCCTTTCCAAAGACAAATCTATGAAGGCCCATGAGTCAACTTCACAAATTTTCACAGCTGCTTGAGAAATATCTCCCTTCCTTTTCAGTTTGCTGACTGGATTTTTTTCACATCCAGGCTTCCCGATCGCCCAGCTGTGCATGTGTTGAACAGTACTAAAGCACTCCACTCCGAGAGACGGTAAAGTATAAACTTTCCAATCTTTTGTCTGCAGATCCTCGAGTGCCGTTGAAGTCCTCAAGAAAATCTTTACACAGGGCTCGGAGGAATGCAGAGACCAGCAAATGGGCAACGACTCCTGTACTCCAAAACATTCTCAGCAAACATGACCTCCACAAGGGTGCCCAGCCAGTGAGTGTTGTTTACTAACTGACATACAGCTGAAACTCTCTGCCCTCAAAAGCCAGGTCCCTGCGCTTGTGAGATTTAAGCGTATCAAGTACAAGCAACATGAAGTGTTCAGTTCTCAAGAAATCCGTGCCCGTTCAATCACAAGAGTACCCAGGTGCTCACATCTCAGACTGTCAGTCCACCGAAAGCTTTAACACTGCAGCGGGCCAATCTCCAACAAGGGATCCTATAATTATGGTCAAGGACTCAATAGTCCAAGTACCGCTTCATGCCCCTATAGGCTATACCCCATACCCGAGCTAATTCACTCTACACAAGGAAACCCATTCAGTGTCCCCCATGCTCCTTTGAACAGGTTTCTCTATTGTCGGCACACTCCACAAGGAACCACCCCACAGTGTACTTGTAGCTTAGATGGTTAACCTTAAAGGGCACGGCGTGATGATCAAAACACTTCACTGTAACCATGCACGGACATGCCACAGCCGGGACGCGGACCTTTAAAAGTAAACCTGCCTTCTCGTGCTCCTTCACAGTGACCTTGAATAACTCCAGTTCCTGGGAAGTCTAGAAAACTATAATATATACATGTACATACCATTGTCATCGATGAGTGACTCATTTTATGAAAGCCAGGCAGTTGTCCAAAAATGTTAATTTGTTCTTTTTGTTCGAGAAGCATTAGTCACAGATGGCACAGAATTCACAGAAACAAATGAACCTTACTGTTTAAGGCACTGTGGATTTTAGCTTTGAATTAAAAAAAAAACTGTTTGGCAAAGCAAAATATAATTCTCTTCAATCACACTTGAGTGCAATGCAGAATCACACACACGAACACAGTTTCATATCTGAGACACCAACGCCTAATACTAAGAACCGTGGAAGAAGGAATAACCCACATACATGTGCATGTACATTATCACAGAAACTGCTTAACTGCAGATAGTCCAAAGTTCCTTTGTGCCATTTTTGAAATTCCAGTGAGGGCCCCTTTAACAAGGGCAATACATGTATTTAACATTTTGAGTCATTCACTGCACCATTAACTGCATGGGGGGCAGGGGGTCTGCACGCACCACTGAGACATCCTTTAAAGGGACATCTCAGTTCTCAGCAATGGTCTCTCAAGACCACTGAAACATGAGACAACCTACAGAGGAGATGCCAATTATAAAGTTAGATTGACAGTTCTTACTCAAGGCAGCCTAAGTAAACAACCAATTAACAAGTGGGCACAAACAGTCAAACTATCAAAGACCTTCTTTTTGTTTTGCTCCCTTTTCACTTGCAACATTCCAGCACTGAAGGGCGAAGTAACGCTGACAGAGTGCAGCCCAGGTTAACTTAACCCTAATAGTCCTCAGTCCTCCAACAGGTGAAGGACTGAGGACTGTTAGGGTTAATAACCCAGTCTAGGCTTTGTCTCTCCAAGCCACTGCAAGACCGTTACCCCTCCATCACTTGGACACACCCCCATCGAGTGTAGCCGCATACAGCATACCCTCCACAGTTATTCCCAATGTCTATCACCAAATAAAAATAAGATTATCCCTTTTGGGGCTCCTCTCCTGTGGACTGGCCTCAAACAGCAAGACAAAAAAAAAGAAATCTCTGCTACAAATTGAGATCCAATTAGGCTGATCCCTGTGCAGGCCATTCCTGGCCCACCAGACAGAAACAAAATGCACTGAAAAATGAGTACATGCACACACCAGACATGAAAATTAGTGAGCGAGATACCATTTCAGCGCTTGACTGCTGTAGTAACCTGTACAAAACAGGTTTTCAACTTTTTTTCTTATTGAGACATCTCTCAGCAAGACTACCAACGTGCTACTTGATGTGAACCAACCCCACAGACAGGCCTACCCCTCATCACAAACAATGAAACATATTTAACATACATGCGGTTCGAAATGTAAACAAACTTCCCAACCAAAAATATGACTGATGACTACGACCACTTTCTGTGGCGATATTCTCGACAGCAAAAAAAAAATTACAGATGAAATAACCTGTGGAATTCGACGATTACAATTTTCTCAACCCTCCACCGCAAAAAAAAAAAAATCAACTCCACACTGCAGGCATTTTAGTGGAAAGATCCCAAGACTCCATTGGTTGTCATAACTTCAAGTCGTCTGTATTCTTGCGAGACCCATTAATAAACATCCAGTGGCAAAGAAACATACAAATTGCATCTGTGGGGAAGCTGGTCCTTCATCATTTCCAAATGGCACAATTTGACGATCCTCGGGTGAGTTCCCACTAAGCCGAAACATAAACAGTTCAGAAAATTCGTTGAAAATGTCAGAACACACAGCAAGGTCTTGACAGACTGGCTTTGTGAAATTCGGTCAAGCAAGTGTGCAGGCCTGAACAGGACAATGTTCTCAATCTAACATGTCTGAGAGAGATTTCCTTCAATATTTCAGAGAAGCACCGTTGGCGAAAATTTCAGAATCCACAGCAAGGACAAGATAACAGTGTTGAAAATACAAACCCTAATGTACGAGTGAAATCCATGAGTGAGTTCCTTCACTGTTGAGCAATCGGAAGAGTTGGTGAATTCCCGCACCGGCAACTGTTGGGAAATCCTTGACAAGTTGTGCATACCCGAACAAATCACAAAGTGTCTGGTACAGTGACAAGTCTGACAGTGTGTACTAGGTTAACCTCCTGTCCGGCTCTCTGACGGTGATGCAGTGCACTGCGTTTAATGGGTCAGTGAGTGCAGCGGGCGGAATGATGCTGCCGGCAGGACCAATCTGCCAGGAAGAGAACAGGTGCATTGTGTGTGTGGGGGGGCGTAGGCTTGACAAATTGACACTCTGCAGAGATGGGGGTTGTTGAAAGTTGATGGGAGCGTGGCTTGCATATAAAAATGGGAGTACCTGTAGAGAGGCCACCAGGACGGAAGAGGATGCTGGGCATAGGATGCACAGGGTAAACCCTGCCCCCCCCCTTCACTTCCAGTTGTCAACTTTCAGGTCTGGAAAAGGCATGTGGGGGTCAAAGTTTAACTGGGGAGGGAGAAAAGTGGAGCATTGGAGGTAGGTGGAGGCGCAGTCAATGCTGAATACCACACCAATTCGTGGCCAGAATGGGACCAGGGGCTGCAACAACCCCCCCCCCATGCCACAAGTTGAATTAAGCTGTCAAGGGGAATGATTCCAGAGCTGGGACTGAAATATCAGAGTTGGTGCAATCCACCAGTAATTTGGACTGAGGATCAGAGGCAGCATTTCAGTGCAAACTTATTTCCATGTTGCCTTCAACGAGTTACTAGTTTTGAGAACACGGCATCCCTAACTTTTCTTAGGACCTCTAATTCGTTCAACATAAAACTGAGCTCCTTCCCACATTTGAGTGGAAACCAGATGTCGATACCAACCAAATATGTTAGCCCTCTTCTTGCCTTCCTTCAGGAACGCTCTTTCCAGGAGCAGTCACACACCTCTGCAAAGCCGATAAGCATCTATTTGAAGATTACTGGCCATTTTAATCCCTGCTATGTGTAATCCTCTTACAGATTGTAAGCTTAGAGGGCTTCCCACCAAGAGATCGCTCTGGTTGCCCAGGGAAACAAGACATCCACGGATCTACCAGCAGCTCCTGTGGTATCGCTAATCACTGGTACTTCCCTGAAGAATTCTTCCAAACCAGAATCCCACTGGACCCGAGGGAGAAAAATGCTTCAGAGAATGATTGCGGTAATTCACACAAACGTCCTTCACACTGGCATGATCTTATGGGCACCAGCCAAGCACACATTGGTAATCAGAAGTAATTAAATGGCCAATAACTGTCCAATTCTGTGCTCCAGATATGACAAGGCTCTGTTGTATTCCAAAGGATTAAATCTCCCTGAGACTAGACCCCCCTGCCACTTTTTATCCTTTGTCCGACCTGTTGGTTCTATGGGGGTTGAAAGTAGGTATACTGTGGACAGGTGTTTTAGCCAGACAAAAAGCAGTGTTTGTTGACCCGTTGACAATAAAAAATGTTGAAGTGCTTGTAAACAGAAGCCTTATCAGTTAACAAAGTTGTCTGGATGCCGAGAGCTGGATGCTGTAAGTGATATTTCCAAGCCTGGTCCATTTCCAAATTCTGATGGACTATTAATACACTGATGGAAGGAAGTGTAGATTACCAGGGGGGGAGGAAAGAAGACTTTTATGAATGGGGTGTGATGAGATGGAACTGGGCCAACTGCCTGCATGAAAGCTTTGGATTTGACTGGCTGACCCTCAGATATACTTCTGTCCAGGTTTGCTTCTTATTCAAGGCAAATCTTTTACTCTCCGTTCCCTTTTTCTGACAGAAACTGAAAAAGTTTAGGGTAACACTGTGAGCAACAGTTCTTCTGAAGTTTTCTGCACACTTCCAAATCAATTTATTAACAAACGCATCTCTGGATCTTCGAAGCTCTTAGCCAAGAGCACTTGACTTAATTAATGTGGGAACTTAGAAAACTTTCTTTGAAGAGAAAAAGCTTCTGTGGACAAGAGAGAACAAGAAAAACCGCTGGAATGTAACCACTAGCCACAGAGAAGTGCTGGCAAAACCCGACCAATGGAAAGAAAGCCAGTCCATAACAAAGCCAACGTAAGCCTTCATTGCTTTAACCATTCTCCTTCCTCCATGCTCTAATCCACAACTGTTCATGATTCGGTCCTCCATTGTAACACCTCACCTGAGCGAATGCCACATTTTTTTTCCCTTTTCTGGCACAGAAAGGAAGGGCTTCGATTATGAAATGGCTATTGAACAAAAGCATCTCTTCAAGCCAGCTACTCAGGAACAACTGATAAATGTTTGACATGTTTTTCCAAACATAAAACAACCACAAAAGTTCAGCCAACTCATTCCAACTCTTCAGAAGTTCTGCAAAGCCTAGGCATGCATGTCCCCCTACAAGTAGTATTTCACCCTCGGGCGATCATAACAAATCTTTTTTTCTCTTTCCCAGTGGCAACAATAAAAAGGTGTTCTGCTTTGCAGTAAATCCATGAATTGAATCTTTTACAATAAGAAATATTGCTGGCACCTGGGCAAAGCGCACACCTGCCTTGATGTGAAAAAGGAGAGCGTACATACATGTACGTGCGCAACAGAAGAAAATCAGTTCCAGAAGGCTAGCCTTTTGAAGACTGGTAAAGTTGCTCAAAGGTATACTTAAAAATGAAGCACAGCAAACAGTTTATCTAGGATCCTTCTGTCTTTGAAATTAAAAGGTGTCAATTCAAACAAATCAGTCATGCAAAGTTCTCAGCTCATGCCCAGGAAGAGTTGGGTACAACCTCAAGCAAACTGAAAGTGAGGATCGTGTGCTTTTGGATGTGTTTCTGGAAACTTTGTTCGAGAGATTACCACTGCTACTAAATTTATGAGCAGTTGACCCAAAAAAAGCCCTCAGTTCCTGATCAAAAGGATAGATTGATGCAACACTAGAATGAGTCATTTCCTAAATGACAAAATCTAAAAACAAAACATCTCAAAAACAACAAGAGCAATCACAAACTTGACGAGTGCTGGCATCCCCTCTTGAAGAAAAGAACGAGGACCAGAATTCCCAAACAGATCGCTGTTGCCAGAAAAAAAGTCTTCTTGTTGGTGAATTGTTACAAGAAAGTGATCAGGCAGAATTTCTGGCTCCATCAAAAGCTGCGGCTGGTGATCCTTGTAAATCCAAACATGGTGCGTAACAATCAACTTCTCACTTCAGATCAGCTCCTCCACAAGGGATCCAAAAATCAAGAGTTACCACCCCAAAGTGCTGCCCCCACAACTCTGCTGGGTCTACCCTGGTCAATGGAGGTGAACTTGATACACAAACCCCCAGGGGGACGATGGCCATTACCTGCCAATCAGCTGTCAGATTAAAAGGTAAAGTTCTCCTGGAGAAACAACAGTGGACAATGTAATCCTTTATGGCTCTCTCCCAACGCCCTTCTAATGGCCACGGTCACTTCACACAATGATGTTGTTGTTTGGTCTGGCACACTGGACAATTAAAGGATTACCCTTGATGGGCAGGGTACCAACCATGCTGTGCACAAAATAAAGGTTAGGACAGGCATCTATCAATGTACTTAGTACAACACACGTGGACCCAATTCACATCAAAACAGCACAGACACCACAGGGACTGCGGCAAACAAAGACCCTTCATTGTGGCACTGAACAGCCACATTGGGCCCCTGCATATGACTCAACAACAAAGAAAGTGTACATGTACTCCTTGGCAAAATCCAGGCCCTGTTTTCCATGCTCAACCCCCGGGGTGCACAGCATTAAAGGTCTCAACCTGCAGGCACGTACATGTACACTCTATCAACATACCTAGAACAAAGACACCCTGGCATAGCTATACATGGTCATGTTACTGCTGCAGAAGTTTGGGGGGGATCTCTTTTATCCCCCCCTCCACTGGAAAATTATCATTTTCTGGTGTTTTTTTTTCCCTCAGGATAGAGTAAAGGAATTGTCTCAATAGCCCCAGGGTGGTTCCCGGCTGTCCATTCAGAATTGTTTGTAGATGGGAAAGTGTGAAGTGATGATGGGGCACAGTTGCTGCCTGAAAAGAAAAAAAAACTGTTTCTCCCTTATGCTTCAAGCTTCCCTTTTCTTCAAAGAAATGGACATGTTACATGTTCATGTAAGCCTGTATGTATTTTGTTCCAACACTTAAAAATGTTTGATGAAGTACATGTAAGCTACAAAAAATAACTATACTTCATGCACATGTACTTTAAATATAAAGATTCTGGTCCCTTCGATTTGCTTGATTGACAGCTGAGCTGACAGATTCATGAGCAAAATTAAGCAAGTTGCCTCTTGGAATTTATAAAACAAATGGGGCTTGTGGCCATTAATTTTCAGCCATGTCGGTAGAGAACAAAACTTTTGGAGCTGATGGCCAAGAAGTAGACTCCCTTCCGGACCAAGAAGAATGAAATTAAGTCACTTCCTTTTCCAATTATTCTCCCAACACTCGGCCATGTTTTCGTCCTGAACACGCAACTTTTTGTCATGAGTAACAAATCCCATGCACACATGTACATGTATGTGACACAGAAGTTACACAGTGGACAAAGCCTGGATGAAATACATGAACTGTGCACAGGGCAAGATCTTTAATGACCACCCACAGTTTTGAAAGATGGGCACGAGGAATTAGCATCAATTAAGGCTTCATCCAATAGTAAACTGCACCATAATCTTACAGGGCACCGGTTTTTCTTTGTTCTTTTTGCAGAATGTCTGTAGAACTGACATCAGACCTGATTTCACAAGCAGGACTTCTGATGCACAAGTTACATCTGCCTTTTTTCCCCTGGCACTGCAGAATATTTCCCATAAATCCACTCGTGCGCTCTCATTAAATATTCATGATACATGTAAAGGAACAGTCCAAAAAAAAATTGCCAGACCATATGACACCTACCGGGACATGTAAACTTGCCTTCACAACGCAAGTGACCCATAACATGTGCAATGGGTAACAATTACGGGAGTTGCGTTACAGTGAATACATAAATGTTCCCTTTCTAGTCCTACTACACGCAAACACATGAGTATACAGGTACAGTGTATATGACTTGGTTCCACTCTGAACGCATGCACTCAACATGACAGAAAAATTAAGAGCCCCTGGCAAACAGCTAGTTCTGTGTTAGCTCATCCCTTTCACCCCCTGAGGACCTGGCTTGAAGAGCCTGCTCCAGGCCCTGATAATCCCAGAGAAAGTCTCCCCTTACAGAAGGGCTGTAATGTATACTGCTCTGTCTCTCCCTTGTGGACGGGGGACATTGTTTCCGAGGTGATTTCATTTCCAGATGTGGAGGCGATAGCTATTACCAGCTCGCTTATATCTTGTGATGGAAAAAAATTAATTCCTTTCAGGTTGGTACTGAAAACCATGTCTCTCATTTCCCTGAAAAAATTAGATGTTATTAATGATCTTTGTTGGAATGGGAAATTCTCTGCAAAATCCTTATCACTGTATTAACTCCTAACTCTAACTGTAACCGTGACTACTGGTAGATAATTTGTAGATAATTTACAACGAAACACTATAAAGCTAACCCATTTATTTTTTTCACATTCCAAAATATATTACCAAAGGCAGCAATGCTGTGTGCAGTGCGGTATTCAATATAATAGCACAGTATTAGTTTCCCACTTTTTTTCCCCGGACTATGTGTGTCTGGCAAAGAGAAACTTCCCAAAGATCAAGTTCCCTTGACGCTACTTTTGTGAGGGCATTCCTCAAAGACCAGTATACCCCGACTGAAAGCCCAACTCAAGAATTATTGCTGTATTGAATTTCTTGACTCAACTTCCCACAAAAACTGAAACCACCCCCCAGCGAATTTCTCCCTGGATTACGCTCACTGTTACTTTTGTTCCGGACAAAAGGCGTCGGCGCCCACTTAAGGGTAATTTCAACTTTCTGCGGGGGAGGGAATGTAGATAAAAACGCCACTGATCACGAGGGCATTTAGCACTTGGAGTTGGGCTGGGATAAACCCATTTCTTTCCAAAAACCGAATTCCAAAAATATCCCGCAAGCGTATTTTATTAGCCAACAGAAATACACTGAAATGTATACATATCAGCTGATAAGCTGTGAAGCAATAGATGCTGAACATGTGCTTGGTCCGGGATCATGTCTGCCCACAGAAAGGAAGAGCACTGCATCATGTTGCAACCGCTGGCATGTTTTGGGACCCAGATTCCTGGTTCCCATCGATCATATCTCCACGTTGCAAAATCCCCGAAGTATTTCGAAGGAAAACACAAATTATGTGGGTTTTGTAAAATTAGAACCAAGCGTCACGGTGTGAAATTTGCAGTCAACCTTTTAGGATGAAATTCCATAACTCAAAAAACCTCCCAGTTCCTGTTTTTGGAAAATCTGCACAAGATGGATGGTCCCCTTGGGAACGACGATACTTTAAAGTAAAGTACAGTCCCAGGGTGCCATACATGTACTTTGGATCTACTTCAGTAATCAGTCTATGCCAAGGTCATTTGCTCATGACCAAGCGAGGGAAACTACAAAATGAGTGGTCTTCTTGAAGTATGCTAAAAAAAAAAGATCTCAAGGAACTCTGGAGGGCTGCAACAATGAAACTGATTTAAGCTCTCTCAGAAATCGTTCACTAGACTGTTTAGTTACACATGCCTGCAATGCCAAGACAACTATATCTAGCCAGAAGCAACCTAAGACGTAAGATTGTCCTCTGAATGCATTCAAGTGGACAAGATGGCAGTGTAGCATGAGCAGTCTCCTATCTGCACTATCTTTCCAACTTCTGCAGTACTTGCCAACTTCCCAACGTACACGTAATCCCTTAAGCCTGGTCTTCAAAGAAAAGAAGTTGCTTGAACAAGGAGCATGTTGTTGCTTCAGTGTGTCAAAGACTGGAGGTTTGATGTTTTACTCCGCCCAAAGCACTAATTCTTGAGACTTGACCTCTGCAATTAATCTGTCAAAATGTGGAATTTTGAGGGAGTAAACCTCCTCAGGCTATTTGGTCAGGGAGTGACCCGAACCACCATAAAGGACGAAGCCCAAATGACCCAAAACCAAAGGCAATTTCATACCTCTACCAACCTGATACAAACCACAAAGAAAAAACGTCTTGGCCCAACTCACAAAATACGGTATCAACTATTATGGTAGATTAATCCTCATCTCTTGGCAATTGCTGGTCAAAATCTTCCCGATTGCTCCAAAATCTTGCACTGTACAGAAAACCAATGGCACTGTCTTTGTCATTTATTTGTTCGGTGGCATCATGTCTAGATGTAAAAACAACAGTGGCTGGGCTCTACCTTCCTTCATCCTCAAGAGAATCTTGAGGGTCAAAGTTTTCCTCATAGAGCTGATTCGCTTTGGATTCATCATAGTTCATCACCTGGATCCTCCCCTCAAGGCAAGAAAATGCGATGTCATCCCACTCTTTGCAGTGGCGGTAATGTGGTTAGTTCTGGGTCCCAACCAAACCGAACTAATTCTAAAATTAGTAGCATCGCTGTATCCTGCTCCAAGTCAAGAGGAAAGTCCACCACACTAAACATGGTGCCGAATCAGCTTTTATTAACGGTGCATACTCTAATCTTTAATTTAATAAAAAACAAAACACAAAGTGACTTTCAACTTAAGGCAGAATTCCTGTCTCTCAATAGATGGGTTAGCGCGGATCTCCATTGCTTGTAGTGAAAAAAGTTTTTATTTTTGCAGCTTGGAAGCCATTTAGATACTTGAATGTCCATTTTTTCCCCATAAATACGGGGGGATAGAATGAAGACTGAAAAGGGAAACACTAAAGCTCAGCCATTTGTAGGAGGCTTGTGGCCTAGTGGTTAGGGGTTTGTAACTTCTGATCACAGGATCAGGGGTTCGAATCCAGCTGGTGGCAGCATGTTGTGATCTTGGGTAAGTCACTTTACCTCAAGTGCCTCTCTCCACCCAGGAGTGAATGGGTACCTGTGAGGGCAGACACGGTTATGTTTAGCCGTTTGCGACCAAATGGCAGCTCTGGGCTCGTATACTCCCCAGGGAGCTGAGATGGTTTCAGGAATGTTCAGAATTATGATGTGTGAGCCCAATGTGCAGGGGTAATAATGGCGCTGTGAAACGTTGTGGAAAGCACATTACAAATGTTGTAATTATTATTATCCATGGGCACAGAAAGGATAAATTTGATGGAATTTTCATCAAATGCAAATGGTCATCAAAATAAAACAAAACTGGCTCGTCTCGGAGCAACTCATGCAGTGCATCATACTGCACGCTAGATCAACTCTGCCTCACCATCAGATGGTGTTGATTTTTCAAATTCCTTTTGATGTGTGAGAGATCAAAGGCAAAGGTAAACAGTGTTTGGTCAGGATGTGAAAGCCAGACTCATGGAATGATGCCAATGAAAGATCCACGTGTTTGGAAACAAAGCTGCTGCACAGTATGATGGAAGTGGCCAACATTCCACGCCATCCGAAAATGCTCTAGGATTGCTGAAGTACATGTATGACAAAGAAGGTCAAAGGTCCCAGATGCCGGTATTTAACTGCAACATTATCACAGTGTCAAGCCTATGAAAGGAGGGAAACTGGTGATGAAGATGTGACCTTTCTACTCAGGTTCACGTGTGGGAAAATAGAAACCAACACATCTGACCGCAAAATCAGTCTAGACAGGGATTTCCCCTCAACCTACCCCCCTCTCGACTTGCTCAAATCATCTGGGTTTCATGAGTTCCCCTTCTTTTTCTACTACACACCTTCCCAAACTCTGACCTTCTGAATGACCTCTCACTTGTACAGTAACTTAGCATCTGCCACAGCAGTACAGCCATTTTATACAGGTCTATACAAATACAGCATACTGGTATGTACTTTCTTATCGGGATGGGATTGACCAATGATAAAAACAGCTGAAAAAGGCATAAACAGGATTAGGAAGCTGAACTGTGAAAATCTCCTGTACTTTTGTACACTGCCAGAGAGGAAAAAAAGCTGAAATCCCAAACAAAAAAAACTGAAGTCAGCGGAAAAGCTGAGAAATCTCACCCCTCCTTATATTGTCTGTCTTCCCTCCCCAAATAGTTTTGCTCCACCCCCTTCCTGTCATGTCCTCCTTGGGTACTTTTTTCCATGTGATGCTTGGGGTTTCAGCCAAACATTTCCATGCACAGTAACTTGCATGAATTTGTGCGTTTTGCGGTTTGTGGCAGCCAAAAAAACAGACAAAACTGTGGAGCACAAACATGTTCCCCGTTTATCACGTGGTTGACAATTCTTTGAAAAGTACTCGCACATTTCCAGCAAAGGAAACCTGAAACACATCCTGTCTGCACCTCAACATTTTAATTGTCATTGTCTACGTAGGGTCACTTGCAGTAGCTGACCACAAGAGGGCTCACTTGCTCTTCTCACTGCCCCCTTTGCAAAAGCCAGATGGCTCCACGGCATACCGCCCTCTGCTGACATCACTTTAAGATGACTAAGCTTGAAGCCCCCCTGTGTGCAGAGGTGTTAGGTCCTAGGGGGTGTTGATTCATAAAACAAATATTGCTCCTTTTTCGTAGAAACCTTGCCATTCAAACATTCGACAGAAATCAGTCCATTTAATCTTGATGATTCATGTAATGGGGTTTGCCCTCATTTCACACCGCAGCCCTAAACAATTTCCTGCAAAACAAATACTGTACTTGTTCACATTTGCTTTTTTTTTTCACAAAAATCCACGTTATTGAACTTCTGGAAATTGAAAAGACCACATGCATAGACATTTTCACTGAACAACAAACTCAGCATTCAGCACTGATTAGCAAGAATGAAAAATGAATCAAGCTTTTCATTTTGAAGAGAATCAATTAGTCTTGTTTGCAAAAATTCACTTTCTCTTCAGCCAAGAGTTTTTGCATGCACCGTAACTCATTCAAACAGAGATAGCAATACAAAAAGCTTCAAAGATGAGCCATCATCTTGCCCCTGGACACACGACAGTGGCCTTGTTGAGCACTTTAGTCATGTTCTGGGATGTTTGATAAGCTTGGAGCTGGGTTGCTTCTGATTTGTGCCCTGCCGGGCTCTGATTGGGCGCTCCACAGGGTGACCGAGATTAATTGAGAGACTGACTAGGATGAATGAATTGACGGCTGGAAATTTTACAGACTGGTCATTTGCATAAAAGTACTTATTCATATCGATTTGTTATAACCAGTCACATCTTCAGCATCATCAGCATTTTCAAATCACCATCATTATCATCGATGCTATAAACATGATCGTTCTTAGTGCCATTTTCCACCTTGTTATTGAAGTAATAATCTTTTATCAATAAATAATCACTATCGGTACATCGTCAACACCACCTGTAAACACGCTATCAATTCATGAGAGGTCTTCGGCTCTTAAAGATGCAGTTCTTGCATCTTAAGACACAGCTGGGAAAATTCTCCATGATGTACATGTACTTGTATGCCACTTGAATTAATCTTTTCTGCAAGCCAAACAAGGTCGCATGTCACTGTTCAATCAACAGAAAAGCCAACAAGTCAGAGGGCCTGAAGTTTCGATCCTCGTCAGATCTTTCCCAAAGACGTTTCGATCCAAGCAGATTCTTTCTCCAAGAAGATTGTGCTAGGATTGGCCCTCTAATTTTGTTGATTTGCATATTTCCGTTCGCTGTACAACCGTCAGCGAATTGTTTACAACAGTTTCTGTAATACAGAAATGAATGTTACGAGGCCCGAGTGCTCCGTCACATGAAACAAACAAATCACGGTAACTTCCTTGCGATAGTATTTATAGAGTATTTGCTTTCAGATTCGAAGGAACATCCAGGTTTTTTTTATCTTCTTTGTTTGTTTCTTTTGGTGACACTTCTTCATGATATTTCACCATCCAAAACTTACCTCACAAATTAAAGCGGCAACATGATTTGGCTAAGGCTGGCTATCACACACATCTATGGGGAGCAGCCGCAGCGGCAGCCCCTAGCCGGGGATTCCACAGAGGCCCTGTGTCTTTCCTTGCCATGGCTAAAGGTTTCAGACATGGCCATGCATACCGGCCTCCCTGAATCCAAATTTCAACCGGAATCTTGGTAGTCATAACAGTGACAAGTGAACAGAACATCTTCTGTTGGCCCTGTTGAATCCTGCTAGATTTTGCAGACAACACAGATTTAAACAGGCCAACACGACCTGAATCTGATTGAAGATAAATTTGTGAGATCAAAGGTCCATTCACTGCATGAAGCAGATCGACTGTGCATGTACAGAATGGTACATTATGGTACATCGGTGATGAACACCAAACACTGCAACCCACAGCGCAGAAATAAGTGAGAGACTTTCTTGGGTTTTTCTAGGTCGCTCCCAGCAGAGAGTCGCTCTGGCTCTGTTCATACCTCTGCTCATACCTACCTCCCAGTGTGGGATCCCAGGTGATTGATTATATAATCCTAGAGGGGTTTTAGCCAGGGTCCAGTCCAGCTCTGCTCAGGGCAGTTTCGGAATCCTTCCTTATCTTCATGGATCTCCTTTTTTACTCTTTATTAACAAGGGAAAATTGATTGATCTAGGAAATACAATGTTTTAAGTGTAGATACACAGGCATACACCTACAGGAGAGTCATAATTTTGAGACCTTTTCTTGTGGTTATATGAGCTGTGGTTATATGATCATGGATTCCGCCACAAACTTGAAAGGGTCTTGCGGACAGGGGTGGACAGATTTTTGGAGAAAAGTCTGTTCCATATTCAGGAGAATTTTGTTTCAGAAGGCAAGAGCAAATTGTGTATAAGTCTCTGTTTAGAAAATATGGAACAAGTCATGTTGACTTTGGAGTGTTCTATCATAGACTCACATGTCAACCAATCAAACATAATTGTAAATGTAAATTTCCCAATATAACTACAGTGTACACATAAGAAACAAAAAAAAATGCCTCAATACAATACCCTGTTACAATACCAGAATCACTACCATGTTCAAAACATTTGATATTCTCAAACTGGCAAGAGAAAAAATATAGAGCCTGGTTATTCAACAATTAACAGATCTCCGACTCAAAATGGAAAGTATCTTTACAAGAAGGAACATGGCATTAGTCATTGGTCACAAAATGTCATAAAATGAAGGCCGCTAAATATCACAGCAATATGGTATTGGTGATTTGCAGCTTAATTCCCCGGAGACCATAATGGTGCAATCCTGCTAAATACCAACCTAGTTTTAGCTTTCCTAATCAGTGCATTGGGGACAGCTCAGGAGAGATATAAATAAACCACACAGAAAGGATAAAAAATCTGTCTCAAGGCCACCGGGCATGCTGATACTCAGGTTATGGTGTGTCATGATAGAGCGTACCCCTACAAAAACAGTGCTGTAGGGGTACTGGGCATGACACTTAAGGGTTTGCTTTGTTTGGGAGGTCACGTACACCACTTTCTCAATGACACCAGAAAAGAAGTTGGTGAAGTGACACAACATTGCTTGGCACCAGACTTTCCCTTTATTGATTCAGAAAAATCAGGGTTTCGGTGTGAAGCTGAGGAACGACTGAGAACTTATGTCAAACCTTATGAACCTATACAAGGAGTATGAATATTGTACACGTACACATGTCACAGTCAGGACTGTACCTGTAGATGTCTGTGTTTTGATGCAAATTAATCAAATCCAAAGAACTGGTATTTTGTGTGACTGGAAGATGGTCCCTGATGCAGGCAGAATCATCTGTCTGGGTCAAATGGTCACATGACCAGACTCTTACACAGAGACACTAAATGGAATGTGCCAGGTTGTCAAAAGGTCAAGTGTGGAGGTGGATGTCTAGTTCCCAGTCTCCCTGGAGCCCAGCACCTGTGGGGCAGCATATGCCAAGACTGGTACTTCAGATTCTTACCAAATGGGCGCGTTCTCAATATAAAACAAAATTCCCACCATAAATAAAATTCATGGAAAGACTACAAGCGTACATCACCAAATGTCCACGAAAAAAGGGATCATTTTTACTTTTCGGGGAAATCTAACAACTTGATCGAACGGCAAATTTAATGGAGTGGGTGTGGTCAGTTCTAACCTATGCCACTTCCAGCTTCACAGGAAAACAAGCCACAATGACCGTGGGCCTGTTTGTTTCGCACAGATCCAAGTCTTGATCACAGATCTGTTGTTGGTTCACTGTCGTCACAAGAACCCGCTTCATGGATGGAACCAACCAGCATTGGGACCACTAATCCAGATGTTTTGTGCAAAACCAGCAGGCCCCGTATGCTGTCAGATACACGTATTTTCTGACACGTTTAAGTACAAAGAACACATGACGGTACAAAAATACTTCCATCACATACCCGGAAAGGACATTCCTTTGTTTTCGTGCATTTAAGAAAACTCAGTGAAAATACAAATTTTTCTTGGACTTGAAACACCATTCCCAGCTGGATTTCTGTAAAAGATTTCCTTGACTGTTCCGCTTGCATTTATGATGGATGACCCCTACCCCAATATGCCTCTAAACTTCTTCCTCAGAGAAGGGGAACCGTCCCACAGACGTGAGTGGGTGAGTCCACAGAACGTGTTCCCTTCCTGCATCCTGTGCACATCTTTTGTTCACAAGCCCACACGAGGTGCCAGTATGTAAGGTCAGCACATTTGTGTTAATAAAAATGTATCTGCTGTCAATTCATACAGCATGACATGTTATGTATGCTTTAACCCTAACCCCCCAAGGGTTGCTGGTCCTAACCTTCCCCATTCACACAAACTTAAACATCCATATGGGACTTTGTGCACAGAGGCTGTTGGACTTTGTTTTTCTGAGGTATACCAAACCCAATGCAAAAGCCAGCTGTTATGGGCTTACCAGGCCTATCCCCACCAGAATTAAACACTTTACTACTGTTTAATTCTGTGTGGTTGGGGAAGGTTAGGGTTAAAAATTAAACAAGTGTTTATTTAACCCTAGCCATCCTCAATTTTTTCACTTACTGATGCTCACTTACTGAAACTTTCACTCACTGAAGCAACTGACAATAAATGTATTCTCTAATGCTCCCAATATAGTGACGACACATTGTTATAATTCCTACGCCCACTCTTCCTTCAAGTCCTGCCCACCATCCTTCTGCATTTACCACCTTCAATCTACAACCTAACAGAGTCTATGCACCCCTGCAGTGCTCATTCTAGACCCCATGGACTTCAGACTCTCTGTTCACTCATCCACTACTGAGTGATCAGAGACTGTGTTTACTTGAACCAGATTTGTCATCATGGGACTTGACCCATTCCGTTTTTTTTTTTTCATGTCTACTGGGACATCCTGTAACCAGATGGACTAATGCAGGTTTAAGGTTTGGTCGTTTGGTAGTATCGCGTGGCACTGACCTTTGCTGTCGTCATGCTCAAAGACGTCACAATTATGCAGAGGTCGTGCATCACCAACAATTCTCCACACGACAATGTCATCAGTGATTAATTTCAAGTTAAGGATGAATCTTTCTAAGCAGCCATTGGGACACTGATAAATACCAAATCCAAGGAAACAGACGTTGTTCTCGCTGAAAAAACATTTCCTCATATTGATAAAACACAACAGCAATGGAGAGACAAGGAGGAAACGTCAACTACGACACAGACGTCAAAAGCACACACTCTCAAGTGTAAGCACTACTGAAAAAGACCCACATTCACACCAATAAACAGCACTTGAGATTAAGACTTCAGGTTCCAAACAGCACTTGAGATTAAGACTTCAGGTTCCAAACAGCACTTGAGATTAAGGCTTCAGGTTCCAATCTTCTGCTTTTTAAGTTACAAGATTTCGTCATCAAGACCATTTCTTGGAACTCACAAATCAGGACAGGTTTCAAACAGAAGAGAAATGACTTCTGCATGTGATTGTGAGAATTCTACAATTGTTTGGCCTTATTAACTCATGTTCAGTTTACTTCTTGTGCAGTATATACCGGAGACCTTGGGCATACAGGAAGCCTGAAAGAAAGGAACCCACCCGAACGTCCGCCTGTTCGCAATCTCGTGGCTCAGGAAATGAGTAAAGGTACCGTAGAAAAAAAAGCCACCAAAAATATTGGGTAGAGACACCGCACGCACATTAAGAATGGAACAATTGATGTAATCCAGTACTTCATGTAAAAAGGTCATCAGTAACAGAATAAATACAGGAAATGATTATGGACAAAAATTGAATCAGTTTTTGGTTAGATTGGAGGCTATCGACCCTCCACTTCGGTGAAGACAATAGGAGATCACCAAATGAAGGCAAGGATATGTACACTGAATTAGTTGAGAGTGAAGCTGGCAGAACAAGTACCGGTACGTGTAACTCTACATCTCCTTTGGATTTTGGAGGTTTGCTGTAAATGTTTTTTTGTGTGTGTGTTTTTTTTTTAATTTTCGAATTAAAATGACAAACATTAATTACGACTGACCAGGTCCATGTACCGGTACATGCACATGTACATGTGATCATCCGATCCATGACCCAAAAGCAGTCCACTCTAGCTGGTCCCAATTGCACTAGGCTCCGTCTGGGAATAGTTTCCTGGCACCGGTGCCCCACCTTTCCGATAAGTGGCAGGTCTATTATGATGCATGGATGGTTCCCACTGACCCACGCACTGTAATACAATAAGGGTGTTTCCAAGCTTAACTGGATTAAACTACACTGTACACTGGCATTATGTTCACAAAGGCATCCCTGATCCAGACATACCTGTACAAAAGTATTGTAAACTTGTTCAATGCGTCGAGCACTGGTAGTTAACAGTCCGAGAAGCACACATGTACGGTACATGTACTGGTATTGTAACCGTCCAACATTTCAAGTTATCTTCAAGCAAACTTGAATTCTTTATTCTGATTGGTTGATCCATGGCAAGCAAACGATGTGATTATGACTGTACAGCAGGGTTCATACCATGTCAGACCCCGTGTAACTAATGGCCTTTTCGCAGTAGGCAAATCTCGAGGATGACGCTGGGTTGAAGCAGGGTTGAAAACTGGCGGCGATTCACACTTGAAAGTTTTCAACCCTGCGTCAACCCCGAGATTGACTTCAACCCGGGATAGGGATGAACTCCACCCTTCTCCAGACCTGGGTTGAGATTTTCAACCCGGGTTGAAAACTGTTTGTGCTCATTTCCAGGTTGAACTCACCCCAATAAGCCCAATTCACATGAAACAAGCGTGTAACATAGTCAAAGGTACCGGTAGTGCATTTGCGTGCGAGATAAATGCGTTATCATCCTCTCCCGATCCCCTGTGCGCCGCACTCATGCGATAGTGTTGCATAACAGTACAAATCAATTTGATTTGGACACGAACACATCTTTGAGACTACAATGTTCATAGCACAGCATTCCAAACTTCACTCTCAGTCTCAACCTGTGGGAACCAGAATACTGGTAGCAGTACACACAAACTGACACAAACTTTAAAGTTAGAAGTTGTGACGGGTCACTTTTTTCCAACCCATTAGCACATGTCACTTTATCCAAACACGGAAAAAAAAACCAGTTAGAAAATTTAAAACACAAACTGAAAGCAAATATGCATTTATGCCACCATGTAGAACGTATATTTTGTAAATTTCTGTGCAGCACAGGCCCCTATGTGTTTATGACCAGAGTGAGCCCTTGTGTGCCATATTATTTACAATACATGTACAACAAGGAAAAGATTGATTTCATTATTTGAGCCCTATTAAACAGATCATAAATGTATATACAGCAACAGCCATTACCAAATCTTTCCATTTTTTGGTAAAATGCCAATGCTATTTTAGTTCTGATCTGGAAGCTTTCCTAAAATAGAAATTCCCTTGCTGGCATTCCAAATCCTGACGGTGGTTCTGCTGCTTGGTAACCATTTTTCTGACCTCCTGCGCAAAACAACAGGGCACGTTCTCGGCACTGACTGCACCCCAAAACTACAGCCAAGTCTGTGCCTTTAAACTCTGTATGACTCATCTAAACCTGTTGTTATAAATCTACATCATCCTCCAAAAAATCAGGGGTTACAGTTCTCACAATTCAGAGGGCAGTTCGACTCTTTCAGACTAAGGGTTGTAGAGCTTACAACCAAGGGCTTAAAACTGCTTATAATCATGGCTGTAGTGCTTATAATCATGGTTGTACATGTAGTGCTTAAAACTAGGGCTGTAGTGCTTGAAATCAAGCGTTGTAGCACTTGCAACGCACGACTTGTGAGACTAAGTAATAAGGGTTTTAGTGCTTGGACCAAGGGTTGTAAAACTAACGAACACCACTGCGAGATAGATAAACGTGATGGAAGCCTGAAAACCCTATTCAAAAATGGTGAAGCACCTTTATTTAATTGGAAGATTCCAACATCCTTCATGGCAATATAAACAACAAAAACGTTGAAGGGTGCACATACATGTAAATGTAAACGCGCTCTAACCTCTAAAGGCAACACAACCATGGCCAGTAATATCAACAGCAAAAGCGCTAAGCCCGTTTTAAAATAAACACCCCACACACTGCACTGCCTGGTTTCTATTTCTCTTTCACAAGGACAGTGTCTTATGAAATACAGGGATATGTGTGCACATGTACATGTACCAGTACTTATGCAGAGAATGAGCCAGCTCGTTACAAAGAGCAGTCAGTCATGTTACCCTTTCTTAACGTACAGCCGAACATGTACGTGTTGTTTACAGTGTGCGACCTACCCAGAGAATGATACAAAATAGAAATTAAGGAGGGTATAGGGCCTACAATGAATGCAGTCTCGTCTGTACACAATTTTGCAAACAGTATCATGGTGGATGCGTACGGTAAACAGTACATTTGAAAGCAAAGAGCAAAGAGAATTTTTTCATGTAATGCAACCACTGCCTACCACTGTACCAGTAGTAGGCGCTATCTTTAATATCGTTCCTGTTTACTGTTTCATTTTATGTTTCAAACCTTGCACCACTGTGGACTATCTTCAAAGAACACCCCCCCCTAACAAAAAGGTCAATCAGATAAAAAAACACTGATTTTTTTTCTGAGAACAGAATCCCCCCTCAAGATTCCAACAGAAAATTAAAAAAAAAATCTGAATTCCTCCGGCATGCACCTTGGACTTTTTAACCCAAAAAAAAAGGAAATTGCAATCTAAACAAGACTCGTTACAGCGTTTGCAATTTTCAATGGCATGAGCGTGAAGTGAAAAACAAGGAAATCAGCTGATCCCAAGAAGACTTGCACGCCTGATTCCTGCAAATTTCCTGAAAATTAATGTCCCACAACAGTTCCACTGAAAAAAAAAAGCTGAATTAATTACCAAGCCGTGGTCCTAATTGCCTAACCCTGACCCACAATGGTTCCACTTCAAAACAACACCACCACAACTCTCAGTTGTTGGGTTTCCCCTTGAATGTACACCAGTACCTGTCAGTTACCCAAAACATGACCATAAATACACCCCTCCATGTAACATACATGTAGCACCAGCTGGTACCTTGTGTAGCAGTGGCAGACATCCCTGTATGTATTAATAATTCAGTATGTATGTAGCAAAAATAATTCAGTGGGGTATCTAAACACAAGTTTGGCCTTGGCACCGATGACGCTGAAAAACCAGAGTACACCCTATTCAGACAATCGTTCTTATACATACATGTACGTACATGTATACATGTACGTACATTAAATAACATGTATGGACGCAGACAGGCTATGTAACGTGCACTCATTTCCTTCTACCAAACAAACATGAAAAACACTTTACAAAAAATTGGAAATGACGGTCAAAAAGGAAACTTTTGAATAGGAAATTCAGACATTTGTGAGATGATGGTCATCCGCAGAACCTTTTGCAAAGACTCAACTACCGTATGGATCAACGAAATAGATCCATTCACTGCATTCACAGGACAAGAGGCCTACTGGCAAATACTTGGGCTTGTATTCAAATTGGAATGCTCACTGGAATTCCCATCAATTCTTCTATTCTACCCAGAGCTATTCTTCACCATTTGTCAAAATTATTTCCCTTGACCTTCGACCCAGCCCAGTTTCAAGATCAGTTCCTGACCAGCGATCCAGGTAAACACAGCCACAAATTGACATGTTTCAAAGGTCAATTTTTTAAACCCTGAAATACACTGAGGAGTACCAGTAAGTCGTCAACTTGGAAGTGATATTCAATTCCTTGATCAAAAGCGGGCGCCTTGATCAAAGGCTAATTCACCCCTCGCATATGGCCTCACACCAAAATAGTTACCAGTCCCTCAATGAAAACAAGCCTCTTGAAACACACACACTCAGGGTCAACTGACAGTCAAGATATTCTTCAATCCAAGCTGCATTTACAAAGAAGGAAAAAAAAAAAACCAACATCTCCCCCAAATTAATATGCATCAATCCATCAGAGAGGTCTGAATCCTCTGCATCGAAATTGCAGAATAATCTTTTTTGCAGATGTACAAGGAAGATCGCTATGAGTCACTTGGTATACATGCACGGCTGGATTATCTAGTAATGGGAGAGCTACGTATCGTACTGCTGATGAAAAAAAAAGGGGGGGGACGACGATTAACAATGACGGGGAAGAAATTGAGACCCGAGCAAAATAGACCTTGGAATTATGGAGATGAATTTGAGTTTCCTTGGGCAGTAATTGTACACTGGGGGGGGGGGCAACTACATGTAGTGGTATTCTGGTGAAGTGAACAATTGAAAATCATCGGTGGTGGGGAAATGGCTAACATGTGCATGTATAATACCATATGGTTTTTGAAGGATTTCAGTCACTTCTTGTTTTCAGCATTTTTCACTGATTTGCTCGATGGTGCGCAGCTGAACTGTTTTTGTCATTTCTGCACTTGAGCCGCAAGATCCCGACTGAGAAATGATTTTCTATGTCTGGTGTTTGCATGCACCGGTAATACAACATGTACCAGAAACTGATGGTCTACAATGTAGTCACCACAGTTACTGGTACGTGTAGTCAAAAATCAGGCTAATGGTTCTGCAATCAATCAAACATGAGGAGAAAAAATTCCTCACCGAAGGCAATGAACCATCTCCTTCCAATCCAAGAGCAGATGCTAGTATCCCAGCTGTCAGATCATTTCTTCGGACATCCTCACATCAGGCGTATTCTCAAGACGGGGCTTTTGCAACTTTAGAGAGATCGGCGCGTGCCGACTCGGCAAAATCCATTTTGTAGACACTTGACTGGCATGCTTCGCACATAGCTACTCCTCTCTAAAGATTCGGCAATTATTCATATTTGGGGACTTGGTATATCTTGGGTCAGTGTACTTTGCAGGAAATTCTATTATCATAATTGTTAAATGTACTGGCAATGGGCCAGCAAGCATATGTCAGCCTAGGTATTTCAAAGTCTATTGGTATATCAATTACACTGGTAGAATTTAAGGCAGAGGATGTTAGTTTTGCATGGGTGTGGTCCTTGTGCAGGGGTGGAGTAAATGGGGGTGTGGTGAGGTGGAGACAGGGATGGGTTGGGGCGGGACGGGGGTCTGGTTGAATGGAGTAGAGATGGGTGGAGCTGAGGGTTTGAATGGGGTCATGGTGGGATGTGAGGGTACTATACGACAGGGGTGAGGTGGTAGGGTGAGACAGAAAAGGAAGAGGTCTGGGGATGTGGTGAGGTGGAGACAGGGATGGGGTGGGGTGAGACGGGGGTCTGGTTGAATGGAGTAGAGATGGGTGGAGCTGAGGGTTTGAATGGGGTCATGGTGGGATGTGAGGGTACTATACGACAGGGGTGAGGTGGTAGGGTGGGACAGGTCTGGGGGTGTGGTGAGGTGGAGACAGGGATGGGTTGGGGCGGGACGGGTGTTATGGTAGCTCAGATGAGGTCTGTGAAGCAGGAAATCCAATGGTCAGAAATTCAACTACAGAGGGCTCAAAGCTCAAAGGGATTCCTTCAGTTCAATGAACTTGAAGTTGAAGAAAATGCCTTTCGTCATACCGGCACATGTACTTCCCAACCACGATTCACACGCACAAGCTTTAGAACAAAACTGAAATGGTCATGTAAGCCCATTGAGATTGTCAACATTGTTTTCACACACACTGCCTTTTCCATATCACATTTTTCATCATATCACAGGAGAATGAATGGATCTGTGAGATATTTTAAATACCACTTTTCTCATCTGAATAAGAAAAAAAAAGAAGTGGAAATGCTTTCGGCTAAAGGCCATCTTCTAAATCGTTAAAAATGTACATGTACAGTACAGTGTAATACTGAAACCTTTCACACAGTAGTGATAAATTTGCTGGTCTTGTTTGAGACCTTTCAGAGCTGCTGCTTGTCTGCACAACCACTGGTAATTTATAGCTTGCTGTCACATTCTAGGACAGTAAGATTCCAAGCTGTAAATTCTGAGGCAGATCTGATTACGTATGTTTGGGGGGGGGGGCAGAAGGATACTGTTCCGGTAGAAGTGAAGATGTCACTGCCTGAGTATGCAGCAGAATACCAAGCTGTCAGCTGTGCCCTCCAGAACTCCAGCCAATGGGGCTTCTGGAAGGTATTCTTGGACCCCCCTCCCACCAGGGGTCGTTGTTTACATACTTGCGGTATAAATGAAGCCTGACAAGACTGAACAAAAAGGAGGGAAGAGATGCAACAGAAAAATCCCCTTCCAGACAAGAGTCGCTGGGTGTAGAGAAGATATCGAGTTCAGTGGAAGAAGGCTAGGTGAAGAATTTAGTTCTCGAACAAGAGGCTTTCGGGATGACAAGTGCACTGACCAGCCCGAGACATACTGGTACTAGGACATGCACTATCCAAAAACTGTTTGCAGGTTATCATGCTTTCAAAACAACAGACATGTTTTGATTATGACAAGGGATGATAAATGAAGGAATAATAAACAAAAGACAACAAGTTAGTAAACAATGCCACCAATTAATTTATACGGTGCGGGATAGATGTACATGTACCAGTCCATTTCAAGTACCGTTACAATGGCCTCCTCCATGACGATTCCCTAATTCTTCTGGGATTTTCACTGAAAGTCAGGCATTATCTCAAGCTCTAACTACATGTACATGAAGCTTGTTTTGACTTGGCTTAGCAATTCTTCCAAAAACCATTTTTAGAAGCAGCAATTTCCTTTCTCAGCACAATGCCCAATATTCTGGCAACTTCCTCATGTTCCTTTCTATCACACTTTGGGTTAATGCAGGTCTTGCATTCCTAACGCAGTCCAGGAGCTGTTAATCCCTTTCTTTTGCTCTGCATAAACTCAACCGAGCACCTCCCGTAATTTCTAAACCAAATTAACCGATGGCTTGCTGCATTGCTTTGACAATGCAATACATGAATACTGAGTCACAGACAGGGCTCTGCCAAATTTCTCTTTCTCTTTCCTTATTCCATTTTTCCAGACAGCAAGGCCTGAATGCAATGGAAATGATTCCTCTTTTTGAAGTTCACAAACACCCTTGCATTGAGTGGGCATGGAATTTCACGGTCCGACAATTACTGCAATAAACTGTTGGGTTTTGCAAACCCTGTTATCGTGAATGCAAGGCTAGACACAAAATGACATTTTGATAAGAGGTCAGGGGCATACAGGTACAGTAAATGTGCACACATTCATATCTCGATAACTTTTACAATTGATTCCCTGCCGAAATACAGGCCTACTTGTTTATGTAGCAGTGTACATATACGTACAGGGAAAAATCTGTGTACAGTACATGCACTTAGGAAAAAATAAACCTGAAGATATGTGAACAGAACTCCACACCTTGCCTCAGAACTTCAACTGAGGCTAGTTACACAGATCCCCTTGTGTAATGTCGGGTAAACAGAAAACTGTCCCAACAAATCATGGAGTTCATGACACTTGGTAGAGTTACCCGTAAATCACATACATGCAGGTTTCACAGAAATCTCTAGGCAATTCCACTGACACCTTACTACAGAGTTACATATTTCGGCTTCTAAAGGAAGTGCGAAGTTCCGGTACCTGGCACTACCAAATAGCATACCATGGCTATTGGCTAACATCTACACTGTATGTGCGTGGATATGTACATGTACACCAGTTCATGGACAAATATTGCAAACAGAGAAAACGGCGCTCTTTTTCCCAAGGGTGTTTTATGTCACATACTTCCTCTTACTGAACCCAACGTGTCTATTTGGCTCAAGTTTATTATGAATCATAGTTATTTTTGCCAATCTACGGCTCCTATCACAACTCATGTGACAATGACAGGACGGACCCTGTCCGACAGTCCAAATCCAACCATTTCAAGGGCATATTTTTTGTTCTAATTCACTGATAAGCCACAGTGACAAAGTATTAGTAAGTAATATGTTCCATGCTCGGTGTACAGTCTGTACACTACCTGTCGGACTAGATCTGATTTGATATTTACAATGCGTTGCATTTCTATGGCTTTGAAGAGAATGTAAGCCCTAAACCAGAGAATATTTTCTGCCTCGTACAAGCCACAACCTTCAGTCACTCACACGCACAGACAGACCTTGAAAAAAAAAAATGATCAGTACCTCTAGTGTTTGCATTGTACATTTGTTCAAGAGTGGGTTGATTGTGTGGTTTCTGTCACACTTCCTGTCAGCATGGCTTCCCCCAAATTTGACCTTGTACATCTCCACAACCTCCATCAATGTTCCTACGATGATCGATGATCGCCAGGACACAGAAAAGCACATGTGGTGGCCCTACCCGTTAATCAAAGGCCGCTTGGATATACTGTTCAAACTTGATTCAGTTTCGGGGTACAATGCCAAAATGGCCAACCGTTTGTAATTAAACAGGACAAAAGTTTCAGAAAAGGCACTTCAACATTTCTAGTAACTACATCTCACCAGAGCTAGACATCGTAGTTCAGATGTTAAGAAAAATCCAGTGAGGCTGAACTTTTGCAGGTGTTCAAAATAAACTTGTAAACTGAAGCAGAGGGCGAACCCTGTCAAATGCCATGGCCTACTGTTATCGCCTCCACCAGCATGCCCTGGGGAATTCTTCAACTTCTCACTTTTAACACAAAGGTACTAGATTCCAAAGAGCATGGCTGGTATCACATTACCTCTATGGCTGGAATTCAAATTCCCCTGGATACAGCATTCAGTGTATTTTGAAAATGTGTCTAGTGTTGAGAAAACATCAGAAAGCTTTCATGTTCTCATAATGGACTTACTTTTTTAATGACAAAACAAAAATGGTCTAATTTCCTGATAGACAAATCCTAGTCTGTAACTATTGTAATTGTAAGAAATGTAAACTTTTGTCTAGAGCCGGACATAAATGTCTGAAGTTAACCACATGTACTCGGACAGTACATAGAGCATATTTATGATACACACTACCATAGAATCCTACAGAAGGGAGACACATTTTTTTCAGTTATTCCACCCCCCAAAAGAACAGTCTCCATGTACAGGTACTGAATAATAAATCCTCTAATCAGAGATAAATTCCTTTCTGACAATTTTTTTTCCTTGCTGCATTCACTGCCGAAATCCATCAACAGTTTGGGGCGAGAAAAGGGCAATAACACGCAGGCTGGGAAGTTTTGTGGGTGCTGTGACCAGAGGATCTGTGCTGCAACCAATCACCTTGATGATTTGACCTACATGTGCATGTAACCCGAAGGTTACACCAATTTTTACTTCTAACATATGACACTGTCACAGTTGGGAGGGAAGACTTGAAAAAATGGGAGGGGGGAGGAGGCAGGAGGGGAAACAATTGATGGACTTACCAGAATTCGCTGGAAGCGATCCTCCAACTCGGCTTGCGGTGGAATCGGCATCTTGGTCTTATTAACCATGGGATAGCTGTGCCGACGCTGTAGCTTCCCCGTGCTCTGATCGTTTCCCATCCTGGCAGCCTTCTAACCCCCTATTTCTCCAGGCCTTCACCCGGAAGCACTAATAATCCTCAGTGTCAATGCCGGAAAAACCCGTTAATCCTCCCCTCAACGCACGATAAGCCAAGAGGGTAATCTCTTTCGATAATCGGATTAATTCTGTAGTTTTCTCGGACCTGATGTGTTCGTGTAATGTGGGCCTTCCTCCCACAAAATTTGCAGGCTTTTTTCAACTCTGAAGTTCGACGTAATTGAGGCAGCGTCCCACAGTGTCAATAGCCCATGTAAGCAGGTTGATTCCGTAATCTTCCGGCGGGGATATAGCAATCTCAGCAGATAAATTGTTTGCTTCCTAACGGATGTTTTCCCGTCTACTCCTGTTGACGATCTCCTACTCTGCTGAGCCTAGGGTGAGCCTGAGAGAGAAACCAGGCAACAGTTAACATGCGCAGAAAAATTTCATTGTTCAACTCAGAGGTGAATTGAGGTGTAGGGCAGGGGGCCATCATGCTTCAGGCTTATAATCTGCATTTTTATGCCTATCCAGTCCCACCAACAGTGAAGGTACATAAACAACAGTCTTTGGCACTCTCAACACTGTCTATAACAGTGTGAGTAAATTTGTGAGGCAAAAGAAATGTCTGGTCCCACATCTTAATTTGTACACATTCTCTCCATAGTCACGCCACCAGGCTATGTACATAGTCATCCTATCAAAAAGTTGGACTCATGAGGATTTATAATACAATATTATAAATACGGTACATACATGAACATTGAACTCATCAGTAGGCCTATCGCTTACTCTGGTACAAAAGGGAATTAACAAGTTGGCAAAGTTCAGCCTATTTTGTACAGATTATTTCCAATGTATTAATCTGGTTTCTTTTTGATACAACTGTTTTAACAAACTAACGATAGCTGGCCTTTTTGGAGCAACCTTGCCAGTTCGTTGTTCTTCCCTACATAATGACAGTAGTGTAGTGTACTTTTTAAAACAATGTTGCTGAAGATCAACACTCGGTATCAACATTTTACAAGCACTCGCATCCATATCGAGAGGAATTTTTATGGATCCAAAGTACAAAAATACAATTTACATTCAGCTTGCTGTTCATGATGTGTCCACTTCAAACATGTTCAACGACTCCATTTAAAGCCAATTTGGCGAAGCCAAGTGTGAAATTACCAAATGAATTTGATGATGACATTCAGGTTCTCTAAACATACTGGTATAGAGTGGTAAGCACCGCTGGGTGCATCAGGTTAACACACTTTTTCATCCATGTCATTACATCAACTACTCAGAAAGCAGAGTGGGAAGGTTACTTTTTGAAAGTCCTGAGGACGATAATCAACATTTGGAAAAGTTCCACATACGGACAACACTAATTTTCCTTCAAATATTTATAACAGCCATCAGAAAGTGATAACATGTCCTAAACTGTGAAATTTAGCTACGAACATTCTGAAGCATTTACTCAGAAAAAGTGCGTTTGTTTTCCCAGACAATCCTCAAAGGTGTGTGCACAGGGGCATCAAGTGTAGTCCGAATATGGAACTCTTTCCCAACATTTGAGTTAATTGTAAATACATACTCGTTGACTTCCGGGGAAAAAAGAGAAAGATTACAGAATATATATCACGGTCTAAATCTAGTCCTAATGACAATGTCAATTAATCTACACCACCTAGATACTTGCACTGGCAGTGGTTGCTATTTTCAACACTTTACCATCTGACCATCAGCAAATAAGTGTTTACGGTGTCATTAAACACTAAACAAACTACAACCAAAGTCCTCTCGTCCCTCGATGTGTTATACCGGTCAGCGCTTCGGTGTGACGTGACCGAGTCTTCGTCGATTAGATGGGCGGGTGCTGCCACGCCGCGGCACGTTCAGCCAGTGCGCGCACGTCATGGTGACTCTCACACGGGTTTCAAAGTTGACATTTTTATCGAAAAGAAACTTACCTTTTCTGACCGTGATAATCCATGATAGCGATACTGAGTTAAATCCAAGGACTACCGTCCACCACTGGCTAGGAATTGTGAGTAACATTTCATTTAAAGGGTCTAAAAATGCCAACAAAATTTGGGGACAAACTTGCCACACGAAAGTGAGTGCGACAATACCCGGGAAGCGAGCTGTCACCGCACCGTTGGTGTCATACGATTTGATGTGCTGATCTAGCGATATGCGTATGCATTGTGCATACCGGAAGTACATTCGGACATGGGCCGGATCGCTGTCGGTGGTCTGTAGAGAGCCCTCAAGCGATGTCTTTGCGAAACGTTTTCAAGCCGAAAACAACTCGTTCGCACATTTTTTACGAGAAAAATCTAAATTGCTGATGGATATGAGTACATTTTACTGTGCTGTTATCAAAGTATCTTAAAATCATCAGTTACGTGGAAAATATCTGAAATGAATGAATGAAAGGAGGGAGTTCCCAACACATTATCGATAAAATATCAAAAAGTAAATCTTTTGTTCCGCGAGCGCAGGGAAAAATTACGGCACAGCTAGTTGTCGGTAGTCGGCGTTCCGTCCAGTGATTGGCTGAGAGTATGACACGTTCATCAATGGCTCATTAATTTAAATAATTATCAATGAAATTGGTAGTATCCCCAAAGATCATTGGATAACGGCTTCACGCTTTTCCTAGGGATATCTCTTATTTGCAGCTGTGTTTAGACGCGGCCATCACGAGCTAAATGACTCATATTTTTTAATTTGGCACTTATCTTTGTCCGAACATAGAGGACCTCCATGGTCCGAAGTTCCTTTTATTTCTATTTTATTTCTATATCAAAACATTTGTCGCTAACTAAACTCAGGCACCATGATAGGTTTAAGCGAAATGCACTAAAGTTAGACTCTGAACTCTGAATTAAGATGTGAAAAGTACCCCCTCCTATCCCTGCATGCTCCGCCCATTCTGACCGTAATACTAGCTCCACAGTGACATCACGAGCGCGCTTTGAATATCTAAATATGCCTTTGAAAACTTCCCTGCTGAGTAAAAAAAAATCGATACCTGGATATGAATGTTATGGTTCTGTATACACAAACTATCGATCATTATAACCACGCCAGATGTCAACTTTTCCTGATACTATCGATCAAAGGGCTCGTGCGGAATAAAAATACGTGCAGAGATTTATCAAAAATATCAACATATGCAAAAAAAAATCAGTTGTACTAAGTGGTTAGCATTAACGAGGATTGAGTTTATCCAGGGAATCAACGATTCTGGTAGGTTCTTCAAAATTATTTTTCAGTCTCTTCAAATGAAAGGGTTTATTTTTAACCATCTCCACCTTAGTTTGAAATTGCACCCAAATTAACAGTCGTCCCTATAAGTGTGTTAAAGGCGATGTGGATGGTAAATCTTCAACTATGCATGTTCAAGACAAATGGGAGAATTTCCACCAGACGTGAAAAAAATTACCCGAGGAAGAGATACCTGTACCGATGAGGGCGTATAGGCAGGGTCCAAAATGCCAAACATTTATAGGCAGGCTTCTAGGCGAACATTTTAAAACGCTTGGAAGGTCTCAACGTCACATTAAACATGTTTTTTGCAGGCAAGTTTCTCCGGCAGTTCTTGTAGGAACTCTTATAGCACGCAGTGATGCCTACATTGGGTTCTCTAATGAACCGTGAAATTTTAAACGAAGTTCAAGCAAAGTCCTCGGGGAACTGCACCATGCTGTAGCTTCTTCAAGTTGTTTTTCCTCAGAAACGGCCAAATCTTGCTGTGAGGGAAAGTTGTCCCCTCATTCTTACCGAAGTGTCTCCGTTCCGGGCAAGCTGAAAATGACATGGGCCGTATGCGTACTGCTAGCAGCTCGGGAACTTTTGATACAAATTTGATGTGCAATATATTTCAAATGGTAAAAACCACGAGACGATGAATCGGGAAAAGATGGTACCCAACATCAACTTTTTCTTCTTAACCTACAGAAATTTTAGATTTGCATTTATACCAAAGTATGAACACCAAACAACACGATATAAGAAAAAGACTGCTAGGTATATAAACATTTGGTTGTTTAATTAAAACTCAAACTGCATAAATGTTTGGTCCATCATTAACTCAGGAAGATTCCAAAAGGGCTGGAGGTTCAACAGGAAAAGTAAAAACTGCTAGCGGGGACCATCAATGATGTTGCCGGTGCTCACGGCACGGGTCGGCCCTTTCCTGCTGCTATTTGTCGGGTTCTCGGGATGTGCCTCCCGGAGTCTCAGTCCCGGTATAAAGATAACATTAAGTGGAATTTGATGTGAATAATGTGGTGCCAGTTAATTTTTTTTTCTGTTCGTTATCCTGATCATTTTTTGTCTGTTGATGCCAACACTTTTCATTCAAATTACCTAACAATTCAGTTTGGTACCGGGTCTTACAGAAAAATGCAACTTCAGATAACTTCAACAGATATTTCCGTGAAACGGTTATCTATCGAAATTTATCAAAACATTCCATACCTATCGACAGGACCATTAAAAGAGACAATTGTACAGAAAAATGTAAATATATTCAACTGACATCTTTCGTAACAAAAAGCTAAAACTTCATATTTTCTCCATCCTGTCTTCCAAGAGTTTACTGATTTGTCCAAGATCTACGGTGACGTATGCGGCCATGCTCTCGGTAGCGAGATATCTGATGAGAATTTCAGAGCTTCCGGCTACCTGTCAGGGTACGAGCCTCGCATGGCCCGATTCAACGCTGGCCTAGGAGGCTGGGTAGCTGAGGTGAGCGACATCGACCAGTGGATACAGGTACTAGCCAGTTCAAACCGGTTTAACTGACAAAAACTACCTTTGCCCAACCTGCTGAAACAGGATGAGTTTACATAGGTCCACAAATCAACGTAGTTAAACTAATCATTATCGTATACAAACCACATCAAACCAGTTTACCTGAACGATGTCGGTATAGTGACAACGTAGTGTAGGCTACTCAATCAGGTTGAATGCAGCAAATTCATGGTCAAACCAAATAAATCTGGTTCAGCTGACCTCAGTTTGTAGGAGGTATGAGCACAAGATGAAACCAGGAACTCCTTGCAGTCCAATACATTTAACGTTGTCTTTATGCAGTTTTGGCTTCTTTTTTTATATTACACTGAGTTTGAATACCAAAGTTTGAATTTCAACTTTCACTATTTCAAAGGTTATTTTACTGCCTTTTTTGTTTTATGCTTATGAGTGTGTCCATATTCATGAGCAAAACTCTGATGTGATCCTAGGAAGAAAGTGTATATGTTACACCCATGGTTACATTGGTTTGTACACAAGAAAGTATTGCATTTTTTGTAGATTTTGCTGGACTAAATGTTGTCTTCTTTGCTGATTCCTTGTTGTTTATGTGCAAAGCAATGAGGAAGCATCAATACTTTCAGTAAGTCCAGGAAAGCGCGGATGATTTTAAAAGTTTCAAAAAGTGCACTTTTCAAAGCATTTAACCAAACATGAATGCAAAGGAAACTTCACACATTGAAGATGAGTAAAAAGTTGCCGGAAAAAATGTATCGAAGAAAAATTCTTTGCCCGATGCACTTTAACAATTTAACTGTTGGTTTTTCCTTCACCACTTTTCGTCCTTTCTCAAGGTTCGTCTGCCATGGACAATATACGTCACCGGGGTTCTCACGCAGGGCAGTGCCGACAACGAATACTACGTGACTGAGTACAAGGTTAAGTACAAACCGGAGGGCGAGCACTGGTCGTGTATTCTGGATATGCACAGCCAGCCAAAGGTTGGTATCGGGTACATACAGCGGGGTCGCCGAGTGGCTATGTGATTGGTCAACGAACATTTAATATAAAGAGACAATTTGACCAATGAGCAGGGTGCACAAAATGCACACAATGATTCCAGTATATCTTAGTTGCTCATTGGTCAAACGTTTTGACCAATCAAATAGAGCTCTCAGAAAACAAAATCATTGCCAAATAAAACAAAGTTTTTAACTGTCAGCTTTTTTCTTTTTGAAACTAATGTACGTGAATAAAGATATCATGACAGTTTATGGAAGACTGGTCATTTGCAGTTACTTTCATGATTTTCTTTTTCAAGATCTTCGATGGTAACATTGACAACTCTACCCCAAAGATTAATGACTTCCGCCCAGCAGTTTTGGCTGATTACATCCGCATTCTCCCTGTCAAATGGCAAGGAGTTATTGCTATGAGGCTAGAGATATTTGGAGGAGGTAAAGATGCGAATTTGATCATCTGGGATTCGAGTCCAGACCAAGCCCTAAAATTAACTCCTTTAGTTTCAGCAAATCCAGCAACTTATAACTTTGTGTTCTGATTCAATGTCTGTCCAAGTTACTGAACTCCGAATTGGTTCTTTCCAGTATTCATTTACATGAACCTTATTGGTTAGACTCTGTTCAAGTCCAAACTATGTACAACCCGCACTTGTACATCCCAGCAGACATGAAACTCAGTTTGTTTTAACATGTGACCTCCCACAAAGTTTGCCCTGGTTCACATCAAAGTCAAGAATGCCATAAACGTTCTTTGTCACTTCAACCAACCTGCCACAGAACACTAATCCAATTTCTGATTCATTCACAGGTTGTGAAGAGTGCTGGCAGAAGTAAAAAGCAAGGGAAAGATCTTGCTGGCAGGAAAGAATATCTTTCAAAAATATTATCTTAAGACTAGTAATTTATGCAGGTATCTTGAGTGAGGTATTTCTCCTTTTTGCAGTAAAGATAAATGTACATGAAATAGGTAAATAAGCAGCAAGTGAATTAAAACATCAATGAAGGCAAATTCGTTCTTTCAAGCAAACTACAAATTTTTTTCTCATTTTCAAAGTTATGACATTTGCTGGCACGCTCTGCCAATACATTTATACTTTGAATCAACGTACTTCTTCCTGTAGTGAAAGGAATTCTGATGGATGGGCGGCGAAGGTCAACTTAGGTTTGGGGGATAGGAGAGGAAGACAATTGGGTAATCAGGTTTTTGTGTCAATTGGGTTTTTCTTTAGGATAAGTCAGGCATCATAATTACTATTTGCACATAATTTTGACATTTCATGCCTGAACCAAGCAGCTCAAATGAAGATCCAAAGTCAAAATAGGTTTGTCTGACAGGTTAAATGGCTGCTTCTTTTATTTCTTGGCAAGAACTGGTCCAAAACAATGTGGACATTAGATAGTCTTTTCGAATCCCAATCATAGTGTCAGTAAATGACGATTATTTTTGTAACTCATTTTAGGAAATAACTCGACATGGGCTATAGGGATATTCCAACTTTTCTCTGCGGACACCAAGTATGTTAAATTCTTAAATTCTTCTGCAGGAAATAAAGCCTGATTGCTCAGGGAAAATATGACAAGCTTTGGAAAGAAAGGGTTGGCGGACTGTTTCTTTTTTTGTCGTCAGAGTATTTAAAAAATGAGCAACAACGAACATACCTGAAAGTAAATGGGAATCCCAAGCCCCGCCCATTTCTGAAAGTCATTTGCCCCTCCCCCTACTTAGCCACAGCCAGTCCGATAAACAATTTGCTGGAAAAGCAATTTTTTTCGTGTTAAGTATGAAGTGATACGCCTGGCATTGGATTACTAACATACAGGTCCTGGCCACGCTCAAATGAGCTTTGAAGCGCCCTCTGCAGGTCATGCATAAAGCCGTTTATCACTCGAAAACAATGCTAGATCACTTTCAACGGTAATAGTAAAGGCACTGTAATTAGAAACAACTCTCCACGTAAAACTGCAGAAGTTCTTAGCTGAAAAATAGCTGAGCAAAACAACAGATTCACACTTAATATGTTTCCAAACTGACCTGGTTAAAGAGCTAAGTTCTTTTGCAACTGTAGAAACTTCACTGATGTTGGTTTTACTTTGATTGGCAAAAGGTGTTGCGCAGTAGCTATGTGATAATGAAAAACTTGATAAACAAGTTGGTCACTACTGCACTGGTTACTGACAAAAATACAATGATGCCACATCCATTTGGCTGGTAGTCTGCTACATCCAGCTTACCAAACCTGTCCGCTAAGTAGATCTTCTTTGCTTAAAGAGAGCGCTGTGACTGTCGGTTTCTGATGATTAAGCTCAGATGTACAAGGCAGGGAATCTGGCAGTGTCTGGATTGAGCAGGTCAGCGAGGAAGTAGATGGTGCCCGCCATTCCTGTTGGCAATGGCAAATTGATTTTTCTTAGGCTGGTCGGTATGTGACTTGGTACACTTATTTTAATATTTGGCATTTTGTTTGGTTACACACTGCCCTCTTGAGACGAGGAAATGCCAATGCAGTTAGGGTCAAGTTAATTGGAACAATGTCTTTTCATAATCAGGACTATGACTTGAATTCTTTCACCAGTGATCTTATGAGCTTGACAATCTGAAAAGATCTTAATCATTTCGTGCCATCAGTTGTCAGAAACAAAATAGCGCCCTCAACTGGTAGTGCGCACGGCCACTAGGGCATGCATGGTTGACAGTCTCATTCCCTCTACCTTATGTTTCCCCAGCTGCTTACCTTCAAAGAGAGAGAACGGCCGATCAGGGGTGCGGCAACCGTGTTTTCCGTAGTCCATACACCACTCGGCAAACTACCGACAAAGATTTTTAAAACAACAAAAGCCAAATATTTCAATCCCATTCCAAACTCAATTTAACCTAAAGGCAAACACCTGATATGCAACAAGAGTCCAAACACCAAAAGCAAATCCCGCCTCACCTTGAAAGCTTGGTACAGGTACTTGCTGTCCTTGGTCGTCTGATGGAGCGCCAGCAAGGCGTAGGCATTGCCAGCCGTGCCATGGCAAAGACCGTACCCCTTCCTCAGCAAGCCTCGCTCCCAGATCACGTCCCCGCATCTCCGCGCTGCCTCAAGGTACTTGTTCTCCCCAAACACCTGTTGGGGTCAAAAAAAGAGGAACAACTGTTTCTCAATGAACTGCAGGGGTGGATTAAGAAGCAAATTTCTGGGAGGGGGGAAGAGATAAACTTTGGGGGAACCAAACTTGTGAGACTTTTCCCACGTAATATTTTATGGCTTTTCTGAGGGGCGAGCCTACATATTGGGGTTTTTGCATGCATTTGGATGGAAAATATTCCTTTTTCCAACAAATTTTTCAGCTCCGTTTTGAGCGGGGATCGCGGCCTCGATTTGGCCCCTCCTGAATCTATTCTTGATGGACTGCGCACATCATGAACAAGAGAGGGCGCTCTGTTGCCTAGCAATGGCATCGGTAGTCACGTTTGAGCAGTGACCATTTGCCGACCACTGGTTGATTTTCCCCAGTACCCAGTGCACAAAATACATCCTGGGTACCGGGAAAAATTGACTTATGGTTGCCACTCATCTTGCCCATTGAAGCTGAGACGCTGAAGCTAAGACGCTAAGAAAACATCCAAATCTATGGGGTTTTCATGTGGGTACAGGATGCATAATGCTTATCTGCTCCAAGCGGGCACAATCGAGGGTGTGTTTTCAATGAAGGTGACGGTCATTCGGTATGCACTCAACACATAGGCGCGTATGTTTAAGCGCATTTGACGCGGAGCACACTGGTCTTTGCATGCACGCAAAACGCGTGCAAGAAAGAACCCGGTTGGAAAACTTAGTACCCTCTGTTTTCTTTCACCAGTGAGGGCGCACTTCAGCTCAGAGTGGATAAACCCCATGGCTAGTCAGCTCATCACAACCGTTTGTATCTTCTGTGGTTTTGCTGTCGAATTTGTTCTAACGATCTGATGGAACTGTGAAACGGGTACCTTATGGGCCTGCAGAAGCATGTGGATGGCACCCGGCGCGCCGTGGCACCAGTGAACTAGCCGGTCGGAGTTGTTGCCCAGCGATGAGGGGAAATTGCCCGATGGGAAGGCAAGCTGCAGGACGTAGTCGACGCTGGGCTTGATGTGGGAATGGAGGTGCTCCTGGGCATACGGGGTTGTTACCTGAAAAAGTAGGGGAGAAAACGAGAGCGGTCAGTAAACTGGAGATGAGTCAAGCCAATGTGAAATCAAAATCAGATAGGATCTTGTTGTCATGCCAACCTGTGTACTCAATGTCAATGCCTTCCTATGTTGGCAAGCCAGAGTGTGATCCACTCATATTGACATCAAATCAAAATTTGATTTTGATCAGATTCGAGTCGAATCTGATCACCTATCTACATTAGTTGTGTGCTTGATTTGAATTCCCACCTGCATCAGCAAGCAGAGAATGCCGCTCAGTCCGTGGGCCGCACCAATGTACTTCTTTTCATGCCAGGCGTACATGAGGGGCGACTTGGACCCCTCCCGTTTGGAGAGAGATTCCCCAGAGTGGATCATGCAGCGGTAGACCCGCTCCACCACTGCCCCGTCAATGGCTGCCTCTGGGAGGCGGGATTGGAGAAAGAGGAGGGCGTAGAGGTATCCGGCACGGCCGTACAGGAGTTCATCCGGTAGGCCTGGATCGAGGGATGCCCTGTGAAGGTCGTGTAACCTTAACCCAAATCAGATGGAAAATGATCAGTGACAAGTTTATTTGCAACAAGGGCACTCCAGGCAGCTGCCAAACAGCCCACATTTGTAGAAAGGAGACAGTGAGAAGCAGTTACAGTTTTAGTGGTGGGAGGAAAACCCCAGAGGAATATCCTGGGTAAAACCCACAGAATCAGGAGGGATTGAAAAAACAGTCCACATGCGGACAGAGCCGGGAATCGAACCCGGGACCGCAGAGGTGGAAGGGAAGGAAAGAACCACGATGCCAACCTGACTTCTTTTCATCAAGCTTGGAAATTTGGAAACTAGAACTGCTCAGTGACTTTTTCAGGACTTTTTCTAGAAACAGGAACAGTTCCAAAACATAAAACCTTCTCGTGGACTCCCTCGAAATGTTGAATGTTCCACTATTTTTTTGAGGACCTTTCAAAGTGAATCAGAAATTTGAAGGGCCCCCTTTTCTCCTGAGTTTTGGTAAATTTCTAATTCTCTTGGCATTTCTTGTAACAGTTCCAATTCAAGGCACTCGACTACTCAAGGATCAGATCCACTTTTCTGTATGCCATCATAATTTCAATTCTCCGATCGGAAATTTTGACCAAATTCTTTTTCATTTCTAAACCTTGAATGTACAGCTTGGAAATTCAAACGTTAAACACAAAAAAGTTTCTTCTCGCACAACTTGCAATTAATCGAAGGTTCTCACTTGGCAATGCAAGCTTGGCTCTCGGACGTTCGGCCCAACTTGCTGAGCACCACAGCGCCGACAGCCAAGGGTCCTGCATCTCCACAGAGGAAGGTGTGGCGACGGCCTCGCAACCTCTGGAGCGGAGCCTTGAGATGTTGGTAAGCCGTCACCAAGTCATCACCTTGCGGGAAGGTGGTTTGAAGGTGGAGGTACAGAAGAGCTATACCTGCCGATATCAAGTCATATTTCATATGCCCTTTGCCGGCATCATTTATTAGGAAAATGGAAGAAGCCATCTACCATCTTCACATCTCATCTTGAAAAGTCTGAAATCTTAGAAAAATTTGAGTAAGAAAGCCTTATAAGAAATGTTTTCAGATGGCCTTTGCACCAGAAGTAGACCTAATTCTCTTTGAAAGCAGATTACCAGGAAAGTGTAAAAGCGACGTGCACCGTGAGCTGCTTATGCAGCATGAGAAGATATGAGCAATATTTCCTCTTCAACTTTTTTCGGTAAACCGAAAGTTCTCCTGAAAGGACTCACCAGTTCTTCCAGTGTAAATGGAGTCATCGTGGTCGTCTTCGCGCCTCAATCCTTCCACCATGCGGGGCAAGAGGTGGGATATGCCTGTTTTCAGTTTGCCTACAAACTCCTCAGGAATCTGGTTGGGAAAATCGAGAAAGATCAAGTTTGGGATTTGAAAATTGATTCTCAAGAATTTTATTGGTAATGCTAGTTAGTCAGCCTATTTCATCTGTCAGCAATGTTAGGGCTACACATGCCTAGGGTCGAGCGTTATCCATGGGCTCCTTGTTGAGTCACTTTGGACATAGTAGTCAGGACTATTTTGACTTTTTTAAGCCTAAACTATGTGGCGTAAATTTGACCAACTTATGCATTTCCAGTGACAAAAAGAATTTCATGGGACATCACTGACACTTTTCTTTGCAATGTTGCACAATATGAGCTCCTCCATGATGTCAGCAAGAGTTCCAATTAATATCAGCCATCAGAGAGCAATAACATGTCCTAAAGCACATCATCAAATGGGAAAGAGTTCCATATACAGACAACACTTGATGCCCCTGTGCACAAACCTATGAGACCTGTCTTAAAAACCTGCGTTTACTTAGTAAATGCTTCAGAATGTTCCTGGCTAAATTTCACATATTAGGACATTTTCACTTTCCGACGGTTGTTATAACATTTTAAGGGAAAATTTGTCTTGTCCCTAGGCCTATATCATTATAGGCCTATGGAACTCTTTACTTGAAATGTTTTAGAGAGTCAACTTTTCAATTTTTTACAGGGAAAACATTCCTAAACGTTAGTCATATCATTGGTTAAACACCATTACGTAGACCTGCCCCAGGCCTGAACTAACAATTGAAAAAATAGCTTATTTCACTGGTTCATGTGGTTAGCTAACAAACTTGCTAGCCCAGGTTGGACATTGTCTTCGTTTACAATAAGACTGACTATAGACGACGTCCAACCAAGGTCCAACCATGCCAACTTGGGCTGCAAAATTGGCCGGAAATCAAACCTGTTGCCACCTTTCCGATATTTCTCCACTAAAAGGACTGAAATTATTTGCAAATTCCCTGGGCTCCATCTCTCCTTCCTGGCGTTTTCGTTTACTCATTGTTTTGCAGACTCGGTTTCAAGGATTATCCTTGAAAGCGTTTACAACAACAATGCAGACGACCGAAATCCCAAACCCCGGGCGCCGCCATTTTGAAACTCCTTTTATTATTTATTTCGTTCCAGCAAGACGAGGGCGCTATTCGGCAAAGCGTGTGCCCTCCATAATTATGGGTTATTTATGTCTGTGGTGCACACTTCAAGAAAGGAATAAACTTAGTAATGAAAATTGTTTCCGCTACTTTCCTGCAGAATTCTTCCTGGGGAGATTAAGGGTAGGGGACTCATGCATGTTTTATAGGTGTTACCGCCCTATAGTTAGTCTTTATTGTTCAACTGAATCCTGATTCACGAATCCAAAGATACCTTTGATTAATCAAAGATGACCATTGTACTGAGGTAAACTTGGTTTCAAAGGCAGTAGCCAGATTTTATTTTAGAATAAAATTTATTCATCCTTCCATCTCTTTGAACATACTGGCAACACTGTATTTAAAAGGTCGTGTCGTGCAAATTGGCAGAGGGAACTTCAAATCGGTTGGGCCTCAACTTATTTCAGAATTTCCTTCAGGACCTGATACTTAGGATATTTTCTGAAACAGTTGAAGGAAAGTTCTTGCATGGCAACTAGGACCTGGAATTTGTGTTCAAGTGTTTTTGGTATTTTATTATCTAAAGAAATAAAAAATGACTGCATTAACTATAAATAAAACAAAGCCCCTAAAAACATATAAGATAAAATATGGCAAAGCCAATCTCTGAAAGTGATTTTCTCAACAAGGGGATAATTCTCCTCCCCAAAAATAAATATATAGAAAATTAAAAATCCATCAAAAGGAAAGAAAAGGAAAGAAATCGGTCATAGATTGCGCGTATGAATTACGGGGGGGGGTGAGTGGGTAGGACCAAAAGAAAAGGACCGTATACAGAAAGTACACATGAAACCAACAGAGATAGTTTCAATAGTGCAGACAGAACATCCATTAAATAATAGGGGCGGACCGTAAAACGGGGACATGACGCCAACAAAGATTCCCCCGTTTACAACGACCCCTCCGAACAAATTGGCGAACAAAACAGGGTTTGGCTCTGTCGCGTCGCCCGCCGATCGGCACTGAACCCGTGGTTGAACTCTGCGTCTCCTTTTTCTACTGACCTAATTGTAAGGCAAAGGGTCGCGCTACAAAAGTTATCCCCTCCGTGAACCATTTTTTAAGCCTGTTGCAACAAATTCCCCCTTGTTCCTGTCCCAGATGCATTTTTCTGATTTGTCGATTTTTTTTTTGGTGTAATGTTGAAAGGCGGCTGGCTTGAGTTCAGTTTGAAAAGGAATTGTCGGCGGACACGCACCACTGAGCACTAGGCACATAAGAAAAAAAACATGTGCTGTGTGTCCCACGATTTTTAAAGTTCATTAACACAACATTATTTTTTTTATAACGGGCTATGAAGAACACGCGGTTAAATAATCATCAAACTGTCATAAATATGTCTCTCAGGGCAGGTAAATCAAATCACTATATGTTTATTGACAAAAATTTAATTATACCATTCGTGCTCTGAATTATCTTTTAGCTGAGCTTTCGGTAACTGGGTACCTTCGTCGGGGCAAGCAGATTCAGTTTACTATATGTTTGATTTGTTCCTGCCATGCGTAGATTATACATAATACATACACCCACGATCACGTTTGCTTCTTCGCCGGGATACAAAATGTCCATATTTGACATTGCCCTATTTGATATTCAATGTACACAATGTTGTATAATAAACTAATTGTCGAGCGCCCTCAGAAGAAGAGAACATTTATGCAACTTGAAAATTCCGGGAACATTTTACATTCGCCGCTTTGTCTTTGGTAACATGAGTAATTTCAGCCCAGAACTGTTTACATAAACACAATCGCAAAATACCGGGGCGGGTTTGGGGTGGCTTTAACTGAAATTCATACCTAAGCTGCGCCAAATCCTATAACAAACAAGGCGGTAATATGGCATTTTGCTGTGAGAATGCCGCCCCGCCTTTTTGGAGAGCTCTGCACAGAACGCCCTCTGTCGATATTCTGCCTATTTCCTTCAAGAGCTAAAGGGCGTTGGTGACCACCGATTTCTTTGTGCTGTCACTGGACAACTGTTGTGTTAGAGAGAGGGATGGAATCGGCATTTCCCCGACACGCTCGAGATCATTATGCCCACAATGCCTTGCGTGTCTTTCCACAAATTTGTGCGAGACTAGTAGTCGTCACTTCCGTCGGGCAGCGTGATGTGAACTCGTTCCCGGCCCCCAATGACCAGCTTGTGCAGAAATACCGTTACCACTGACCAAAAATCAGGGCTTTCTTCATTACTTTAATACGAGGTTGTAGATCCATCCGATGTTCGTGCAGCTAGCAGACTGAACCGCAAAAGCTCAAATGAACCTCGAAATTGAGTATTGTGCACTTCATTTGTTCTTACGTGTAGCGAATGCAAAAAGAACACAATTAAATCAGTTTTGACGAGAGGCATTCGTAAAAAGTAGGGTATTAGTTCCACGGCGGCCACACGTCGTTGGGTGTCTGTAACGCGTACAAAAACCTTATTGGAAAGTATCGGCTCATGACGAAAAACATCTTTTAAATGGCAATTATGAGTTTAGAAGCTTCTGCAGTATTTGATAGGATTTGATTTGACCTGATTTGTAATCAACTCAAACTTGTTTCAATTTAAAGCTAATTCACAGTAAAAAGTTCTGCCGGAGTGACCTTTATGACAGTTCAGTGTAGGTTGGCCTAATCCTTAGGGACTGTCAGTAGACAAAGTCAGATGTCTGAAAAGTTTCAATTTAACATTTAACTGTGCTTTGTCGAATGCCTTTTTCCCGTTTGGGGAATTTTCAGATAGACGACGGTCAAAAGCATCAACGCTTTGTCAGTTCTGTGTTCTTCAAATGCGACGACTGTATGAATGAGCGCAAACAAAGGCTGCAATAGAAGCAAGCACACATAGAACGTGGTGCACTTCACACTTTGAGCCATGTGTTGTCGGTCACCTGATGTACACAGAAGCGGGCTGGGAATTCTATATTTTTGTTTAAATTGAAGATTCGATTTTTTTTCCTTCGCAGGGACAATAAGCATAACCGTTGTCATTAAATATCTGGTGATACCTTGCATCCTAACTCACTTATTCTTTCCTCGTTTGTGGTAGTTATTACAACCAAAATAATTTTAGCTTTATGAAGACGTCTAGAGATGGCTATAACGCATTACTCTCTTATAGAATAAATTTGAATAATGCTTAAATACAAACTGAAATTCTGGATTATGTTGTTTGTACAAGAAAGTCTGTAAGAAAAAATATTGAGCAATTAAAGTCCACTTCATGAGAGCAACACTGAATGAAATTTTGAGGTAATGATTGTCATGTCTCTTCAATTATGCATGCATCATTAAAATAACTAGATTAAAAATGCATTTGATAAATGACAAATATCTTTATCATTGAGCCGATAACAAATCAAGTGAATCAGTCAGAATTGCTTTTGCTGTAGGAGTCGAAACATAAGAGCAATGATAACAATCGGAAAAATCATGAAACACTTACTCGGTATACCACTACATTTTAAAATGAATTTAATTTTAGAATGGATTTTTCCTTTTCGAGATACCACATTACTCATTCAAAATGGCCATTACATTTGGCGGTGGATGTGTTAATTGTTGTGTTTGGTGCGCCGCCGGCTGATCGTGGTCTCTATGCGTACCCGTGCCGTCTGCAACGAATCATGCCACATTATCCAGTCACATATCGCCTTTGTATACGCGGTCATTTCACAATGTGCTGCTAAACGGTGCCGACTTTTTTTTTTTCATGCCAGCCGTGCCCCCACGAAACAATAGTTTCCCCCTCCAAACTAGGACAATCATATGTCATTAATTATATTTCTCCCAGACGTCACACATGCATACCCTTGTTCCTTGAGCCCTGTAACCTACCGGCCTTTGGACCTCAACAGACCCGCAAGTAGAGATATGAGAAGGGAAAAAAGCCCATAGGCCTAATCATAATTTTAAAAGACATTTCGTACAACGCAGGCAAAGCTCTGTGGTTGGTTTGCATTACAAATGGGGGCGGACACGGAGGCAATGCTCAGACACATAACGTGCACCGGGCCATGATGCCGCAGCCCTTATCAAGAAAAAGGAGAGATCATTCTAAGCAACAAAAAAGTCCCGTTTGCAGTTTGCTCAAAAAAAAATCCCCCTAAATTACACAAACTTGGACACAATTTGTCAGGCCATATCCAGAAAAGGAAACTTGATCCACCCATCACCATCAAAGATGTCGATTCTGAGTTCTATCTTCATTAAATGTGGATTTTTTTTAAATCCAAAATGTTGGTCAAAATTGTTGAAAAGGAATATTATTTAATAAGATGTTATTCTCGTACGAAGATCCACCGAGATGTGGTACAACAGAGAAGACAAAAATTAATAAAAATCGCTTTAAAATAGTGGTGGAATTGCAAACAAGCTGGTTTTCGCATTTCCCGAGTCTAAAATTTCATCTGGCTAGACCCAACTGGAATACTTCTTGCACTTGCCGTGGCTTTATGTAAAATGAGGAGAGGTTGATGTAAGGAAGGGATTTTCTACAGTGAAATATAATACGAAAGATTATACTTTGCGCTTTTAAAATCCGGCTTAAACAGTGCAAATTGGAGGCATAGTTATTTTCGCCACAAACGCGAAACGGCTCAATCGACGGGCATTTCTATGCGTGGTATCGATGCCTCAGTCCTCGTGCCAAATCGAGGGCAGTTTTCAAAAAAAGGTTGTGTCCCGAAAACGATGTACGGTAAACCACTTGCTCTCTCGACGTGGAAGAGGCAGAAAATTTAAAACAATGTTCTCAGAAAAAGTTACATGCTTTTATTGTCTCTTGCGAACATTTTTTCACGTAGAAGTGAATGTTTGGTTGTCAATGTACGGTCTACTCCATATCACTATCTAGGGTCAAAGGAAAGGTCACTTAAGTTATCCAGTGCGGGTCATTATTAAAAGCCGTCCAATTTGAAGGGAAAATGTTGACCTTAAGAGACACTGGAAAAAAAATAAAGTTTCCTGTTCAAAATATGATAAAACAAAGGAGAATAAATATTAGATATTTGCGTCAGATCCATTTGCAGATAATGTATGACGCAGGAAGAGCCTAGTTTTTACCCTTCTCCCTGTGCGCGAGGGGTAGATACCGCGCCTCCCCTCGCGAATTCAACCCTTCCAAAACACCGGCTTGCCGGGAACAGCCTCATTCTCCAAATCCCCACGCTTTTCCGCCGAAAATTGGCTGAAATTTTCACTTTTTGGGAATTATTCGCGGCCCAAACGCAAGGCGTGATTTGGCGGGCAGGAGCCTGCACGAAAACCGCGTCAGAACCCGGGCGAGTTCCCGTCCACACAAGCCATACGTCCATGTGACCGCATTACATTGTGCAGTGCAGCACTTTTGTTATGCTTGAATGGACTTGTACACGACCACACAATGACGCATGCGCAGTCACTTTGCCAAACTTCTTTTCAATTTGCTAAAAGTTTGGCAAAGTTGGGCAAAGTTTGGCGCGCGTCAGCAGCGGCGCTGTTTGAGCGTTTTTCGTGGCGTCACGAGGGGGTGGGGATTCCAGGGGAGGGTGGGGATATATCTTGTGATAAATACACTACATAATAAGTGTATTTAAGGGTACGTTGGACTTGAAAACTGCACCAAAAAACGATGAGAAAATATCCAAAGTTTTGCTGCCAGTTTTCGGCACTCGGCGTTTTGCCGTTTTTTGACTCGCAAGTACAGCGTAAAAATCACCGCAGCACGTTCCCAATAAAGCGTCATATTACCTTGTCCTTTCGACGTGTCATGGCCATCTTGAGTCCCCTGGACAAGGGTACCAAGGGCCCGCTCAACCGACACTGCTCCCTAGACGCGCCCTTCAGAAAGTTCGGCGAGAGCGGTCGGCTGAGTTTGGGCGTGCCGAGCCTGTCCGTGTGGCATTGTTCGCGATTGATTAATGATGTTCAACGTGCCCGCATTCTCTGAATTATCTAATCTAGCGGTGAAGTAGCAGAACCCGTACAGAGCCCGCCGAGAAGGGGTCGTTACTTGCCGGCTATCCCTCGGCAAATCGCCCCGTCGCTGCTCGTGGCGTCTCGCTCTCCTTTCTCGGCCAAACTTTCCACAATTTTCCTCGTTATTTTTTCTCATGACTGGCAAGACTTTTCGTGGTGTATTTGCACTTCAATTCGAAACATCTGCTAAAGCGAAGCTCTGAGATTAGTACACAAAACTGCGATGGTCTAGTCTTTGTTTGTGTGTGTATTGTACCTACCCTGCTCGGGTGCGCGGCACGGAACGGCGGCTGTCCCCAGCTCGGCTGGCGGAGTTCGTCTGCCAATGAAGCGACGCAATTAGCTCAGCAAGCGAGCGGCCTGACGATGGCATTAATAATGGTGTTCATGGTGGCAGGTGATAGGAGAATATTCTGCGGTGGTTTCTTTGAATCTGAGTGTGTCAAGCGCGCCTAACAAAGCCCCAGCGAAGGCGTCGAACGGGTGGCCGAGACGGCAGTCGTAGTCGGGCCTGGATCGCTCCCAGTCGCTGGCCCTCTCCCGCCAACAATGCCCGCCAAGTGCTCGTTTGTTTGCCGCACAGCTTACATTATGGCAAGATAATTGAAAAGTGTGTTTTCATCCGGCACGTCATTTCTAACTGTGCATACATTGTGCAGGAACAATGACAAATGGGACATTAAAGACAAGGTCTGAACGAGACACGATTCTCCGATATTGTATGAGCGGTCCCGGGACCGTCTTTGAGCCGGGGCTGTGCTCCTTCTTGGCTCACCCCAGCTGCTGGTTTAGATACCCCCAAAAAACTTGGCCTCCAATCTCCAGCTGCAGTCAACAAGTAAAAGCCTTATAATAATCATTACTCGCCACCTCAACGGGAGGGGGGGGGACTATTTCCTCTTGGTCCTCTATACACCCCTGCAGAGGCATAAAAGACTCACTGATTATCAAGTTTGAAAAAAAAAAAGAATTAAAAGGGGGCGTTGACACTCGATGGTCTTGTAACATAGGCACCTGTTGTTGAAGAGTTGAAAGACCAAGAGTCATTGCTGTGGCCAATTGTCTTCTTTTGGCTTATTAACTTCGCTCGTCTGAATCTGCTCTTGAACTCTCCTGCGTCCGCCATAGTCCAGGCTTATCATCCAGCATATTGGAGCCGGATAGGCTATGTCGTGTTACCTCAACCGAGACGCCGAGCCCTAGCAGACGAAATCGCCGCCATGTTGAACTGCGGCAGAGCGTCGGGCGGTGGAAAAAAAGTTTACGTCGATGCAACAACATGTTTCGACGGCAACGCGTGCGATGATTGTGATGGAAATGAACCAGCCGTCTGCAGTCTGCCGCGCTTTAACTATCGAGACCCCCCCCCTTAAAAAACGACGCGGTCAACTTCTGTTCCTAAAATGTTCCACTTTAGGGGACGCTCGAAAAACAATTCGAATCTGCGCACAAGATTTCCAATTTTAGAGACAAACTCTCACATTTTTCTGGGCCCTCATTACACAGTCACCTGCCCCAAACCCCAATCCAACGTTTTCTTTCTTTTAGTATGACCCGCCGTGGTTTTCATGTCTTCATTTCTCTCGTTAAAGAATGACAGATGAAGAAATGTAGGGCCGTGGACCATCGTTTGGTGCCGTCCTGATCACGTGCGGCTGAATTGGCCGGTCGATGTTGTCCCTGATACAGACCTCCAGCGCAATCTGTCATTCCCCGGACGCCACGAACTCACTTTCCCAAACTCAGTTTGTTTTGCAACTCGGTAAAAAAAAATAAGTGGAATGTAAATTTTTGGTGCCGGTATTAGTGGCTTTTCCCTTCCGTTGGACAACATTTTCAAACTCTTTTCAGACAAGATGTGTAGGCCACATCACATTTTAGGGGTGAAGACATTTTGATGGTTTTTATAAAGAAAGGTAAAAATTAATAGAAGTTTGATTTTTAAAATTCAGCCACAGAATTTTCCAGCTTGAGAACACACAACTATAAAGAAAGTTTTTCAGGGGGGCGTAGCTGTAGGTAACAGTAGAGGAGAGATTTTGGGTAGCAAAATTTTCCTCTTAAATTGGGCATTTTCTGAAAGCTGGGGAATTGGTGAAAAGTGCTTTTAACTTTGTGCAAATTGTTGAGAGAGTCGTTCGCTAAAAAAAATCCCCTACGCAGTACCTCTTGTCTTCTATACCTGCCCCGCCCACAAAGAATCTGACCCCTCCTGACTTTTTTTTTTCTAAAGCTCAAACCATGAGCTGCTGATCATCAGTGAACGTCATTCTAAAAGGGCCAATGCGCTCTCATGTCCTGCCATAATTTCTACTGGAAAATGCAGAGAATATTTTCAATGAACCAGCATGAGAAATGATGCGTTATTGGCCTTATTTACATGTTCAACAGTGATGGGATTCGAGCACACAGTGCCGGAATTGTTTAATTCGAGTATTTTCAGGGACATTTGGGCTAATCAGGTCGGAGTGTATCTAGGGCAACGTAGGATTCATACCTCCAATCCTCTAACCAGCAGTCACAAGCCGTAATCGCTTGACCACTTGTACCCCTGGGTAGGTGCATAGTATATGCATTATACTACACAGAGCGCTTTTTCTGAAATAAGATAAATAATAACATCGTTCATAAGCAAGCTGACGATGTTGGAGCAGTGCAGCAGTTTGAGTACATTTTGCAGGGAAGGGTGGGCTTGTGTGTCCCACATTTTTGTGGAGGGCGCACAGTAGGTTCGGTCCAGGGCTGTATAAAGAGAGTTGCGACATGAGTGTCTGAACTGTTGAAACCAAAATGGTGGATTGCTCGTCAGTGCTCTTGGATAATGAGCACACAATAGCTGCACACTGTACTGCACACATAGTGAACAGCCATTTTGGTTCCAAAGTGTGAAGTTGGCGCAAACTTATACAGCTCTAGTTCGGTGCAGGTTAAAACACTGACCTAAACGGGCCATCATGATTTATTCCTTTTCTAATTCTGAGCGGGGTGAGGGCACAGGCCTAGAGTGGGGGAGGGGGCGTGCCCCATGCTGCCCCAATTAGCATGTCAACACAATACGGGCGATTCACAATAGTGCGCCTCCAAGAGTTTGCAACGCGTTGGCCAATCACAACGCGCGAAATTTGTCGACCCTTTCCAAACGCGCTCTGGGTCGACAGATTTCGCGCATTGTGATTGGCCAACGCTTTGCAAACTCTTGGAGGCGCACTATCGTGAAACGCCCGTGCATGCATTTAATTTGACATATTTATTTGTTTCTTTATTTGAATACCAAATTCATGTAATGTAGGCCAGTTGATTACACACACAAAAAGAGGAAAGGCAAGAAGATAAGTGTCCTTCCCGTTCCACTGCCTTAACCACACAAAACAGTACAACAATCTAAAGAAAGGATAGTGGAACACGACGGTACAAGTCAACCGAGACAACATAGAGTACCGAAGTGTGACGTCACTGTGAACCAGAAAGTGCAGTGCAAACGAATGGAGTACGCGCGCGTGTTGGTTCACGCGCTGGTTCTCGCGCTAATGCCTTTTACACACTAATTGTGCGTGTGACGTATTCGCTCCGGTACTCTATAGCACAACAAAACACGCAACGTAACGCAACAGGGCACGTCACAATAGCAAGGGCAGTGCAGCAGTATGGAGCAACAGCATCGCACAGAACAACCAGAGAGCTGCTTAAGCACAAAATCTGCTTAAGCAGGAAAAAACTGTGCTTAATAAACAAAGGTTACCAGCTCAAACTCTATCTGATAATCATGCTAACCAAAAACAGCTAGATACAGTCCCAAAGAATATACATCACATGGAGTTTTGGCTGGTCACCTACTTTATCAAGTAAGGTTTTTTCGCGCTTAAGCAAATTTTGTGCTTAAAGAGCTCTATGAAATTGGGCCGAGAACAGTAGTGGACAGCATAACGCAACACAGTACCATGCAACATAAGAAGCATTTTTTTGTTCACGTAAAATAACAGCACAGTGACGTATTTTTGGTGTTCCAGAGCAGAGCAGAAACAAAAGTTTTTCAGTGGAAGAACTAGAGACGAGATGGGCTTGGCTAAATTTGAAATAGACAGAGTGATAAATGGATAATTCTTTCTGTTTGGTGTTTGCGAACTGATAAGCCCAATTAAAGGTTCTGCGTGTTAAGTCGTCTCCTATCTTCTGTTTGAAAGGGCAAAAAAGGAAGGCAGCATGGGCCGCTCATTCCCACATTTAAAGATCGATCATCCTCAAGAGAACAAATCGGTAGAAACTAAGGTACTGAGGAGAAAACAAGAAGGAAACGCGAGCCATCGCAGGCAGTTCCTAATCGCTTTTGTATTGGTATGCGACTATGAAAAATGGCAGCCTATACCCATTGAATTTCGAACATAAACACGCGCGTTTTGTTTGATGTTTGACTGTCAACCGTACGCATGCAGGGATGCAAACTCCCATAATCCACGCTCGATTTCTACAAATGATTAGCCAATTTATCTCATTGTTTTCCTCTTTCTCTTTCCTTTTTTTTCTTCTACAGCTATCTCAACCCAGCGGTTTCGCCCACGAGTTTATGCAGATATTTCGATCGCTAAAACAAACAGCTCGCGTGGCTGAAGGGCTCTTGCCGTATTGTGCTGAGCGCGGGAATTTTTGCTCGCCTGTACACCTGTTGGCAAGGCGAATTTATAAAAAAAAAAAGAGAACAGGGCCGCGTTGCTAGGAAGAAATGACGATATCCAGTCAGTGTTTATAGGCACCTAAGCCCTTTAATTACCCATCAAGTCGAAGGAAGTGGTGTGTAAGTGCTGCACCGGTTTGCACGGGGCCCAAGCCCACCGGCACTTCATAAAAAGCCCTTCGTACTCGACCGCGAAAAATTCTGGCATTCTAGCAATACGTCTGCAGCAATCCTTGAGATCAAATTAACAACCCAGCGGACGAAAATGCCGCCTCGGCTGTATTTCCCTCTGAAAACAATGCTAATGTATATACTTTATTGGAGAAGAATTAGCAGAACATAAGTAGATGTAGGGTTGGTTTCAGTTGCAATGGGTGAGTGAGACTCCTCACACTAAATATTTTGCTGGATCTGCAGTTCTGAGAAGAGAGGGCCCAAGAAGGGTAGATTTGCGAGAGCCTGATCGTCAAAAGAGGGGTAATAACCGAATTAAACTAAGATCTTTGTAAACTTTGTTGTCTTTTTTTAAAATCCACCACCCACCATTTGCATACCAGAATCGTGTTCCCGGTCGTCACGGTGGGGGGGGGGGAGGGGTCGAGGTGAGGGCTAGAGAAGAGCAACACGAACACTATGGGTGCATCCGATAAATACCTTGCAGGAGGTAACTCGTGTTTAACCTCGTCCCCACCGTCTCGCTTGTTTGACACAGCACACGCGGCCAGAGATGATGCGCGCCCATCAGCTACCCACCCTCCCCAGTCTCCATTTTCCGTTTCAAAGTAGAGGACAAAATGTGATTCATTATTCAGAAGGTCACGTGACCGCAAAAAGGCATGCACCACATCAATAATGACATGAAACCCACGACTCTTCTTTTCTGTGGTGAGATCATTTTATTGCGAAATTCGAGCTTTGCTTGAGGACGAACCTCAAATTGCTGACCAGGATCGACTTATGTAACCATTAGATAAAATTTGATCCGCATTTTCCCTTTTTTAATTATTAAAAATCATTTCCTTATCACCATTTCCCCAAAGTACAAAAACAATGATATCGAGCCAAAACCTTTTTGCTAGCATTTCAATTATTTCATAAAAACATAATTGTGAAATAGATTCAATATTAACAAGATAAATAATTTTTGTACAAGAAATAAAATAATCTGTCTCGTAATTCATCCAATATATTACATTATATTTGCTCCGTTACTTTACATTGATATCCACACAAAAAAATCGGCGAATAATAAAAAATGACAACGTTCGTCGATAGGAACAGCTCAGATTTGTCTAAATATTTAAGACAAGCAAAAATCGAAGCCGAGCAACACATGTAGTGGGTGAATTAGATTCTTAGCTCTAAAAGATCTGTCGGCCAAAAGTACATTTAATCATACTTGTTCCTGCAAGTGTAGGAGTTTTCTCATGCCCCAAAAAGTCTTTGCTGAATTTAATCATCTAAATGATCATTATATTCGTCTCTCTTATCATGAATCGGCTTGTAATGGATTTTATTTTAATCTTCCAGTCCGGCCCCCAGCTAGAAACCTAAAAACGAATGAGATCGTGAACTATCACGAAAATATTTCATTCCATCAGAGGCGTAGTATGCATGCAAACAATTCTTACATGAAAAATAAAAATGACAAAAGTATGCACAATTATAAAGAAAAATGAAGAAATGAAACTCATATAGCGCGATCTATTGGACTTTTTTCTTTTTTTATACTGTAGGCATAGTTTCGACAGTAGCCCCCTTAACCGCCATTGTTCTTCTAGAGATCGTAAATTCTAAAAATCCGCTGCACGCGAAATACATAATCACCGAGTTCAGCTTTTTGTATTTGAAAGTATGCAGAGGGATATTGCACAATGTTGTGCCATAGAAAACTGAATTTTTTAAAAAAGCGATGAAATTGTTCTATATACACTGCAAAAGAATTGTCTTAAAACTTGGACATACTGTTACATCTGTCGATTTTTTTAACCGTAACCTGACGCTAAGTTTAAATGTCCAGTGTACAATTTAACACTTGAATTTTGGCAGTTTTCTTTCTAAAATAATTATGGCACGGCGGTGAACACCATCTTTTTTTTATACAAAAGAAATCTGTCTTCGATCTTGACCTTTTACAGCTACCGACTTCCTTATCTGTACATTGTTGATTTCAGCAGTTCAATCATGAAATTTACAATGGTAACCATGGATACGGCCCCCGACGTAATACTGTTGGCGGTGATGGCATTTTTTAAGCAATGAAAGGTGTCCAAGGCTGAAGAACTAATTCTGTTAATGGGACCTAACTCAAACAGGCCCCAGAGAGAATGACTGTGTAAAGTCACATGCACTGTTTCACTTTCGAATAATGCCAGATCCTACATTGCAGACACACTGACGCAGTTTGGGCGAACATTTTTGAAATTCATGTCCTCCACAAGCAGGTGCAAACCGCAACAAACCTTGATGCTAGCAAGCATGCGCTTTTACTCAGTTCAAAGGTACATGAATAATTTAAATTTGGGTACACTGTCCGCCCAAAAATAGTGGCAATGTCAAACTTTAAGCCTTGATTGTGGCTGGATATTCCCCACCAGTGGATGATTTCTGGTGGTGAGTGCCTTTATTTCCAAATTCAAAAGGACAGTGTTTCAGGGGAGATTCGCAAAAGTAATCCAAGATGGCGGCAACGTTTGACGCACTGTAATGCGCTTTGCCTTTCGATGCCAGGGATGATTCTTGGACCACTGTTGTGTTATTGCAAGACTTCGAAGACCTTAGAGAAGACAATGACAATTTCTGCTATAGCACCAGGGGTGGCGAGCCCAGGTGACTGTCCAGTGACGTTTCAGCGTCCAGGGACGTGAACTTGACTTGCCGTGGGTCTTCGGGTGTCCAGACCTTAGCCGTCATCGTGTTGTTGGGCCCAGGGGAAGTCTTCTTCTCGCTACCCCAGGAGAGGGAGTGTCCGGCCAGTGGCTGAAGGCCACCCATTTCTGACGGTGATGGCGAACCTGAAGCAACAAAACAGGTAAATCATTTTTTTTTTAAATTATCCATGTCTTTATTTTATTCTGTGCACTTCTTGTCGATTTTCTTGACTGATTAATTCTGTTTTTGAAAGATAAAAGTATATGATAAATTTTCTATTCGTGTCACAGTGACATACAGCTGTGTGGCTCGGTCATATTTGATCAAGTGGCTTCCAAGTAAATTCATTCAACTTCCAATTTTTTTAAAGGGACAAGCATTTTTTTAAAAGCACTGTTTGTGGGAAAGCGTGCATTGAATTCAGGTGTACTGAGACCGCCCTCAACGATAAATCTAAGAAATGTAACACACCAATGTAAACTACTTCGTTGGCGCAGATATGTACATATACATTTTTTAGACCCACCAACCTTAACCAATGTTGCTGCCTAGTTCTAAAGGAAAAATAATCGTTACGTGGCACAAGATCCGTCAAATCGAATGGCATAAGTAATTAATTAAAAAATGCCATCAACCGTGATGTACTTTGAACAGCAAAAAATGTACGGTGTAATTAAGGCGTGCGTTACTCACACTGGGATAAATGGCAATTAATAACCGCCCAAAGCCATCGCATGTTGGACTGGTAAATGTCGGTTCCCAAACCTAACCAATTGGTGTCATAAAGTGTTCAATGTTATCTTAAACATTTTATTGAAAACAATATGTGTTCTCGCCAGGAAAAGCCCCCTGTGTGACAAAATCTTTGTCCTAAAATGTCGAAGTGGATACTCTGTTTTTCACTTGAAATTTACAATACGAATTGACTACCGTATCCCATACGGGACGTGTAAATTAATAAGAAAAGATTTACATGCCCCGAGCGTGTTATAAACTTCATCTTGTTTTGTTACTGGTATATTATTGTTATTATTGGCGTGTACACAATCCAAGGGTTCGGACACTAATACCCAAGGGTCCACCTGCAACCTAATAGTTATTACTAATCAAAAATGACTCCAACCACTTAAGGAAAAATAGCCCACGGAGGAATTGGCGGGGCGTGGTATGGGTCCCAGTCGGCCGGCTTTAGCGGGTTGGCTCTGGCGGCTGGCCCGGGGCTCTCGAGCCACGAGTACCCACCATGGTGCCCGTGTGCGGCTCGCTGACCACGCCGACCCGATTGCGCTTGACTCGGGGGCACTATACTTGTGTATTTGACGAGGTCTGTCACACACACCGCTGTGGCCACGTGTACGCGTAAGGCCTCGGCTTTGCTTAAGTTAAACTCGTAAGGACTTTGATAAATAGAAAGGTCAATTTGGCGGGGTACTTGAAAAACTCTTGGACAACCAGCACGTTTTAATAACCTGCAATTTGGCAAAGATGGGTGCTGCACCGTGTTGTCATGCGACAGACCGGTAGATTAGTGATTGGAAATCTCGAAAGATAAGCATCTACAAAATCACTAATGAGGCGCATGACTTGCGTAAATAAAGGCTTCAGGTTCGAATCTTTTTGTGTGTGTAATATTTAAAGTCGCTTGTAGGGAAACACATTTATGTAGAGAATCTCGAAATGACATCAAGCGAAGTTGTACTTTTATTGGAAAAATGGCGTTTTAACAGGATAAACTACAGAAACCATATTACACTTCCCTCCCCACCGTTTGTCTGTTTATTTTGCGCGTGCATGAGCCCACACCAATATCCGGTATTGTCGGCGTCCGGGACACAATAAACAAAATCCACAAACGAATGTCCAGTTGTGAATCCCGCTTGACCACGAATTCACTCTCGATTTGTCACATCTAAAGATTCATGTAAATCCCTCGGCTGGCTCTAAAAAAGCCATTCACTCCAATGGTTGTACTACATGCGACTTAGAGCATTGCAGCAGTTCCTGCCTGTGCGTCACACTGCTTAAGAACCCCCCCTCAAAATTCACTAATGCCGATTAATGGGGTCTTTCACGTACATCCAGCCAACCATTCTCATCACCGCGTTTGGCGAGTCGGGTTTGGGCGGAGAGGGTTAAGCTCCTTTGCACCCCTCCCCCATGAACCCCAGACGAGCACCCGGGCTCCTGCGATTGGGACCTGCTTAAGGGGGAGACTATTGCCAAAACATGAAGCACCTGATGTGAACAGCGAGAGGGGGATTAACAGGGCCCATGCTGACATCAAAAGGGGGGGGGGTGACTGGGCAACAAAAAGGGGAGAGGGGCCCGGCGATGTCAGGGGAGAGGGTGCTGGTATTGTGTGGATGTTTGGCCGGTGTTTGGGTATTAATGGCTTTGGTAGTCCGCTTAGGGACGCATAATAGGGTACGACAGGTACGCTCGGGTCTGTATGACCGAAGATGTTGTAGCCCTAAATAAGTCATGATTAAGCGACTAACTACTTCATCTTGAGATGGTTGTTCGTCTTGTCGTCTTTCGTCCTGTTGGTAGATTAGCCCCTCGTCATTTGATCGAGGAGGAAAACTGATGATAGCTTGAACTATTCAAGTATTAAGACCCTGTTTTGTAAGCAGAAAGTTACAACTTTCTTTGTAATTGCCATTTGTAAGCTACGGAGGTTGCTTATTTAGAGTAGAACAGTAAGGAAAATATTTTGTGGATGGCAGTAACAACGTGAGAAAAAAGTCAGCGCTCAAAATACAGTACCAAAAGCCCTATAGTGTTGAGTTTGTGTGCATATTAGTAGGTTTTCGCAGTTCTAATGAAGACGCTGCAGTTAGGCAGTTACTCGCAATGAAGGGAAAAAATAATTGAACAGATAAAGCTTTGAATGGTCAGACGTCAGGGGCCAAACTTAATCTCGAGCTGGAAAGCATCTTTCGGTACCACTTCAAGTTTCCGACATGAATGTGTCACCGCCAAGATAATTTGTGATTCTGGAACAGTCAGATTGTCAAACGACTGTGCAAATCGTGCTGCAAGGGTTCCGAAATGTAAACTTAAAGAGAAAAATATTGATTTTCCTCTTACATAACGATCTTCATTTAAAAGTTTTGAACAAAGGTCGACACCTTTGACCACAAAGGTGTCGACCTGACCTGAACAGTGTCATGTACACAAGATACCAACCAAGATAAAACATTCCAGGGCGTCTCTTAACTGCCTTGTCACGTTCACAATTCTTGCATTTTAATTAATTAAGAGACCTGGGTATCTTACCATCTTTACAATGGTTGTCTTGCGTGTATCGACATGAAATTGTGGGACCTACCTCTGTGGCAAATGATGACTTTCTTCTGGTGGTCTTGGCCGCCGTTCTGCGATCCGTCCGAACTGTTGACGTCCGACGTGACCATTTCAGCCAGGAAGTTGATGTATCCAATAGCCAGCTTCAGGGTGTCCACCTTTGACAGCCTCTTCTCGTAGGGCAGGGTGGGTATGTGCTCCCGCAGGCCCTCGAAGGCGTCGTTGATGGACTGCATTCTCTTCCGCTCCCGCAGATTGGCCGCCTGCCTCTGATGGATCTGCTGCACGGGGCACTTGGCCTTCCTTCGCCGCCTCTTCACGCCGTCGTGGTGGGGCTGGTGGTGGTGCTCGTGGGAGACTCGCCGCCCGTACTGCTGATGATGCACCGGTATGACATCACCGAACGGCGCTCGCTCGTAGCCGCCGAACAAGGACGAGGGCGGCCGGTTTTCAAGCGGAATGTGTTCCATGTTTGCGTCCCAAAACATTTTTGTTCTCTCTCTCTTTGGTAATGCGTGTGCCTGCGTTTTGTGATTGTTCCTGCACCAATTACCTCAGCATTCGATAGTTAAGCTACTTCACTTTTTTTTTCTCAGGGACATGAGTGGCTCGGCCGAGAGAGAGGCAGAGAGAGAAAAAAGGGGAGAAGTTGTTAGAGTGTTGCAGCGCACTGACGCCTCCTTTCTCACAAGAGTTTAGAGTGGTTAGTGGACTTGTGTTGGACACGCGCGGAAAGTTATATACAAAGTGCCTATACTTCCATCGATTGGACCAACGTTCGTGCGGTCTACGAGTCGCTGGCCGGACACGCCCATCGTTTGTTATTAGCATAATTAATGCACCCAGCGACCAATGATCGGGGGTGATTCTGTTGGAGATGGTGAGCGAGTGACCATTTATTTCATCTCCGTCGTTGATGATGTTGTGTACAAAAGTTGAATATACAGTCGGAAAGAAAGTACAGAGTAACTGCAGCCATATTTTGCTATCAATTACTCAAGTGATTTTTTCTGGCTTCGAATTTTTGAAAGACCGGCTCACATTAATAAGAAATTCGTCCAACATGAATTGGCCACAAAATTAGGCAGGCTTGTACTTTCTGAAAAAAAAAATCAGGCAGGCTTGTACTTTCTGAAAAAAAAATCAGATTCGCTGGTGGAGTCATTCAGCATTTATATAACAAAAATGAACGCATTATGGTTTTAGATGGTTTAGATTAGAAGCCACCAGAACTAAACAGACCGGAACTAAAGTGTACATACACAACCCAGGAGTATCACTCTCATTTGAATTAGGTATCGCCAGGAGAAGTTAACGAAGACGTGAATTTTTGTGGAAATCGTGAAAATGAAAAAAGTGTCCAAAGACGAGAAGTGATCGACATAACTGGCCATGTGAAAGTAACAGGAAAGATTTCAAATGAAGTTTTCGAAAAAATAGTCATTCGTGCTGCTTTGGAACATCATCATTTTTTTTTGTTTAAATCGTCATCATCTTTTTTAAACAATCATTAATTAATATTATCCGGATATAATAAACAAAAGGTCCATTTATAGATTGAAGTGACCTGAAAATTAAGACAAAATTAAACCGTATTCAGAGCCAGCAACATTCCCTGTTACTCCTGCAGCATATGTAGGTAGCTGGACTCAAATCATCATTGCTAAGTTGAACCAACGCCTTTTGACTTAAGCGTGAGTATTCCCCCAGGAAGGTGGCCACCATGAACATTCCTTTGTCTGGTTCCTATTCTTTAATGAAAGAAATCAGGATATTAAATAGAATGAACGCACTGTTTAGCAACGAGGGTTAGTTTACGATGTCATTCCTCTATCTTGGAACAAACAAAAGGCAAATTTCCAATCGGATATTTGAAGCTGTGTAGTTGAAAAAAAAAACACACACACACAAAAACTCAGTGTAAATTTAGGTCCAATCGTTAACAAATTCATCCTCCCTTGAGACCTCTTCCCCTCTCATTTCACACCTCGTCAGATGTCCACATCCGTAGGTTGACCCGGACATTAGAAATCGCTTTTGTCTCACTGAAGTGGTACGGCGGTCGGTTTGTTTGGCCAGCGCCCAATAACAGTCACTTCGTACACAAAAATTGTCCAGGCATAACTGACATATGTGGAAAACCGTTCGCATTAGTGCTCTTGTGCAAAAAAAAAACCAATATTACTTTTATCATATACATGTATTTTTTTTACCCGTGACGTCTGAAAGCCTGTTCGCGAGGGACGGCAGGGGGCGCTGTCATTTTTCAGCATGGTTCATTGAAGCCGTCGGTCGCAGACTACCTGGCGCGTGCTGGTAAGCCGTGAAATATTATTAATTCATTTTGACCTATATCTTCCACTTTCGAAACTGGACAAGGCCCGAAGAAATCGCCACGCGCACTTGATTGGTGTTTGCCTTTTGAAATCAAAAGCAAACCTAAAACTTCGTGAAAGGAAAAGCAATTTTTTTTTCAACCTGTCAATAAATTTAACCAATTGCAGTGAGCTGTAGTTTTTTTCTTAAACTCCTTCCCACAACAAACATGCTTAGATTTTTATAATTTATTCGTTCCTTAATTTTATCCAGGATAGACCCAAACCGCGAAAGCTGGCTTTCCTTTGGGGCTCTGCAATAACGATTTCCAAATTAATACTGGAGAACTAGAAACAAAACTAAAGTAAAACCCAATTAACCCTAAAAGAGGCGAATTATTTTCGACCATCTCACAGCCGGGCTGGATTTCACCTTTGAAAACTCGGCTGTCCCAAGTCCGATTTTTTCCTGTTTCAAAGAGCATGCATATCAAAACGCATATCAATATGAAATATGAAGTGTCAACTGCTCCAACATATGGTTTGTTGTTTGCGGTCATTTTAAAATTCACAGCCACATTCCTGTCAGCCCGCGCCCACGTGCATTAATAAGCTTGTCAGTGGGAAAACATACATTTATTAACCCCTCTCAGAAAAACGGGCGCCTTGAGACAATGAGATGTCCGATTTTATCCAAATTGGTATCAAAATGACCACAAGAAGTTACTAAAGAAATCTCGAAGGTTCAGAGCGTGAAAAACAATGCACGGCAACGATAACAGGAAAAAGTTGAGCGGAGCGGATTCCAATCCCTAGTTCTTTTAGGTTTCATATGTAACAAAACAATACAAGAGCAAAGGACAAGAGGTAGAGCCTGGTTATTTTAACGTTTTCAAATGAATACACTGCGCAGCGTTGGGGAATCTGACTGAAAGTGAGCCCCCCGCGAATACAGTCTGTTAGTTATTGTTCCTTCGAGCGTGCCGTCTTGACTTGTAATTTCATCAGTGAAATGGGTAGCTACGTCATGCATCACGTTGTTTTATCAAAGCAGCCGATATGCAGTTTAAATGCTGTGTGGCGGTTATCTAAAATGTATAGTACCCCACTTCTTAAGCCCACGTCCCGTGTCAACTTTTCTTTTTTGTGTTGTCTTTTCCGCCACGAATTTCGGTAGCGCTATTCGAACGACTTTTATTCGAAGCTGGTGTTATAAAGACTCCTTTTCTTCACTTTGCAAGTGATGTGGAGGGTTTGCATGGCTGCCATCTTGCAGGCCAGTGTTTTGTTCCACAGTGTAGGCACAAGGGAGGTTTCCCTGTGGAAGAAAACAACTGCCCTGCAATATGGCTACCACACAAACCATCTATAGTACTGAACATCCAATCTTATACCCTACCCTTCCTATGCATGAATGCCTTGTTTTGTTTTTAAAAAATTTTTAAAACTTGCTGAAGCAAGCCGACGGACGATCAAGCCCAAATAGATAATCGATATTCTTGGCATCTGGGACAGCAGTAGCTTCAATATTTTTTTTGGCGTCGGCGTTGAACGAGTGCCAGCAACCGTAGACTAATCAATTTTAATTTCGCGTACTTTGATTATGTTTTCCACGCGAACTGGTTTAAACCAACGAGGAATGTTTCGTTGTTGTGTTGTTGTTTTTTCCCGCAGATCCCTCGCGGCACGCCTAGATTGATTACTTCAGATCGAGAACAAATTTCGGGGATATTATTCGGCGGAATTCTGTCTTTGTGTGAGCCCGCGGGTGGACAGTATGGACTGGGGTTCCAAATTAATTCCGCTATATTTATTATTTAGTTTGTACGTGACTGTAAACTTAAGCAATTCAGCCAAAATACGCTGTCCCTAACATTCCCAAATCATCTGAATTCAATATGATTTTACAAGGGAGGGGACGGTTCATGCAGCATTTCTTCAGAACAAAATCACAAAGTATATTGAAACAAAAATTATAAATCCAGTTTTATTTTCAAAGTGAGAACAAACTCCGTGAGAATTAAGAATTCATAAATAATTATACCGTGTCCCAGAAAAAAACAAACAAATGTCAATTGGAAGGGGGAATTACTAAAAGGTCACATACTCTGTCGTTGATCACAACATAAACTGTACTGACTGTATTTTTCCGAAATATTACCATTTTAATTAAACAGATGTTTGAAGTTTTTAGGGGAAAAAAGAGGAACGCACTTAATGTGTCTGAAACCACAGACCTGAGACAATTACCATAATTGGTTTACACTGCAATTTCTAAGCTGCATTTCAAATGATTCATTTGCCCTTATATTCCATGGCAATTCGTCAGAGATTCCCCGATGGTCGGTAAACAATGTCTATTGCTGCTGTGAAAAAAAATCTATTCTGCGTTGGCGTCCGTGCAGAACTTGGCGAGAAATGCTGACCTTGAAATTGTCAGCGTGCACGCGTTCCTTTGAAGTGAATTTCACAAAATAACGCCATTTGACCACTAATCCTTGGTTATGAAAGCCGACGCTGGCCTTCATCGTTTTATTTCAAACTCTCTCTGAATTCCCTTGCCATGATGGACCGGACTTGCTCGGCGATCTTCCGTGGCTCGCCCCGCCGATTCTAACGGTCGGGGATTTTTTGTCTATAACGGTCACCTCGATTTTACCCTGTCCATTCACACAAACATTCACCCTGAGCCGTCCTGTTCTTTCCCCCTTAACTGCCACACACACCTGTTAAATTATTTATAAATGTGAGATCCGCCCGCGTAAAATCCATATGCCGGTCCCGATCGTGTGAGACCGAACAGTTTGCGATGTCACACACAATACACGTACTACACACGAACAGATTTGGATCAATATTTTCGAAGCCTCAGTTTTGAGAGATTTTTTCTTTCTTTCCTTTCTTTCTTTCTTTCTCTCTCCTTTCTCTTGTCTCTCTATCTGGGGCATGGATGAGGAATGGGAAAAGTCGGACCGGCGATATGTTTTTGAGTGGGAAAGACCATGTGCGAGACAGCAGGCATGTTCTCACCGAGGACACGATGAGGACAAGGGTGTCCCACGTCCCCCCGTGCAACCCCAACCCCACCGCTAGATTGATTCGAAAGTCCAGAGGGGCCGACCCAATATCTCGAAAATCGGAAATGGTTCCGATTGCAAACACCTACGACATCAGACACACTAGTGATACAAAAAGTCCATTGATGCACCATTCCGCTGCCAAAATTGTCTTCGGGCGAAGTTGTAGCGAGCTGCAACACTTTTGTTGCTTCATCGAAATCAACAAAGTGAGGCCATTGTTATGCATTTTTGTAGCTTGCATATATACCAAATTAAAAAACAATTCTTAAAGCAGTCTGAATTCGTTGAAATTGGTTTTTTTCCAGGATTAAAAGCCATTAGTACATATGTAATTCCTTTTTATCCCTCCGTCGTACATCGTAAGCAATTGTTTGCTGCAGACTGGCGGCTTAATATCCCTGGCATTGCAAGCAGTGGAGGAAAATTTTTATTGTGGGAAACAAAAAATCTGCTTCTCCTGGCAAAGCAATGGTTCGACGGATTCACCGCATTCAGTCGATATTAATTATAGTCGGAACAGATTTTGCTCGTGTCTTTGGGTCGGATCAGTCCGATTTGGGCTCAGTTTGGTTTAGTTTCTCCTACTGGGCGTGGCCGGGGTTGGTTCGACTGATTTGGTTCGGCAAAGTCTCATTCAGCTCTCTATTTGATTCGGATCAAGTTCAGCTTCGAGTGGTTTGGTACTTGACACGAAGTTGCAGAGCGTCCCCTAACTTCGGCTGATTAGAAGGCACTGCAGTTTTATCGTGTCACGCTGACAAAAAAAACCCCTTTCCTCGACAAAAATTGATTACCGTCTTACACACTAATGATAAAAATCCGCTTGATTACCGATTTTGGCCTCCCGCCAAATAATTTAAAAGGACCAAATCCCTTCAAATCCTCAAACTCTTTTTTTCCCACGAAACTTTGTCCCTTTCTATCCCAAGGTAATCCTGTCACAGTACAATTCCTAACAATCTGTAGAAATAGGCTCAAATTCCCCCCTCCCAAAGACCCTTAAGTTTTTTCGCCATTCCCTCTGGGCCTATCCCTCCCGCGGGAGCTGGGCTCAAGTGAGGTGCGATCGAACACCGCGAGACCCGTAATCGATACCATCGATCCAGCGTGCACAACGGGGCCTTCTGTTGGCCGAGGGCCGGCGCGGATTTTGCGGTGCCCGGTCGATCGATCTGCGAGGCCTTTCCTAACAAGTCTCGGACTTGCGGTTTTGCAAACTCTTGTTTGACAGAGGCACTGGTGTAACGGTTTCTTTCTTGCATGGTCGCCGTTCCTTCTCCAGGGTCACGACCCTGAGAAACATCCAGGGTTTTACCAGGGTCTTGTATATTTAGCTCTGAAAAAGTTCCATAATTAAAGATGACATTGTCCAACAACTTTTACGTGCGATAATGAACTCCTCAGATACTGAATGTTATCGAAATAAGTTTCAAGGGATCGAAATTGCCTTTTGTGAGCATGAATTTTAGATGATCATATCTCGCAAGTATATCAAAGGGTCACGCCGGCCATCGTTAAGATTTCCTAATCCAAAAAGGACTTAATACAAGGACTCGAAATTAATATTATATTTCAAGATGTAGGCCTAATTTCGGTTTCTGTGCCACAACGAGGTACTGACGAAATTATCGTGAGACGCGCCCTCCTTCAACAAATCCGTGAACAAGATGGCCCAGGTGGTTCGGTATAGATGAGGGCTCCCAGACAGACCTAAATCCAGAGACCCGGCATATACGGCCTTCCGACGGCACCTTGGCCGGCCCCCACGCGCGTCTAACCGCCCCGCTGACCGGCGGCCCCGTTGTACCCGACACCACGCCGGTCCGTCAGCCCGTGTAAACGGCCCTTTTACGCCGAGCGTTCCCGTTTTTGTGAACCGGACGTGGGAAAATGCGTATCAGTTTAGCGCATAATGGGGGTGGTGTTACTCCAAGGTCGTTTTTTTAAGGTTATGATTTTCGAATGGTATTGTTCTGTAGTGCAATGCGCGACCGAGACCAAGGTCTGGTTTTTTTTTGGTTTTTTTTTTTGGTTAAGATTTCACGGGCTAATTGTCTGCGTGTATTCTATTCATTATAATGTTAGCATCTCTGTGCATCAGTCCCTTTCAGCAGGGTCACCAGGGGATAGGGCACGGGCCATAGGCCTCGTACTCAAGGCCTATGCTTTATTCCCCCCCCCCATAATGTTATTAGGAGGGATAAAAAAGAACTTTGTATTAATTACAATTTCTATCAGACCCAATGAGTGCCCCACTCCCCCCCCCCCAAAAAAAACCTAAACTCAGCAAAATGGCAACATTTTACTTTTGACGCCTTTGGGTGCTTTCAATTTAGAGAAGGTGAATGCACTGGACTGGTTCAATGTGAACTTGTCTAAGCGCCTTTTCTTTTTCGGTAATTTGTTACCCAGGTTTTTGCGAATAATTTAAACACTGAAAATCAGTGCCCACACTTGTACCATTAAGATAGCAAAGTGCAGCATTAAGGCGCCTTTCCATTATGTACGTTTTTGGGTTGCGTTGCGTACACGATGCGTTCATGCGTTTCACTTCCACGGACACAAAAATCGACCCCATTAACAAAAAACACGTGTGCGTTGCTTTCGGCCGTCAAAATTGCCCCGAAAGCGATTTTGACGGATACGCAACGCTTGGCGCAAGTGCTGACGCGCACAGGGAAAGGCCCCTTTAAGAGGAATAAATTGTATTTTTAAAAGGTAATAGGGGAAACTATAAAACAGAAAATATCAGACTAACAATTCTTAAGACAAAGTTTGTGCTCTTGAGAGAGGGTTTTGTTTCCTGCTGTCGTGGGTTGACCAACAAGGCAATGACATCCAGTAAACCATTTCAAACAGGAATCAAAAATTCCAAAAGCTGGAAGTGGCGTGAAGAAAGATCACACTGCGCGAGTTACCAGTGACCATTTTCTGTCCCACTGAACTGACCCTGTAAGGCAAACTTTCCAAGTCAAATCTTTCATAAGCGAGGCACTTGGCCTATATCTTGATGGAGCTCTCAAATGGGGGGATACATTAAGTCCAAGCTCTTGCAGAACCGAACACCAAGTATGATCACCTTTTCTGCAGTGCCTTGCCATCCAAGAATAACTCTGGAAGGCCAGGTGGCCGTCTGCCGAGGCACATCACTTTGCACTTTTCCTCCCATTTCAGAAACCTGCAGATTTTCTCTTAGAGACACAGTGACATTCTCTTCGCCTCGAAGACAGTAAATAGGAAAATCAGCACGTGTAGAAGCAAGTAGGGCGGTTTAGGACAATCTTTTGTCAGCATCATCTATGTTGACCAAAAAGAGGGGTCGGTCCTAGAATTAATCCTTATGGAACTGATGCAGTACAGGTCGAGATGTTTGACCGATGACAATTTCTTTATAGATCTAGTAGCTTGATAGCCAAGTTGCATTTTTACCATTAATGAAATAAAGCAATTGTGAACAAAATAAGTATTTGGATACCAACTTTTGAGATCTCCTTACTAAACATGTTTGGTTGGAGGGCACTGTTCTTGGCTTTTTGTCACAACATGGAGGAAAGACGCAAAAGGAGTTTGAACTGCCCGGGCTATAACTCGGCCAATTACCGCTTTCTGGCATGCCTGGTACGTCCATAGCCAGAGCGCAGCGAGTGCTTGCTACTCACCACCTGTTTCGCAACCATAAGCCCCCTTTGTACCCAATGATCATCGCCGCAATTTCTCGCTGGTAATCTGCATCCTTAAAACTCGCAGTATACGAAGTTGAATATTCATGCCATCGTTGGTGTTTGGTATGATCTGATAACATCAAACTAGGCTGTGTTCCCGAAGTGTTCATGTGCAGTTATTGCCCGTATCGAACGCTTTCAATTGGAGTTATTTTGGGAATAAATAGCCAAGTTGTTTATTAGAAGATTTTGTGTTTTATTTGAATCATTTTTATTACGGCATTTATACAAAAGGTATTTTATGACAGTGGAACAATGGAACAGTGTATCAAAATAAAACAAGTTTATTCACTTAATTTTGGACCTCGTGCTTACTAATGCAGACGTCTTAACCACTCGACCACCGAACTTGCCGGTGTCGGTTGGCTGGTTCGAATCAAATGCAGCAGCGGGTACCGCAAACAACTATTTCAAAGATGGATTTGCGCCGGTGAGAAGAAATTAATTTTTGATTTTTTTGCCCTGCCCGACCGAGTATACAGTGTTAAATACACGTCGGGCCGGGCAAATATCGTTCGCGGTACCCACTGTTACATCTGATTCGAACCAGCCAGCCGTCACCGGCAAGCTCGGTGGTCGAGTGGTTAAGACGTCTGCATTAGTAAGCACGAGGCCGTGGGTTCGAGTCCCACTCCGAGTACGTTTGTGGCTTTTTCACAAGCCCTCTGGGCATACACTGAGCATACAGTGTTAAAAATACAACTCGGGTAGGGCAAAAAAAAGCCAAAAATTAATTTCATCTCCCCGCCGCAAATCCCATCCTTGAAAAAGTTTATTCACGGTGGCAAAAGTAGATCTAAATTTTAGAGATTTTTCGCTCTCTACTTCCTTGTCATGGCGATAAGTTGTAGTTAATTGCAAACAAAACACCACAATTATTGCTAGTGCGGATACTTGTGCGGATAAGATGCAGGCAGTAAATCGGGCATTTTTGGAATGTCTACTGTTGTTCGTCTGACCGGGCGGTGATGGTCATCGAGCACTTTGAATTAGAGTCGTTAATCCTTCCTCCATGGTTAATAATACAACAGCGTTGCGCTGTAATGAAGCCAGCTGTCAGGGCACATGCTCCATTGGGCAAAGAAATGATTATGATTATTTGCGCAACAAGCGCCAGTTTTTGAACAACCGTCGACGGCCCATGAACACAAAGTGTAGTTAATGGCCCTTGACGACATTAATGACGCCATGGGTTATTGATTGTCCCCTCCCCCAAATAATTTGCCTGTCCCCCCAGGAAAATCCTGGTCATGCCCACGGCTCAGAGCGTAGTCATTGGTGTAAAATTAAACTAAGGGAGCACGGGCTACGGCCAGTGTCCCCGTACCCCCGACCCACCCCACCCCCACCCCTGCTAAGAAAACAGAGATGGAAAACAAGCTGGTTACAATCCGCCTTGTTCCGCTGTTCACTGTGGCCGACTGTGAATCTGCCTTTCGAGACAGTCTGAGCGCAGTGAAAGGACGCGTCCAGTCCCGATCGCCTGCCGTTGATGGGCAGCGGTGCGTCCTCTCGTGTCCATGGCCAAGACTCACCGAGCGACAAATTCACTCCCCAGCATTCCGTGGAAAGAATTGCCGTGCGCACCACACCTTTAGCCTCCGGCTCCTCCGGCATCTCACCCAGGTATCCCCACCCTCCATCTCTTCAAATCCACAACAGAAAATATACAGACAAAGCCGAGGAGGCACCGTTCTTGCGGGGCCATCGAGCACCGTCTCACGCGCAAGTCTTGCGCGCGTGGAGCACCCGCTTGCTAAAAGTATGGCCGTGCAGTATTGGTTTCTTATTCTCGTCGTCAAAATGTTAGTCTGTTCACACGTTATTTTTCTGTCAACTTTCAAGATGCATCAAGTCATAATGTAAAATAAAGGCGAATATGCTCTGCATATACCTCTCAACAGAAGCCCTTGCTTTCCAGCAAGTTTCGCCTCCTCCTTCCTTTAAGTCTCTTATCTCTCATATTTACAAACATTGACGCACCTGATTGATAGATTTTTATCAATAACGCTCGATGATAAAGCACAGTGCTCGATAATAAGTTCCTGTCCCCAGTATTACAGTGCTTTTAGCACTTTTGCAAAACGGTCCTAATCTCAAAAGTTGGATACTAAGATGCAACAATGCTTACGAAGGTAATTGTTAATCACTGCGTTTTGCAATGAGAGACCGGGACAGGATCTCGAGTGTTCTTCGCTGAAAGATCCCTGACCAATCCACGGTTAATTGCCATCCACTGCCCCTTGACTGCGGGCCAGGGTGTGCTGAAAGGGATGCTACCAGCAGCTACGGCCACGGTCCTCCAAAGCGCGACCAAGCATGCGGACAATCGCGTCAAAGACTTCTTGTCCGGAGAGCGCACGATGGGCCGAGCGGGTTTTTAATGGTCGTAAGGATGGCCACTTGACGGGTCTCGAGTGGCTCGGTCGGTTGTAAACGAAGTTGTTGGATATTGAAGGGCCCGTGTGGTTTAATAAAAGGAGACCTTTGTCCGCGCCCATGTTTATTGGCCAGGGAGATAGAGCTTTGGCCGAGTCAAGATGGCATTGATTTCCTGAAATCGGTTGAATTTTCTCGCAATATCTGCGTGGAGCGTGCATAAAGGCGGGTACCGGTATCTCAACCAAGTGTCTCCTTTATAAGAATGACAGGAGAACAAGATTGGACGTATTTCACTTTTTCCGGAAAGGCCGTGGTCTTTGTTCGTTCCTCGGCTAAGGTCTGTCGCTTGATGTTTATCAAAGTCTTTCTTTCTTTTAATAAGAAAGTGCTAGGTCTTTTTACTTTCCTTTTCTCTCCACACTGCACCATCAATGAAGGAGGGTGCATGTTATGTAACGAATATGTTCCCACCAGTTGTTCATTGCATGAGTCCCCACAATATGTCCCGGAGCCCCAAATCGTAGTGTTTTGTGTTAAAATTTTCTGGAATCGATGTTAAGGCACTTTTTCTGAATTAGTGTGAGTGGTATTGAAGACACAGATAATGGATTTTTGATCTCCAAACCGGCTTTGCATTTTTGTGCGTGGATCTGTTGTGCATTTCTTTGGAATCCAACGCTGAAAAAATGGCTCTGTGTTTGGCGCTTGTCTTCCTGTTCTTTGTGCGTCCGATGGAAATCCCATGCCATTCATGTTGCTTGATCTCATTCGGTTTCCTTCGCATCCGGCTTTACCTAAAGCACAAAGCCCAGGTTGAAATTGAACCCTCATTCCGCAAGTTCTTAAATAAAGTAATTCCCTTACTTCAAAAAGCCCCAGGCTAAACCCTAACCGGGGTGCGGATCTGCACCCTAGGGCAAAGCGAGCTCCCCAAACGGCCTAGGATCACAGCTAGCTATCATAAGCTCCTATGTTAGCGATTCGCCCATTGATCCTCAGCAAGCGGTGCAGGCATGTTCATACGCTTTGTACGGGATCGATGGGAGGTCACTTTTTTTTGGTGGGGGCGTAGTCATGGAAGCCAAGAAGAGACTACTTAACGGCTTTTGTGGCTAAACGTTTTCTTAAACTTCGTCTGGGATAGGCCGGCCGCCATTGTCGCCAACATCAGCTCACGGAGATTATCCTCGGCCGCAACACCTCAATGTCGGCTAAGACCCATAAAATGGCTTTTCTTTCGGGACTCGTAAATCCATTTTCCCAAACCTATACCCCTCAGTTCCCTTTGACCTTTGAAAGAAGACTCCTCGGACAGGAGTAATGCATCGAAGAGAAGATTCTCTCAGGAACAAAGCTCAGAAAAGGCAGCTTCATATTTCAGAAAGGGCCTAGTCCTCTTTAGCTGTAACAGCTTAAATCGTTAGCCCCCCTTTTTTTGAACCGCGCCATCCAAGCCAATACGGGCACGCTTGTTTCAAACCGAACTTTCCAAGAAATAAGATTTCGAGTGTATTATTTATGGTAAGTCATAGACATAATATTAACAAATGAACGAAAGGAAAGTTGTGTGCCTTCGACGCACTTTACAATAGAGCCTGAAAGTTGACCCCTAACGGCGCGCTTCCGGAACCTTGGATAGGAAAAATAACGTGCAAAGATTTGAGAAATAAAAGAGAAATATCCTGCCAAAAATTAACCCATCACTTCCGAAAGTCTAAAATACATGAACAACAGTCCAATGCGGCAGTCTCGTATACGCAGAATGAACATTTACGGTTTGAAATTTTCTGGTATTCTGTCGGTAAAAGCCGAAACAAAAACAGATCAAAATATTTCACAAACTGTTTTATTTTTGAGCAATAAGCTACTTTTTCGAAAGATTTCAATATTTTATTTTACCTTTGTAGACAACAACTGCGTTATGTCAAATCAACGGAACATGAAACACATCGACTACAGGTAGGTAAATCTTTGCAACGGTTTTCAACCTCGTTTTCACGTAAGCACGGGGAGTCGAACAAACGTGCATGAACAAGGAGACCTGGGTATGATAGCACCGTACGTGAACGGTCGTTGGTGAAATTCGTTTTTTTACCCATCTTCAGGTGACTTTCCTGAATATTAGTTGAGGAAGACAGAGGTAAAATTCAAACATGGGAGTGATGGTTTCGGTTAGGAATTATTCTTCAAAAAGTTATCGAACGTGATAGGACGGCCCAGTGTAAAATCCCCATAGGCAGATCGCGCGAGGGTTCCGGAAGCTTGCTGCGTGACCTTTTACTCTCAGGCTCTATGTGACGTGGCGAATACGGGCAATTCACAACAGTGCGCCGCCAAGAGTTTGCAACGCGTTGGCCAATCACAATTATGCAAAATCTGTCGACCCAGTGCGCGTTTGGAAAGGGTCGACAGATTTCACGTATTTTGACTGACCAACACGTTGCAAACTCTTGGTGGCGCACTATTGTGAAACGCCCATATATTCTTCCACTTACAAAATTCATTGTGTATTTCGTTGTATTGCAAGATGCAAATGTTTTTGTGTAGAAGAAAGGACTGTTGGAATGTTCAACCCCCCTGTCATTTGTTCATAAATCCCCACCTCAACGATGGGGTTCTATTAATTTCTGTTGGCGTACGCAGGGTAAATTGAACAAGAGCAATTGAGTTTTTCGACCTGTTTTAAACATGCCTGGGCATTTATAATTTGTCCTGTGCACGAGTATCCCACTCGAATATGATAAGCTGTCAATTAAAAATGATTATCGGTTTATTCACAGAGGGATTATGCGGTTAAAATTACCTCACAGCCCTTCGACAGACACTTAACCCGATTGTCAAATCTCGAGTGTTTTGTCCGTCGTCGTGTTGACAACAATAATAATAATAATAATCATGAACACCAGGGTATTTGCTCAAATCATTACTTGATTTAGAGTGGCGATATCTTCATCAAGTATTTGGTTAGTGATATGAATTTGCGTCATGTGAGATATGAGCGTGTAATCGGTCCAGCCAAATGCTTCCCTTTTTTGTCCGGGGAGTGTGAGAATTGCAGCCAGAGAACTTTCTCACTTGTATCGCGGCATACCTATGGTTCTCCCGAAAGCTGAGGACCGGCACGATCTATAAATATAGCCGAAAGACAATGAAAATCCAACGAAATCTCTTCAAGATTAAAGACATTGTATCTCCCGCTCCCCCGCCAAGACAAAAATAGAGCTGGCGTTTTAGTGTGCGGTACAGTGCAGAAGATGTCAGCCACTTTCCAGTTGTACGACATGTGAGTTTGCAATTATGATCTGATGACTATGATACAATGACTTCAGGTTACTTGCGCAGCGCAACTTCAGAAAGTTGGCAAGAGTGCACTTAGATGTGAAGATTCTTTCTTTTTTAATTATTAACCATTTCTGGTAATAACATCAAGGATTCCTCAAAAGCCCCTTAGGCGCTGTAGCTCGCAAGCCTGAAGACACCTGTAGAGAGGAGACAATGAAAAGCAGTTACAGTTTTTGAGGTGGGAGGAAAACCGCAAAGGAATATTCTGGGTAAAACCCACGGAATCAAGCAGGGACTGAAAACTCAATCCACATGGACCAAGTCGGGAATCGAACCCAAACCGCAGAGGTACTAGGTGGAAAGCGAGGAAATATCCATGACGCCAGCTAGACCCCCCCCCCTAGCAAAGCTTTCATTGGTCCAAAACGAGTATAGAATTATTTCGTTCCTTCTCACTTCTCCCGCTGAGGATACAGGAATCCGGTATTCGCCAACGGTGACTCATAGTAATTGGAGTTACCCTACGCAAAGAGATTACCCAATATTTACAAGCATTACACACAACCACACGGAAAGACACAATAGGGGTTTAACCACCGCGGCAGGGATGCACAAGTACAAAACACCGACGCAGCGTGCGGCAGTCAGGAAGCACGCCGTCTTCCCGCCGCTATCCTCGGCCCACCTTTAGAGTCAGCGCCCGCTAATCCGTGATCATCTCCGCGGCCGAATATGATTACCGTCGACGCTTCTTGCTGAAAGGAAAAACAGAGCTCAATCGGATTACCTTCGCTTATAGGATAAGCGAAGTTGCTTGGGTAGAAAAAAAGATGCTGGCGTTTTGCCGTCATTACCGTGCTCTAAGGCCCTTGATATTAGAGGAAGGATGCGAACAGACGATTTCACAGAGCTGTTACACGCATCGCAGTAAAAAAAATTTTAAATGAGAGGTTCGAAAAGGGAACTCACGATTAGCGACTGATAAACCAGTGGTCCTGATTTTTTTTATTTAGATGGATCTGTATTGGGTCTATATAGCGGATAGCTGCGATTGTGCCATGTGCCCATGCTCCATCAGAAGTGAACAAACTTAACATATTTATTCGTCTGGGATCACTTCTATGAAGGTGATGCTCTGATGAGGACTGGCCTGGGTGAATGTGTGGCCGGATCTCACGTGACGTTTTGCTTTGCAATACACCAGAGAGAGCAACCTCGTCTCTTCATTTTGTCAGAAGTTATGGCTTCGTCCGAAGGTCGTGGCTCCGGCTATGGCAGTCTGTGGAAGGCCTATATATTGCAAATCCCAGGAGTGTCTTTCCCACAGGCGCGTGGATTACTGCCAGCTAGCTAGCCATGCATGGCAGTACGTCCGAAGGTTCTGGCTGTGCACTCGAACGTACTTTTTCATCACATCCTCATTGGAGGAAACGTCGGCCGGTCCTGCCGATCAACCAACCCCACCCCCTGCAACTTTCTGCGAGGATCTGCGAATCGAAGGCAGATCTAATGACTGCCTTCCTCTTAGCGTGGTTGGATTTAAAAAAATGTGTCTTTATCCATACGGATCTTTGTGCATCGCTGAAATATACACACACGGTACGGACGATCGATTGTCTAAAGCCTCCGGTATAGCGCCACCTTCTGTCGCATTGAAGATATTCAGGGCATTCCAGACCCACACTGTGCTCCTGTAACACAAGGGGGCCACTTGTTCGTTAAAATTGTGTTAAAGGTTTAATACAGGCATTTCGTTAAGTTAATTAACCAAAAATGCTGAGCAGATGTTGAGTGTGTCAACAATGGTTCCACTGCTCCAATTGTAAAGTTTAGTCGGAAGCATAGGGATGATGATCATTTACCAATGCGAATACCTGAGAACTCAACATCATCTTCTTGATGGTTCGTATTTTTGCCCTTTTTTTCGGTGTTTCATTCTTGAATGTTCGTCTTGAAATTCTTTGCCCAATGTCACGTCTGGTGTTGGTAATAAATATAGCAACTTTTTTGGCAAGGGTGGAGCTGGGACATCCTACCATTTAAAAAAAACGTTTTGAAAAATGTAGCCTCACCCCTAAGAATGGCCATAAAGGGGTACATGAAAAAAAATCTAAATTGCCCCCACAGAGCCCCCCCCCAAGAGTGGTTCTGGATCCGCCCTAACGTATTGCCAAAGTATATCATCTGTTCCAAAATGTGGGGCGGCCTTTTAAAAAATTAAGTACGTCAAATAAACGAAATGTCGTCAACATGCGTCAGTTGGAGATTTTGAATAAAATACATACAAAAGAATCCCCAAATCAGCCCCAGAACTCCAACATCTGCGAGGTTCTTTGAGTCCTGTCGACCGTTTACCGCTCTCCACTATCCAATCAATAACAATTCCCCTCCCGCAAACATTTTCTCCTCTCTCATGCGTGGCAATATCGATTCCGATAATTCCGACTCTGTTTTTCTGTTTTTCTGAATATTCCGGTTTGTAAATGATTAAAAAAAAAATTCCGTGTATTTTCCACAGATGTGCATGAGCAGGGCGGACACGCATACGTGCTCGCCGCCACGTAGAGTCTGGAATATATCATTTGAATCTCATTCGAATCTTTGAAAGGAAAAAAAACAGGTGTCCTGTCAACGTCTATATTGTACATGACTTTACCAAATTGAATTAATAAAGCCCACAGGAAAGAAATTTGAATATCAGCGTCGTTTTGGTCCGTATACGTACCCGGATTTCCTAATTGTATATTTCTGATACAGAGGACTCATCATTATGGCAAAGTACGGATGTGTAATATAAATTATTCTTTACAAAGTTGGCACAGTGTTAGTAATGGCCGGATTCAACTCCAGGGACAATTGTTGAATGTTATACAGAAATTAATTCCGGATAACCTGCACTGACAGTATGGGCATTGTGCTTTTTAGGGCTAACCCCTCTCCCAGTCCTGTTCTAGGAAAGTACATGTAATACGGATTTCTTTTTCTGGAATCAATTAATCGTTTTTGACTAGGCCGGCTGGCATAACCCACACAGGTTTAACAGACTGTTTCTATACTATGTTGCCCCGAGGTCACTATTGTTATCTATGATTCGGCAAGTTGGTCCATTTTGTGCTCGGAATTATACCGCAGGCTGTTTTCTTGTTCTTTATTGGAATGGGTAGGGCCTTGCAACGAAATGATAGGAAAGTGAGGGGTTTTTTGGCTTTATCCGGGCAAAAGTAGTGAGTTCGACTGTGGTAACCACAGTAGACGCGAATACGGGATTGTTTTGTTTGTAAGACATGAATTCCATGCATGAGCTGGAAACAATTAAATGAAAATACGAGTCATTTGTGGTAAGAATTCACTACCACTAAAGAGCAGCGATTGAAACTTGATATAAATGTTTGCCAAGTTCATTCCTAACCCAACCCAGCCCGTTATTCTGAATATGGTACCGTATGTGCCCTCGTTCAGAGAAAAATTAATTGTTTGTTTGTGGGATCACCTACAGGGCCTTCCCGTTTTGGAGACGAAGATGACGACCGGACTGTCTAATTAATCAATTCAAGTTTCGGGGAGCGACAAAGAAATTGATGTTAAAACAAAGTGTGGCTCGGAACAATGAGGACGGTATCGAAGGAAGTTACCCTTCGCTATTACAAAGACCGTCGGTATACAGCATCAAGCACGCACGCCGCACATACCCCGACACTGTGAAAACACCCCCCCCCCCGAAAAAAAGGCCAGGAGACTCATGTCAATATGTTTCTGGTTTTAATATTTTAAGAGTTCCCTCGCTCGAATCCTCCTCCCCTTAGATCTGCCCTAGCACAAGGAACGAGGCGAGCTCGTCACTAGCTCAGTATTGATTATTGGTCGGGGATCCATTGAATTATATAGCCCTGCCGCGCGCCCGACGCGGGGCAGACGACTGACTTTTGAAGGCAAATTTATTTCCGCGCGCGAATTTATTACCGCTCAATGATTGAAAACAAAATGGCCTGCACGTGGGCCAAATTGCCTTGGATACTTAGGTGCTGCTTTGTGGCCGGGCCTGCGGCCTCCCCCGTATTTTTCCGTCCACCGACCATCGTTGATTATTAATAATTCTGAAGCCTTAATTGCTGACCCGTCGTACACGCCAAGCGGCATAAACAGAGGAGGCTAGGCACGAGCAAAGGGGCAAGTTGAAAGGGAGCGGGAAGGGAAGTGGCCGCGCATGTCCAATTTTCTGTCTTGGTGCTCCAAAACAATAACCCTGCTGGGTGGAAATTCTTCCGGAGGTAGGCATACAACCGGTTCATTTGCACAGGGAGAAAAAAACGTACGACAAGAGGGCTGCCTGTTCTCGGACAATGAGGTTAACTCCATAATTCGAGGATTAATTGCGGCTTGTTAATCACGAGTGTCTATGATAGTGAGCGGGCTTTGAACAATAGGCCAGGGATCGTGGTCTTGCTTTGCGAGGAGGCCTGCGAAACGACACGGAAGGGGCTTATACACTGTGTAAGAGTTTAATAAACAACCAAAAGATGATAAAAAAGACTGCTGTCGAAGAATGAGGCAAATGTAAACTCCACGAGTTCGAGGGATGTGTGCGCCCCAGTAGACTGACCGTCACACGGCACCGCTTGTCTGCCTGGCGCGGCGATGGAGCAGTGCCCGTCAAAACGAACGCGGCTCCCGAATCCTAACTAGCGATGCGATATAATTATTTGCTCGGTAATTAGGCCTACCACCGATCAATGGACGAGAATAGAAATGACACTGCACGTGCACCGACCCGCCCAGGCCTCTGTTTTGTTGAATTTTCCCCCTTTTATCTGCCAGTGATGTTTGCGCATCACCCTAGACCAACACTGCTCATTCTCCCTGCCTCCCTGTAATTAATATTTCCTCCTCAGACAATGTATTAATATCTTTCTTTGGCTTCGTTTTTTTTATTCTTTGACGGGGCGGCTGGACTGCAATAGCGGTTCGATACTAGCGAGGCCGAGGCGGTGGAAGTCATCGGGAGGGAGGAGCCTTGTGCGCGGCCGTGCATCTCGCTGCTGCTTCTGACGGGCCCGGGCAATAACATGACACGGGATTAGTGGCAATAAACGTTGAGATGATCTGATTCCATTCGAACGGTCGCGTGGCGGTTTGAGGTCTGACGTCACCCCACCCACCCCACCCCCCGGGGGGATGGCACCTGAACAAGATGCTGATAGGGAGGGCCAACTTCCAAGACAATAATCACCACTGAATCAACACTGTTATGCATTCAACGCGCAGTGCCCACATTTTTGAAGTTTGTCGAGACCCGTACGGCCTTTTTATTACGTGCGGTCGACTTGTGGTCTCTCTGTGCGGGCAGGTGCTGTTTCTTAATGTGTTGCCAGTTAACAAAGCCAAACCCCGGAGGGCATGCGTGATAATGATTTACATATAGATATCTATTCTATTTTTATTCATGGTAATTTTTCTGCGGGCCGGGTGGCCTTTATCAATAAATTTTAATTCATGACCATTTAATCCCTCGTCTTATTCTTCATTTTGATTCCATGGCCCTCCCTTTCTGTAAGAACAGTTTTTGTTTCTGTTTCTGTAAAAACAGTTGTAAAACTCAACTGCAGTTTAATATCAAAGCATTTATAAGGCACACACTCCCACACAGTATCTAACAATATCTGTAATTCAAAGGTGCTGATTTATTACCATTGTTCCCGCACAATTTGGACTCGTGCACAACATCTGAATATTCCTGAAACCGTATCAGCTCCATGGAGAGTCTACTAGCCCGATTGCTGCCCTATCAGGCGCAAACAGCTAAGTATAATAACCATACTTGCCTATTTGCTCCTGGGTGGAGCACAAAGGCGTAAAGTGACTTACCCAAAGGTCACAGCATGCTGCCACCAGCTGGACTCGAACCCCTGACCCTATGATAAGAAGCTACAAACCCTAACGACCAGGCTACAAGCCTCAACGGCGTTGTCCATGCAAACGCCATACATAGCGCCCAGTGAATATGTTTCTACCGCTGAGTGTCATTTCTTTTATGGTTTTGGTCATTTCCATCGCGAATTTTGATTGTCATGCTTATTTAATTATTTGTCTGCATCATGACACCTGTGCACCTGTGCCCATTCAACGTTGCATTCAGTTTATACTTATTGGTAGATATGCCTCTCCACATCCTTTTACCTTACCGTCTTTCACACCGCGCCCTACCATCAAGGCAAATTTGCCTCTAGACGCCAACCTTTTTTGATCCGCCCACGGAAGAGCGACACAACTGAGGAGAATATACTTGTGCCTCAGTTTCCTGCGCATAATAATTGGATGTGAACCCTACACTGACACGTGCGTACGCTCCCACAGTCAAACGGCTTGTTCTGTATGTTATAGACCACTCTCGTTTTGCCTAGGCTGCAATTTTTGGACGGTCAAAGTTTGCAGAAAAATCACCCTTTTGCTTAATGTTCAATTTTTACCACAATTTTGTTCAAATTAATTTTCACGAGGGTTGTATTTTTATGTGGTATTTAGTAGTACCTGTATATTCGGGTTTTCTGATAGCTGCTTGGGATGTTGTACACACTGTGCGTTTTCTTTTACTTTTGTACTAAAGGCCAGCCATAGTTTTAGCAGTCTCTTGTATAGGATAAAAACCAACTGTGACTTGACACTGGCAAGCTGAAGGTGCCTACATTAATGCCTCTTTATGCGTTCTCTGCGTCAGTTTGAACCACTGTCCCCCTACCCCATCCAAAAGTGGTCACTACACTCTGGCCAACTTGGCGAGTAGGTTGTGATCCCGTCCCCTGATTTTTGAACTCCTTTGTGCCAACGTGCTGCGCACGACGGACGCATTTCCCGTTTATCGATATGCGTTCATTACTGTTATCTAAAACTTGAGTGCGTGACCACTACGCCCGACCACAATTCCCGTGTCACGAAAAAGAAAACCTCTGAGTTTGAAACAGTGACTGACTTCAATTACTCGCGTGCCGGGCACGCGACGGCTAGAGCCCTAACTACGCGACACGACGGTGGACAAAAACGTCCAATAAACGAAACCAGCGATATCTGGTAAACAAACCTCATAATGTCGTCCCTAAGCACCTATTTCATTATCTTAAAGCTGTGTCATTTCGACCTGTGTGCCTTTTTTTGATAGCGGTTTGCGGGAGCCAACAATCCCGCAATTTACGACAGAAGATTTTGGCACCGATGATGGCTCGGCGTGCGGAAAACAAACAGAATAGGTAAGATAAGCAGGCACGGCGTAAAAGCGATTAACCGCATTAATTAACAAAACGACAGATAATCAGCGATGAGGCAAGATGGCCGGCTGGAGAAAAAAGGTCAAGGCATAGTGAATACGACTCAACAATATTTCTAAAATAGAGATTAACCTTTCAGAGCGATTAAATTCCACACGTTTTGGTTGAATTCCTGGGCCTTTAAAGATGTGTTTGACTCTTTGTAAAATTTGGATGTTACAAAAGACATTGAAAATACTGGTAATTCATTCATCCATTTACAAGTATAGAAAACCATACAGCGAATTCGTACATAATCGAATTTTTCTCCGAGAATCACAGCGATAGTAACATCACAAGATGGAAGTAGTCGCCAAGTGTACTCTGACCGGACAGCAATTCTTTCTTTCTTGTTTATTACAAAACAGTCGGGCATTTGAAGCAAGATATGGCACGGAGAGAACCCCCCCCCGCCTTCGTGTTAGTCATTGTTTGATCGGAATCTCAGGAATTCTTTACAGACTTCGGGGGATGTGTTAGGTAACTATAGTCCAGAGTGTGTATAGGGATTGGACAGGGGGGTACCCCTCCGTCCCATATCTTGCCTCGTATACAGTCAGAGCATACGCCAAGTACTTTCCTATGAGAAATGGTTCAGTTGTCAGTCTTAAGAGGAAGCTGTAGTCATCAGGCTTCGTGGAAGCTCTTTCCCCTGTTGAGATGTCGCACCTTTGAAAATAAAATCCCCCAGAGCCACGATTATAGTCTTCATTCAAGGCTGATTACTCAAGCGTGTTGTTTTCGTTTTTCGTTTGTTTTTTAAACACGACCGGGCAAGATTTGATGTACGCCCTCTTGAGGAAAGTACAAGTTACAACGGCTAGAAATAATGCGACTTCAGTGTCTTCATTGTTTGACGCATGAAGGTCCGGACTTTACAGTGTTTATTCACGGTACAATCTCACTGCTAACAATGTGCTCCCCCCCCATGACGTATAGGTCCTAACCATACTTGCATTTCCCTTGAGGAGTAGTTTAAATTCGGACACTCAACAAAGAAATAATGTTGCCTACGTCAATGCATCAGCGAGCAACTAAAAAATCCTGTTTCACAGCTCCGGGGTAAGTGAAACATGGCACGTGAGATGAACAGGATTAATTATTACACGCTCCCTTGCGACACCCCCCGGGTAGTCCGTAATATGCACTCGGCCCCGTTATTGCAGTTCTACACAGCCATTTTACGCAGCCATTCCAAAATCGTCTCATCGAGGAACGGGGTGGGGTTTTGCCGCCCCCCCCCAAAAAAAATCGACCTCGTTACGAGCCCAATAAGGACGGATAACACGGGCTCCTGCACGCGGGTGCCTCGCGAGTTGCATCCAGCCACGCGTGTAAGCCCACTTGGACGGTGTGTGGGTGGGTGTGCGTGTGGTGGTGGTGGTGGGGGGGGTGTCAGGAGAGGGAAAGACATAATAAGGGGTAGACCTCGTTCCACTCGGCGGCCTATCCACGCTCTTTAGCGTATGAAAGGCCCGTGCGGGGCTTGCGTCAACTTTGCGTGGCCAGCCCTCTGTTGGGTCGCGTGGCGCGCGCTGGGTGTTTGTTTTCAAGGCGACGAGGGGCCAGCAGCGATGCGATCCGGATGGTATCACTAGCAGAACTGAACCAAGAAGGCGGAATGAAAAAAGAGCTTAAAATGATAATAACAAATAAAAAATAAAACGCTGTCTGGTTTTAACTTCATTGCGTCCATGCTACAATACGGGGTATTTTCTCCTTTTTTTTCCTTTCACGAAGCAGCTCAATTTCTCTGAACGCCATTATCAAGTCATCCCTTCTCTAAGGGTCAAATTATAAGTAGGTTTTTTGAGAAACCCAGTTGGTCTTGTGTTGGCCTTGATATATATATTTTTTGTGACTGGGTTGTTTTTTTTACTGAAAATGAAAGTCCGATCGGGTGACTCACACTTCATTGTTTCCACTCATAAAAAATATCAGTCGATCTTTTTTTAGAAATCCATTTTATATATTCTACCATACTGACACAATTTCATTTGCACGAAATACACGGGCAAACGATGGCTCAGATAGCCAAATTGCGTAAGTAGCCTATACAAAAGTTTTGACAATAATGAAACTACGACAATGAAAACAAAACCGAATAATTAATTGGAGAAAAGCCTACCCCTGGATAAATACGATGCGAACATTTTAAGAGTTCTTGTCGTATTAGCTACAGAAGTAAGTATTGAATATTCTGTCGGCAGAAATCGAAGTTTATCATGAGCAAAATAATCATCGCATGCTGTGGACTGGAAAAGCCAGCAGTTTGGTGGCGCCCTTCACGAAAATTGGAAGTAGGCTGGTGGTAGCCGGGTCGAGCCTTCGAAGCACTTGAACTCTCCCCCCCCCCCCAAAAAAAACCGCTGCTTGACCCCTCCCTGCCTTATCGCATGCTCTCCCCACAAGCGCACTTAAGCCTTGTTTGCGCACGGTAGGCGACAACAATGTTAGATGCAGTTCCGGCGTAATAAGATAAAAGAGATTAACAAGGGTAGCTCTCCGAGTTGGGTGTCGAACCAGACGCCCCGGGTTGACCAGAACAAAAGGCAGTAGCTTTTCTTTTTCCGTCGTCTGTTGACAGCTTTCGGAGATAAAGGAAGCCCAGCCGCTATGCTCTGTTTTACACGTTGAGTTTGTTTTCATTCCCACTGTATTTAGGAATTGTTTGAGATAGGACGGTAAGTTATTTAATCTACAAATTTGCAGCGAGTATTAAAGAAATCCCCCCCCAAAAAAATTTTTGGCCACGTGTTAACCCTCCTGTGGCAAAGTCATTCTATCATTCAAAACCAGTTAAAACAGCCCTATGTGTCCGTGCACTGGGGCAAATCAAGTGGAGAAAATTTTTGACTGTGACTGCTACAGCAGAAGGAGGGTCAAACAAATCCGTCCCAATTTATAATTTCTCTAAACTTGCTTCAGCTCAGGGACATCGGAAATCAGACCTGACGTTTATCTTACTATCATGCGCAGACAGATCCACACATGCGCATCCTCTTCATTCAGCTACAAAAAAACCCCGATTATTCGTTGATTTTCAATTCATTTTTCATTTCCATTTTTTCCCACTGTGTTTCCGCATGGCATTTCAACTATCGCTTACGTTTGGAACCAACCTACCTTGTCAAAATCTGTATGGCATCGGCGTCCCTCCTTTGAAGTATAATCGCACATTTTAATGTCAGGACACTGGGCTTATCCAACACTCACGAGGACGGCGGGTAGGCACTTGTTGCGCCACGCCGACGAAAACTTGACCATCATGGCTGCGCTTACGAAAACACGGCACCCTTCAGTTAAAATAGGTCGATTACAGCTTGACTCGTGTCAACTCGCGCTCTTTTCATGTTCAAGTTGGAGTCTTGCTGAAGGAACGACGGATATATTGCTTTTCCGTTCGGTAGCGAGGAAGCTGCCGCCCTCCAGGAATTTCGAGTGTTATGGAGCGCTGACTGGATCTTAATTACAAACTTCAAAAGTTGGTTGGAATATTCAACTTATTGTCAAATCTATAAAGAAAACTGCGGTAGTAATCTTGGAAATAGCCTCCTATAATTAGAAAGAGAAATGAATTAGAAGCCTTTTGGGTTTCACAGATGCAGTGGGACCACATGTCTCCTGATGCCTCGCTCAGCTGTCAAACGTATTTTGAGCAAGACGTAAGGTATTCTTTTGAAGTTCAGCTCAAGACAAACTAGCGACGCGTCATAGCCGGAGAGAGCGTCGGAAATACATGGCACATGAATGAAAGTATAATGCTGAACAGCCCTTTGCGGGAGGGGGTGTATGCAAAGCCAGGACGATTTTGAGATGCAGCATTTCGGCCGTCCATACTTCTCCTACTTTGGGCTCGATACTAGCGCGTGGAGGCGGCCCATCTGCATCATCGCCTATGTTGTTTTTTTAGCGCCTCATTGTTTCTCCCGCTAAAGCTTCGCCGGCCGATATTTGATCAGTAATTGGACACTTTCTTCCGCCCCTCATGGGCCGGGCTGCTTTTCTATACCTTCCGGGAACGCGAGTTGACCGAGCCATTGAAGCGAGGGCCCATCCTCCACTGGAAAATACTGAGAACTGAATTAGCGACAGGCTGAACGAGCAAAAACTGCGAGAACGGCACGGTTAAAAAACATCGGGGCTTGCATCTCGAACACTCCGTATAATACTTCCACACCCCTGGACCTCGCTGCACCGTTTAAAAAACATGCAGCATGCAGCTGCCAGGCACCGCTAATGAGGGATTGATAGTTTTTTTTAAAAGAACGACTTCAGCGCTACCGCGGGGCAGGAGCGAGCCGTCCCAGGCCTCATACGAGCACCGCTCTCTCGCTCAACCCTGGCCCGTTCCGCGCTCCGCGGGTGAAAGTGCCGCTGAATAAATCTAACCCGCGTTTCTACGCTCAACCCTCCGCTGTTGTTTGATGAGCAAACACACCGGCCGATTGGGACGGAGCCGGCAGCTCGTTTAGACCAAGGATTCTGTTTGTTTCGGCCACTTGAAGAGCCGAAATGTACATCTCTGAAATGCGACTTAAAGCTCAATTTATATGCAATTTTTGGCCCCTAAAGAATCAAGCTGCATTTTTCTTATTAAATATTAAATATTATGACAGCTTTTCTGATGTGACTTTTAAAAACACAGCTTCAAAAATCGACTGCACAATATACAATAATGTTTGAGCGACATCGACTGCAGTGCTGTGCATATTCATTCAGCCCTTGCATTCCTTGCTGAGGTATTTCTGTGTCTTTAGATTGGGTGACGCGAGCAACGAAAGGTAAAGTTAACCTAATTCAAAGTTTAACTAATTTAAAGCGATTGACGCCGAACAGAAGAGACTGCATGGAATTGGGAGCTGTTTTGTGAATGCGTTGTAAACGACACGTGAGAAACCCAAGAGGTGGACGCCGACCATCTTTGCCTGAGAATGATCGGAAAACAATGTTTTGTTCATTTGTAAGCGACAAAGTGGTTATCTTTATGGTTCACCAAAAATGCACCGCTGTAGGCCTCAGTATTGTTTCAACAACTCGGACTTCAAACTTTACGACCGTGTGGAACGGTGCACGTGCATACGAAATTGTAAGATCGGAACTTTAACAGATTAAAACAGCAACAAAAAATTAACAGCGAGACCTTTACACAGGTAAAGAAGTGTTCAAGTTGATTGCAAGGTTTGGGCGGTGCCATGCCTAGTACCCACTTTTGCAGCGCAGGCTGACCGAAGGAGCTCGCTCGAACGAAGACTGTAGCAACACTGGACCGAGGTGGAACACGCTCAGAATGAGGAGTAGAACATCACCAGACCGAGTCTGAACACGCTTAGAATGAGGAGTAGAACATCACCAGACCGAGGCTAACTCGCTCAGAATGAGGAGTAGAACATCACCAGACCAAGGCTGAGCACGCTCAGAATGAGGATTGAAGCAACAAAAGACTGGGGTGTAAGGCACACTCAGAGCGAGGAGTGGAACATTACCAGACCGAGGTGGAGCACGCTCGAGGAGTGAAGCAACTCTAGACAGAGGTCGAGCACATTTAGAATGAGGAGTGGAGCAACACAAGTCCGAGGTTGAACACGCTCAGAGTGAGGAATGAAGCATCACTAGACTGAGGTGGAGCACGCTTAGAATGGGGAGTGGAGCAATTACAAATAGACCAACAAAACCCTTCCGCATTCTGACTGGGAGAAGTCTCCCTCCAACTCATGAACAAGAGTCTCCCTTAATGAAACATGCAAATGTTAGCCAAACGAGGGCATCCGGTAACGGCCGGAAAACGAACTCATTCATCGGTAAATTTCCCCTCGTTTCCGCCCCTCACACGGTCGGTAAGTATATGCAAACGTCAAAGGGACCATGAAATAGAAATCGTTTACTAAGTACCTTGAAATTGCACCTTTAGGTTTCAATTTACCTCATTTACAATTTTTGTTTTCTAATATTTTAACCCATATCGTGGAGCTTTTTTGGTTTTATGCTGATAACATTTGCATATTCATGAGCAAAACTGTGACGTTATCCAAGGCACTAAGCCTCAATGTTGCACTGATTTGTACGCAGGAAATTCCTGGATTTTTCTGAACACTGCTATTGTAGATTTCATTTCCTTTGACAATTTATTGTTGTGTAAGTATATGACAATAAGCAAGCAAGCAACCGTTTCGATGAAATGGTTTCAGATAGCAAATTTGGAGTTAACAATTTGAACATAAAGACTTGCAACCTGAACCATGTCTTCCTGGATTTACATCAAAGCAAAAGCGCCCTCACTTGTCCAGAAATGCTCTGTCAAGCTTTAATGTTTAAAAAAGTGTACTTTTCAGTTCACGTAGCTCAAAACAGATGTCAAGAAGTCTTCATACACTGAAGAAGAGTACAGAGATACACAAAAAGTGATTCTAAGAAAAATTCATTCCATGGATCCTTTAAACTGATCTGGCGCCCTCTCTTACTAAGTGAGAATTGTTCATACTCGTACAATAATTTTTTTCTAAAGTTATTTAATTAAGGGTGCATTCCACCAAATGGTCCTATTTCTCGTTAATATCTTGTGATCCCACGGGGTTTATACAATAATGTATGCCATAATCAAGATGGATTATAGAAATATTTCTATAAATCCCGACTTTGAGACTGATAGTTTCCAGTTTGGGGTATTTCTTTCACAAAAATCCCCAAATTGCGGGCCTATTTTGGATAGAGGCGGGCGGCTACGTTCAGAGCTGAGCGCACAGTTTTACTACTATTTTGGGGATATCTTCTGGGATAGAGGAATAAAAATAAATCGTGGCTAACCTCCATAAAATTTAAACGAAAAGTGATCTTCTGGCCATAATTTGAATTTCCAGCGAAAGGAGGCCAACCTCTTCCTGAGAATCGACAGGCGGCGCTATTTCGGTCTGATTTTGCACTGTTTTCTATGGGCGCGAATTTGGTGTAGTGGAAGTCGGCGAATGTGTAGGGCGCCCCCATTTGGTTAAATGCCAAAATGCTGTGTCTGTATTGATTACGAAATCGAGTAATACTGATCATCGCTAGCTCTACGTTTACCTCAAGAACCAGGGTTACAGAACTTATAATTTAGAGCTAGGAGGTATTACACAGTATTGGTTTGTGTCGAAATAACATGTTCTCAACGATCTTTTTTAGTCAAAAAGGCGCAGATTCCATTTGTGTAAACATTATAATTTCGTGCATGTCTCGTGGCCTTGAAATAATTACCTTGTGGGTACAGGTATCTCACGCGCTGAAGTATTTGGTGCACAAGAGATCATTGTTCCACGTGAAGATATATCTCGTGCCCATGACATAAAAAATTACATACATATACATTGAGTGGCTGTTTTACGGGCGTCGTAAAAAGGTCCACCGACGCAAATTATAAGGGACGGATTAAGCTCCGAACAGAAACCACGAGGAATTAAGCGACGACTGTGCGTTTCTACCACTTTGGGGCAAATTACTTACACTGGTCACCTTGTGGTTTATACCCCATCAAGAAGACGTTTTAGCGTGCTCGTAGTTGAAGATGTCGGAGTTATGTAAAGACAGTGACACACTGCTGCGTGGAGGCCAAACGCATGGATGCCTTCATTTTGAATTCCTTTCCAGTTTTACAGAATTTCGAAAAGACCAAATTTTGAAAAATTTATAATATATATGATTTATATTAAACAGGGGCAGTTCAAGCATATGTTCGAGAAAAAGAATGATCACTTTTGCTTAGGCCGAGCTGAAAACTAATGATGCATTACCATGGGAACCAAAAAATGAAAGCCGCACACTATCAAACTTGCGAAAACACAAACCCAACTGTGAAGAGTACGCCAAACTGTCACAGTGTTGCCTCGCCTCCAAGGCTCCAAAACCTTGGCGGTGGGTGGAAATCCCGAAATGGGTATGGCACAACGTTAACATGAAACTAGTAATGACTGGCCTGGGCTTATCAGCTGCCAATTTATTAGTGGTTTTCCATAGCAACGGCCTGGATATTTTTCCACTGTGGTCGGTGACGCAATTTGGACATTGACGTCACTACCATGGCAACCGCCCGGGCACGGCAAACAACAGGTCCGGTAAACATGGATTATTGAGTAACGAAATATAGAAATGGGCAATTGATAGCGGCTTGGCACACGAATGACACAACATTGTTTTTTTGTTTAATTCACGCAGAGGTGAAGATTCGAAAAGGCTGACTTCTAAATAACAAGTTTGTCGTGCAAGACACACCTTGTTTTCCCTGAGACATTTTGAGGCTCACAGCCCACAGCGGACTACAAAATGTCATATGACCAAGAATTATGCCTTCGATTGCATTAACCAATGTAATACCCTCTGACAAGCATGCATGGATATTGTTTGTGCGAAGAAATTGTCAAAGAGGTACTTGTGACCGTGTGACCGTAAACAAACTAATTTTAGTCTTTCGTTCAGCAATAATTATTCGTTTAATCTGCTCATCTTGGCTTTGTCATAGGCAATGACATGAACGAACTTCAGTATGATTTCTAACAAGAAGAAATGGTAGAGCGAAAATCCGTTTCGGTAAACTATCGACCGACCGAGCGACCGACTGTAGTCCAGATATACCGAGTGGCTACACCTCTTGGTAACGTATAAACTTAAGAAGATCTGAGTGGAAAAACCCTGACCGTTAACTGTAATACATGTATGATGTTGGAACATCCTAACAGTGAATTAATGTCACTCGTTGAACCTTTCTATATAGGCAGGCTACATGATAAATTTAGATGCCCGGAGATTTGTAAAATCTGCGGGACTGCGCGGGCATAAATCCCCTCTGTTTAGGGGGGTTGGATGGGCTATTGAATCATCCCCTCATTTTTTGTGGTGAGCAACAAATTAAAGAATTTTTCAGTCTTCCAACGACGAAAAGGCAGCCAGTATTACTAAAAAAAAAGTGATTTAAAAAAAATAAAAGCCATAAATTTGCCATTTTGAATTTACCTTTTGAATTACTTTACAGATGTAAATCAGTATCATAAAAATCGACTTCTGTACAGAGTCATACTATGGTGTCACCCCCATCCCTCTCTTAAATTTTCATGGCCAGGCAAGTTACCCCACCCTCCCTCATTCCCCCATTTCCGGTACAAATGTACGCCACTGCGGGTTTGTCTAATGCCAGATTTTGGAAAGCTAGTAAGAATGACTAATAATACAGAGAACCTTTTTTTTATACCCAAACTTGTGCGATGGTGTTGCATTTTGGGGAGGATTTGTTTTAGACGCATGTTGAACACAGCAAGTCCCCGGTAAAAACATTAATTCGAACAACGCTTTGTATTGGAAGATGTTTGAAGTTGAACGAGCGTTTGAATAGTAATAATAATAATAAAAAAAACTATGAGCGAATTCGATAAAGTGAACACTGAAGTCTATTCATTAAGTACACGCACGTAAGCCCTTTGTGGCCCTTGTAAAGTCAAGGTAAAAGAAATTAATTTACCATACCCCTCCAAAAAACCCCAAATCAGTTCAAAACAGTCCTGTCTGAATGCCGTGCGATTCTACTACAGACATGACCTGATATGAGACCCTCCAACAATTCAGGATATTCACTGGGGGTCTAATTGGTATAATTTAGTTCCCAAAACTGACAAGCTTACTTATTTACACATAGCCAAGCATGGCCTGTCAGCAAAAATTCCCGGATCAGAGCTGATTTTCTATTTTGGTATACAATCTACTTCCGTATTCATTCTTGTTTCCTGTCTATTTTACAAGGCCTTCAGGTTCTATTTTTACTTTCGCACAATAATATCTCCCCCGTGGCATGTTTTATTTTTCTGTTTTCAGTCCTAACCCGCTTACATCAGGTGGTTCCTGCAACACTTTGGTGGACTGAGCGTGCAATAAATGAAAGTATTTATCCGAGCCAAGCGCCAACATAACAACACGAACATTTTGACCGTGCCCCAGGGGAAGTGTGTGTGGCTAAAAATAGACCGCAAAACTTTACCTGATTGGATCAATTGATCACGTGATGTCATCTCTTAGAAATGTCGTTTATGTATACCAACGTGCAGACGGTGACATTACAATATGATTTGATATTTCCCATGTAAAAATACCCTGATCACAGTTACTCTTGGCAGGATTACCCAAAATCTGTTTGTCCAAGATCTGTTCCTATATTATGTGCAAGTTTCCCTTATTTAAATCAGTCTTTAATCACATACTACATGCTGGTAAATAAGTGAGAAATATCAGGGTTCAAGATGGCGTGTAGAGTTCATCACTGAGCGGCCCGTCGGGAAAGGGGAAAGTTTTCATCGCAATATTTTGTACGTTTGGTGCCCAGGTTTAACGAGCCCGTTTCCTTTTTTAAGGTAAGTCTAAGCGTAAGATGTGCTGTCTAATGTCGCCTGCTGGCTGCTTGTTACTTTGGAAATCGTCGAGAAAGAATGGAGACGCGAGTGGTGTCTGGCGTAGCCTAGTTGTACGGTTAGCTGTGTTGGTGTATAACTTACGGTCTTGTTGAGTTATGTGTAGCACTCCATCATGTCCATAGGCCGTGTTGACGTTATGTTGTGTGTGTGATGCGTGCCGTGTGCAGGCCAGTACATTTTAATCTGTGTTGCTGTTGTGGTGTGTTAAGTCATGATAAGATGTAACGTTAGGCCTGGTGCTCTCTGAAAAGTTCTTTGAGCATGTCAGCTCAGCTCAGTTGCTCACCATTTTGAAGTGGATGTTTATGTCATGAAGGAGGACTCAATTCAATTGTATGACACCCTGTATGACACTTGACACCCTGTGTGCGTGTGCATGTGCACAAACCCTAGGAGAATGGCCTGAAAAATTCAAAGTGATTTCTACGTGAATAGGCCCACCTGAAGGTTTTCCCTGTTAAATTTGACTTTTTAGGCATGTTAGGTGATGTTTATTGCCTTCAGATAGGTAACGGTTACTTCCAGAACAGGAAAGCACTACTCTGAAGGCCTTACTGATTACTGATGTTTGATGGTTCCATACGCAAGGGCATTTTGAAAATTGCCCTGCAGTCGTACTGGAGAAAACTTCCGTTTGCGCTTTGTTGATCAAATCTTCCCCTATTTGTGCGGATCGTCGAGGGATTTATATAAAGGTCAGGATGGAAGGAAAAAGCTCTTTTTTTGCCAATAATGTAGATGACACTCGTGCACACGGAACCATCAAACCTCGGAAATCAGTAAGGCCTACCTGTTCAGGAAGTACCGGTAGGTAATAGTAGGGAAAATAAATAGTGGCATCCGTGTATGGCGTTCTTTGCGAAATGAATTTTGCAGTTTTATCCTTGAACTTGTTAAAATGGCTATGTACCTCTGTCTCTGCTCAGGCATCAGAAGAAAGCATGGATCATTTTGTTCTCAAGTATTATTTGTCCCAAATAAAACTAAGAACATAATCATAATTCTTGTAGGCTAAAAATGTTGCAAATCATGCCTGGATTGTCTAAAGCTGACATTGCCCGAGAAGTTTGCCGGCCTGTACCGTACATCGCGTTGGCATGCTGTAACCAACAGGTACATTTGTGCTTGTAGGTACTCTGTATTTTGTGGCATGAATGTGTACCCTTTTGTTGTCTTACAAATCCTTTTCATCGGTTGACGTTGGAGTCTTGTGTTTCAGATTTCTTGCGCAATCAACCAATCACACAAACAGCACAGTCAACCAATTCTGCAAATCCAACAATCGTGACCAAAATGTAATTTAGAATGCCTTCAAAACGGTCTTACAACTAGAATGACGTTCTGCTTAAATGCGAGTCAGCACTAGATATAAAACAACTGATACGGGTACGCAGACAAAAGTGGATATTGTCTGTCTTCAAAGCGAATTTATACAAGAGATCAAACACCTTTTGCTCTGTGGTATCATTTAAATTCCTTTTATCAAAGTTACTTATACTCATACAAATAGTTAATCGCTATATAAAGTCTGTGAAAGTGTCATCGAACTTGCAGTCAAATTACTGAGTTGTAACCTTTTTGTGTTGTGGTATTCTGAACTCAGTAGGAAAGGTACAGATGTCTGTTTCATAACCATTTAAACTTATAATTTCATTGTAATTAGGAGTTTAATTTTCCCAATTTCTTTAGAAGTAGCAATTTATTTTGCATGCATTACTGTTTAACTGGAAAATTGGAAGTACATGTATATATCACAAGTTACGTAATGTCTGTTTTCACGTATTTTCATCAGTAAGGATTGTTTCTTTTCCGTACAGTGCCTGTGATGCTGAAGAAAAACCTGGATGCCTTTTCTAACGTTGAAAATACATGCACAAAACAAGAAGTAACAAAAACTCCTCAGCTCGTGCACTTTTTGAATAGACCCCTCTCATTTTGCCTGTAATTTGTGCAGGTGGCCAAAGTTTGCAGGGAAATCATCCTTTGTTTTTTTCTTTTTTTTTTGTTATTTAACCTCAGATTCCTTCAAACTGTACACATTGTGCCATTAATTTTAAAGAGGTTTGTATTTTCATTAAGCGTTCAGTAGTAGGTGTATTATTATCTAGTGGTCTAATAGCTGTGTGGGATATTTGACAATGTATGAATTATTCCTTAAATTTTGTACTGACGGGCAGACTTTTTTTTAGCAGCCACTTGTAGGAAAAACACGACTGTGATGTAAATAGAACAGACCCAACAACTTAAGAGGCTGCAGGAAAATTTATTTCCAAACAGTGTGGACAGTCTGACTAAGGGCTGTCAGGTGCTACTAGCGTGTGCCGAACAGTTGTTATTTGTGAATAAAGTGCAGTGTAATTTTGGGCATGTAACCCTCTCTCCTCTTAATTCGGGATTGTTATGCGTTCTGTCATAACCTTTTATCGGGAGTTGAAAGTCTCTGCGTGAATGAGGTCATCCGTTCCGATATTAATTTTAGCCCTGCAGGCACTGCCCAATCTGAGCAATCTCCCCCGGGGTCTGGTACCCTGATGAACTCTACTACCAACTGTTTGGCACACCATGAACAAAAAAAAAAAAAACGTAGCGAGTGAGAACCCTGCATTACATGTACCTGTTAGGGAGGAAATCTAGCAACTTGTATAACTTGTTAAGGGTGGGGACTCTCCAGACTGAGTTATACATGTCTGACCCCTGACTCCCTTTACACCGTTTATTCGTGTTTAGTTAGGGTTCTGGTAGTCAGTTTGCTAGCGGTCGGTGAAGGAGTCTGCGGGAAGCAGTTGTTAAGCATTTTCAGCCCTGTGGAATAGTTGGTCAGAAGTCTCCTTATACAGGAAAATAATATTAGACTTATAACGTTTCACTTTCTCTTCGGAAGGAGGGGGAGTGCTTTCACCAAAGGGAGACAAACTCTCGGGCAAGTGCGGAAGCAGAAACTGAGAAACATCTGCCGGGTATTTAAAAAAAAATCCCCCCACAGAAGTAGAAATAGCTTTATTTGGGAAATTTCCAAAACTATGAAATCCACGGAGACTCTGACAGACTGTTAGATCAAAAGAGTATATCTACCTGTAGGAATTAGGTTTGTCTGCTTGAAACTCTAAAAACCGAAATATGACATGTTTTCTCCCAAAATGAAAATTGTTTGGTTGCATGGTGACACGTATGACCCCTTTCTTTTAAGTAATCTATTGAGGGAGGTGTACCGGTAGATTTGCCCTTCAACCAAATATGCGGTCTTTATCGCTTGTCCATTAAATTGTGACAAATGATATTGAAATTGGAGGAGTGAGGCCTGTTTGTCAGGTTTTATTCTCGTACCGAATCAGCATTTTTTATGACTGTATCCATGCATATTGTAAAGTGTTTAAGAGGACTGTATTACTTTGATCCCCAACTTCTTCAAGTCTTCTTAACCCAGGGCCAGGTGTGGTTTGCTACTGTTTTCATGGATCGAGGACCTCTCGCAGCTAATCCTTTATTGATGTATGCTATATGTACATACATGTACATGTATGGTATGTGGTTTGTAGAACACCAAAGCAGTATTTCTGCAAGTCTGCATGGTAATCAGAGTGGTGCTGTTACACCCCAACTATAGCATCAGTCCCAACTATAGTTGGGCCCGTCCCAACTATAGTTGGGCCCGTCCCAACTATAGTGCTACAGTTGGGCCGGCCCAACTACAGCAGAGGGGTCCAGTATGCATGATGTGACCAGCATGTGCCAAAGTCATATTGTTTACAAATGTCATGTCATTGGTCATAGGAATAGATGAACAGATGAAGTGCCACATTTTATATGAATTGTGTCACGTGTGAGACACATTGACTTGGATAATGTTGAGACATTTTCCACAGACATTGGTCAACAATAGTTGGGCCAGCCCAACTGCAGCACTACAATTGGGACTGTCCCAACTATAGTTGGGACAGTGCTGTTACGGATCTGTGATTATTTGCAGGTGCATTTTCCACTTTTCTACATGTACATGCAGCAGATGTACATTGTAGATGAGAAAGGTCCTGTACCTCCAAATGTTTTTCAGGGGTCACAAGTCACTCCACTTGGCACCCTCCCAAAAATGAGCCCCAAATCGAAGAGACAAAACAACCTTTGAACCAGTAAAAAAGCTCAAACTTACTACAGATGTAACATTTCCTTGAAAATATCATTTCAGTTGAACAGAGTTCCTGAAAATTTTGAATCACCTCCCAAGACGCAATTCATTCAAGAGTGACATCCAACAATGCTAATGCATGTGCTGCGTACGAATTCGGAAACGAAATCGTGTATTTGAAAATATCTTGTTTATGTACATAATTCTGCTCCCCTACGGATGTCGAAACTAAAAATAGCATCAATAACAAAGTGCGTTTGCATTCAGTTATCCTTTTAGCCCAAAGCCATTCTATTTAACGCTAGGAATCTAGGATCCCTGCGACCCACTTTTGAAGGGGGGGGTAGAGAAAAAAAATCCATTTTCAACACAGCCATTCAATTCATCTGTGTCCCTGACTTCTAAATTCACATGCACTGGCAAAAGCAAGGTCACTCGTATTGAAGAAATAGACAAAGACATGAACAGATTTCCACCTGTGCTGACCTTGCCAAGTTTCCAGATTGCTTTTAGTTAGTGGTGGTTTCACAAGAGGAAGTTATGCGGATGTGTGTGTGTGTGTTTTTTTTAAACTGACAAACCTTGCCCTTGCTTTAAAACCAAATTTAATCTCTGTCGTGTATCGATTTTTGTGATTTTTTTTCATTTAAACGGCATTTTCCTAGAGTCCTCCAAGAACCCCTAGAAGCCAGGGATATGTTGTTTGCACTCTGAATGGAAATCCCATGTGTCGAAATGTTGCTGAAGTTCTACTTTATCGGTGTGAATATGGCCCATAAATTTAAATATTGCATAACAGATATCCTGCCCTATACGATTTTTTTAATGAACATCCATTCTCAAAAACTCAAAGCCAACCCTCCCTGCCTAAAAAAATTACACACAAAGTAAAAAAAAACCCAAACCCTGAAACCCCTAAACTCAAAAACCCAATGCCCAAATACCTGGAAACCTCAAAAGAGAAAACCGAAACCTAGCACCCAAAACCTGTAAACCCTGAATCTGAAACCTGGCAACTGAACCTTGAAAATCCAACAACCACCCAACCAAATAGTCCAAATAAGACCCCCAAACAAAAAGAAAACAATGGAAAGAAAAGCTTAAGTGCATCAACCATGATCAAAAAAGAGATCTGGAATTTTTTTCCAGCCAAAAAATCATAAAAAAACTTCTCCCCTACGAAGTACATGTAATTTTAGAATTTTTACAAACTCATCCGTTTACAAGACGTTTGCCATCAATATGAGTTGCCAGAGTTTTGCACAAGCTTACACCATCTATTATCCCGTGCCATCTTTGTAGAAGCAATGAATTTTCATATGAAACCACCAACACCTGAAAAAGATTGAAAGAAATTTGAAGGAAATATGGAACTTTGACACGGCCCATTGTAGGTCCATTTTGAAAAGAAATGTTTGACCATGAATGTGAATTCAGATGCCATGGACAGAAATGATTGGAATGGTTGAAATGATTGAAAGTGGGTCAGAGAGATCCCGATAATCCGTGCTGGTTTCTGGTTGATTCTGTTGGGTACAGGTGACCTCGCATGGCTTCATTTCGTCGAATTCCTTCTGGCAAATACAGCATGCTGCTACAGGGGAGAAAATCACAAGGTTCTTGGTGTTGAACTTTGAACCCCCCAACTGTCCACTGGGTTCTCAAGACAAATACTGAACGTGTGGGGGTTGCTCATAGTAAGGAGAATTGACCAGTCCCTGTGATCTCGTGAACTTCTGCGGTTGGTGTAAATATCCTCGTTCAACAATATAGTCGGCGCTGTAATCAAATTGGAATGGTGATTGTGCAACTTGTCCATTTCTTTTTTTTTTTTCCCTATCGCGTTTCAATGTGGTATTCTTTTGCCCGGTGTTCGCTGCCTGTGATGGAAATCTCCGATACCCCAAAGTGAAAGCCATATCAGAGCCCCCCAAAAGCAGTGGTTATATTTAGCCCACTCATTGTTGCTCCTGGCTCCAACCAGAAACTGAAACTTGTTGGGATGAAAGTATAAAAAAAACCGGGATTGAAGGAGAATTTACCAGCACCTAGTGTTTGGTTAGAATAAGTGATAGATTGGATTTAGTAGCCCCAGCTAATAACTGATTACTGAGTTTGTCTCTTTTGGGGAGAGGGGGTTGCTCTAGATTGATAAGATCAGAGAGGTCATAAACGGCCCTGAAACAAGAACTTGTAATTTAATAGGGAGAGCAGTATTATGTTTGTTGTATTGTGTTGTACACGCATGTATCATGTTCAATGCCTGGACTTCAACTTGATAGGTGGTTCCGTGTCCCGTAGTTCTGGTATAACCGTATTAAATTATGATTTGATTCATAACACATGGCTCATTCATTTTACATTTGCCATTATTAAAAATGAAGTACTGTTCTGTTATGCCTGTTGCTTGGCTCACTTCATGTTGACACGGTGGTCAGTTAGTTTGAAGGAAAAAAAATGTAATTCACCAGGAAAAAAAAAACAAGAGGAGAGACGAGAGAGGCTCCACAAGCCAGGTCTTCACATCCGTCTGCAGCCCTGGTGTTTGCGCTGGGTGTCGGGTTGCACAAGTCAGAAAAAAAAGAGCAGCATTGATTTGGCCCGGATCGCATTGCCTGTTTTCAAGGGAGAGAAAAGGGGAAAAAAGATAGACCATCCCAGATTCCTGCAAATGCCAAGCTTATTTTGACATATTGGAGATCACATCGCGGCTTCCTGAGGTCATTTTTCCCCAAGACTTTCCCTGCCTTGCGTGATCAGACTTATTGATATCTCTACCGCCAAACATGATATTTAGCTCTGTCAAGTCAAATGTTAACAAGTCATCTGTTTCAATTAATCTTGTACATAAGACAACACTGCACATAATTCCTAAATTTTAGGGTGGGAGGCTGGAACCTTCCTGGAATTCTACTGGTTCAAAATCCTCCTGTCCAACGCTCTTTATTTGGTTTTACATCACATTATTGTAATATTATGAAATTAAATCATTTCTGTGTGTCTGAGGCTGGCGCTACATGATACGGTGCAAAGAATGAGTTGTGCAGTGTTGGAAACCTGACATTTCACAACAGGTACATGTACAGTATGTGTCGTAAGAGAAATGCACTCGAGTCAAGTACATGCTCGTTTACTTGTGATCTTCAATGATAGATGTCCAGCTTAGTTTTTCCATTCTCGGAAAAATGCTAGCCGTTACTATCCTTGGGTTGAAAGAACCTGTCTTCAAACAAAAGCTGCTTACATGTATGCCCCCCCCCGTTGTCCTTGTGCAGTATTTAGTCAAGAAGGGGGGGGGGCTGGAAATCTCTATTGATTTTTGATCAATAGAAAACAAAGATACCCCGATTGTAACATCATGCTTCCAGACAATCCGCATTGACTCCCCTGTCTCTCTGCCTCTGTTCGCTATGTCCCTCTTGCAAAGTCATCCTCATCATCGGCAGAGGGTGACCCCAGACGAGAAGCAGGTTAGGGCATCTCAGGCCAGCCTTGTCTTTGTCCATTGATTCTGTAATCCCCTGGATGAAACGGGCCCCTTGCGGACGAAAGGAGTTGTTTACGCCAGTTGAATAATTCAGCACAGGACAAATGAAACCTCAGGGATCGTAAAGTGTTCCCTTTAGCTGCTGCCTTTTGTGTTTCTGCTGTGAACTTTTTGAGCAAGGATTCTGAAGAAGCGCAGTAGTTCATGACACACTGGGCAAACTGGTTTGACCATTTCTGTTTGTAACCTAAAATATCCCTTTATACAGTAAGTCTCACATACCATTTTTCCGTGCCAAATGAAAATGTGGGAAGGGGGGAGGTACTTAACTTATGTACATGAAATGGTCTTTTTGAAGTTTGAGGTTGTGTGGGAGTTTTCATTTTCATGCAAGTGAATTGGGCCCTGCATTCAATGCACACATGAACCTTTCAACCTGTTGGTTGACTTGGCAAGAGACGCCCCCCCCTCGTTTCCCTGCCGCTATCGCTATGCTTGTTTGCACATGGCAGACATTGGCAAATGCCAGTCTGGAACTGGGAAGATCCAGGTCGGGTGAAGCTGCCAGATAAACAAAAATCAGAAAGAGACAAGTCAGCGAGGCCAAAATTCAGAGCCACGTAGCTTGGCCACCATGCAAACTGAGAGAATTTCCAAGCTTGGAAGATGCTGTTTCACAGAACAGTTGATTTCCAAGCATCGCCATTTATTGGACCACATTCTTTTCCCTTTCAAAGAAAAATAAAGTGTTAAAATGAGTCTACTGAACTGATTTCCAAGTGATACCAACACATTTGTGTGCTGTTTCTCTCTATATGGGGACAAAGAACGCGGATGGTTTTGTTGAATGCATTTCTTTACTTACCGTAACCGACTTTCAAATGTTGTCTCCCGTTAACTTAAAAAAAAGCCAGCATTGAGCGTACACATTGTACAGATATTTCGCTGCGTTATTTCAAAGTTATATTAACAAAGATTGCGTGCAATTTATAAATTCCCGGTGAAACTGAAAGAAAAATACCCTGTGATCTCAAACAGCCATTAACAGCATCTAGTAAGTTTTTTTAATTTTTGTATTTCTGTTTGTATTGCAATTAAAGCGCAGAGGGTCTTCGACCATTGAGCGTGAAGAGCAGCTGCTGCCATTGGGATCAAAGGAAATTATGGATTATTGGACTAATCGTAGTCTCATTATCAGTTTGTGCACATTTCAAGGGATGTGCCGAGTTCCTGTTGTCTTGCTGAAGGTACCGGTACATGTGATTGGCTGCATGTGAACGATGCAGTGAAAGCCCATGGCACGTTCACGTTGATCGCGGCCTCGTCCGCGTGCCCTTTTCTTAAACCCTGGTCTTGTTTTTGAGACGAGGCTCCAGGAACCTCCACTTCCTGCCCTAGGAACAAGGCCAGCAGTCGATGTTTGAAATGGAAAGATTCCACAACTTCAGCATCATTGTATAGATGAACCTGGGTTGACAGCCCTTAGCAGAAGAAAAAAAAAGGAACCCACTTTGAACTGGAGACTCCACGGTCGCAAAGCTCAATGCTAAGACCAGAGGAAATGACTGATGTGGGCATAGACATGTACATGTACAGTGCAATGTACATTGAACATGTACAGAAGGTCCACATGATGTACATGTACATGTATGTATCATTCATTGGTGTGTCTGTATTTCCTAGTACACGCATTGGTGTACATGTACAGTGTACATGTGATCTCATCCATACCTGTACACGGTACACGTGTGGTAAATGGGCCAAATTTCAACAGCTACGTCTGTGCACAAAGAAACTGGTCATTTTTACAATATGTCTAAGTTGGGTTTGACCTGGCAGATTCTTCCTTTTGGAGCCGTTTTGGTCAGTGGATTTATTCCTATCACTGACATTTTACGTACACAATATGTACATGTACTGGTGTGGTCTGTGTGGATGCTTGCATGTGCCAAGTACAACTGGACAATGAAACTCTCCAAGTCATACCACATGAATGGAATGTGCTGCTTTTGGTTCAGTGGTACAAACGTCGTATGCATGTGTGTACATTTACATGCACTACATGTACAAGGCATACAACTGACGCTGTGGGAAAGTGTAACGGTTGTGTTTCACATGTACACGTGTAGGTATCACATGCTCAAATGGGATGTATGTACACAAACTGTACATGTGACATACATGCAGATGTACAGTATACACATGTACACGTGTAGGTATCACATGCTCAAATGGGATGTATGTACACAAACTGTACATGCGACATACATGCAGATGTACAGTATACACATGTACTGATAAGTACGCATGAAAGAGTTCACGGAGTACATATACACAGATTGACGTGGACGCCCACGCTTTGTTGACATTTCAGCGCATTGTTCATGTACTATATGCACACATAAATGCACATGTGCAGAGTGACTGTACAGGTGCATGTATACATGTATAAATGGCCTAATGAAGAGCTGAAATATTAACGTGTCAATGGCCGTCTTATCTCTGATTATGTTCCCACCAGCCACTAAAAGAACTAAAAACCATTGAAATCATCAACTCTACACAGAGCAATTGATATTAACAGTTGGACACGAGGCGCAGTCCCCTGCTTGAATTCACAGCGTGCTCCTGTCATCAGTAATAGAGATTCGGCCTGCCTGCCAAAAATAGTAACACTCACTTATTTTTAGAGTAAATAAGCTTGAATTCTCCGTCCAGGCACGCACACACATGCAGGTCCAGGCAGGCTTTTTTGTTATACCCTGGTGTGTAATGCGTAGGCATATCAACAGCGAAAGGAGAACTTGAAAAAAAAAAAAGCTGAAATGGAAGAGAGAGAGAATGGGCATTGGAGATAAAAAAAAAGCTCTCGTTCCTCTTGTTATTACGAGCAATGTATTGTTGTCATGGACTATTGATTATCACTAAGGCCAGCCGAGGTGTATTTTTAGCCCAGTCGTGATACACTGACAAAAACATGTTTACTTTGGCTTCCGTACATGTAGAATGTTCAGTGTACATTACCTACAATCTGTACATCTTCCCTGATGTCCGCACATGCTGATTCTGTCTAGTGGGGGGGGGACAGAAGGTTGTTGTGTGACAAGTGCCCCCTACGTTCAAATTCTTCTCATTCGGTATTATGTGCCGATGGCGTGCACATCTTTTGTTTCTTAGATAGACCGTGATGAGTCTTCGAAACTGCGATTGATAATTTCAACTGTGACTCCGAGTGTTCAAACCCGTGTGATATCAGGAAAGGTAATTTTCGAGATGAAAATTGTCTTTAGGATAAATAGCCGCAACTCCTTTTTGACTGTGCTGTGCCAACTTTGTTGCCCGAGTTTCTGTGGCGACGGTCAGTTGTGCGTTCTGATCCAACATGAAGAATTTTTTTACTTACACGTGTACCCAAAAGCAATGGACAAAATTTGAATGGGATGCATCACTCGTTTTTTATAACAGTGTGGAAAAACGGTCATGTTGAAGGGAAGGATTTCCTTTAAACCATTGCTGTCTGAAGTTGAGGCCTTTACACATATATTTTATGAAAAAAAAATTGATGATGAAGGTGGGAGTTGTACAGATTAGATCACTGTTATGCATGGAACTTGGGGGGTGTTAACTTGAAGTGATCAGGACGCAAGGTGTGCATTGTAAGCGTGTTCACATGCAGGATCCAAAGGGGGATTGCGAAGCTGAAATGGGAATCCTTGTCTAGAATCTCCATGAAACAAAAGGCTGGTGTACATGTACATTTTGAAAATAGACCGAGTGCCTCAATAATCCTTTTAGATAATGGAAAAGCTGGAGATTGTAGCTTTAAATGAAACAGTTCCTCATGAGCACCCCCTTTTAATAAATGGAATAGGCTTACAGGCTGTTGTACGCACATCACGCGCAAACCCCTTTGGTGGAATCGTCGTCACAGTTCAGAAGAAAAAAAGACTCCCCCCTTAATTGTTTTTTTTTTAAACTCTAAAAAAACAAGGTGACGGTTGGTGTTGTGTTGCACGGAAGTGCGGTGTAATATGAGAAGTAGTGATGCTCGCTTTAGTGTCATTAAGGTCTGTGTGAAAAGTAACACCAGTCAAAATGAGACGGTATTACGGCCATGGACAGGTTGTTTTTCGTGTTGTATGCACGTGTCCATGTACACCAGGTGAGACACTTTGAATGCAATTTTTTTTTTTTCTTCAAAAGTTCACCGATGTTTTCATGTATTCCCTGACATGTAGGATGGGTGCGACATGACTTGTTGGATGGAACGTTGAACGCAGTAAATGTAGTGCTGAACTGTCCCCCTTATTAATGTAAGGTGAAGAAACGTACACCATGTGCTTTCTGTGAGCTGCACTGATGTATGTTCATGAGGTGACGACTTCATAAGATTACTGGGGTGAGACAAATTTTGATTCCACATTCATGACTTCCAGCGCTAGCGTCTTTGTCAGTGAACCTGCTGTCGACCCCAACTTTATCTGTACAGGGTTTGCATAGCTGCCATCTTTGCAGGCCAGTGCTTTTGTTCTACAGGGCAGGCACAAAAGATGCATCCCTGTGGAACAAAAAACTGCCCTGAAAGATGGCTACCATGCTAAGCGCCTCTGTTATGGTTGAATCACGTCAACACAGCTTGTGAGGTATCGTCCAGTTATACAAAATGGACGTGGGATGTACCAAATGTGAGAGCAACCAAACTCAACGTACAAAATTCCATAGGGTTGTCTAAGGGGCGTGGCCAACTTGCTGATGGCAATGGGTCAACGGATGCATGGAGGTTGGAGGTGTCAAGTTTTTCGCTGATTAAAAACTAAAGTTTGTCTCACCAGCTTTCAGAAAACAATGGGTGATACCGGTATATTGCTTATAATGTACATGTACATGTAACTCCATACTTTGTCAGGATAGAATCTGGTTTTAAACTGTACATGTACATGTACATGTACATCATGTACATGTATGTTCCACACCTTCAGAGCCTGATCTGAGATATGCTGGGGAATATGTGGGATGGGGGGGTGTCCCCAGGCCAACTGCTAGGAGGCACAGGCTGGCTCTCAGTGGGATAAGGGGAGAAATTGATATTACCCTTGAATTGCGGCCAATCAGGAAGTGCCCGGAGTTACTGTAGGGTTCCAAACGAGCCCTTGGCCAGGAGCCACGTAGAGGTTAAAGTGTCAAGGTGAATATGAAAAAAAGAAAAAAAACAGAGGAAAGCCTACACCCTGAGTTGTTTTTTGGACAGAGGCAAACATAGCTTTTATAATCTTCCTGGCATTTCTGTGTGTTTGCAGGAAGGAGTCCCTGATTTTTTGTCTTGGTGCTGACAAGCTCAACACCAAGTTGCACTGCATTTGATCATCCTGTCAAGGAATGCAGTTTCTTGTATTACCAGATATGCATTCGAGCAACATGCTACTTAAAGCAACAGAATTTCCACCCGTACTCATGATTATTTGATTCACAGTCCAGAGGAACTTTTGTCTTTCACAATTACAATCTGCCAAATTACTGAGACTGTACAAATGTGGCCAGAGATCGAAGAAAGAAAAGATTCAGTGCGCCATGGCAAATCTACACATGGCGACAAACATACGCGTATGCGTTCTCTGACATGAGGCTCGGATATTGGTAAAGGCCAAATAGACAGAGCAGGACAAATATAGCGGCAGCAAGCTATTTTTAGACTGATTAAGCAGCTTGCATGTCCCATCCAGGGCACTGGTGTTCGGCTCACTCCAGGCTCACTCCAGGTCAGCCGAGTGGGGAAACCAGGCAGTTTTGAGTGCCAGGAAATGGCTATCCCCCGTCCCACTGCCCTGGTATACAGAGGTCCGAGTGGAAAGCGGATACCAGCCAAGTATGTAAACATGGCTTTTTCTTTTTTTTTCTCTTGTTTTGTCATGGCCATCCTTGTTACCGTCAGCTGTATCTCTGGGTTGATGGTGCAGATTTACATGTACATGTATGTAAGTCCATCTATCTAGTTCTAGGAATGCCGGTGCCGTGGTCGTGATTTCTGGCTTTTGTTTATAGGATTACCTTTCTTATGAAATTTACGGGTCTGTAGTGAGATAGCTTACAAGTACCGGCATGGCTCTTCTGTTTGGTTCATGGATCACACGTGTTCACTTGAAATTTGTTACAGATAGATTGAATAAAAAAGGTTTTTAGCACTGAAACGTAATTTTTGTTTCGTGGGCATGTGCTACAGTTTACACGTCTTGCTATTTCATTTTGCGTATTATTAAAGCAGACCTTATTCAGAGAGAAGTTATTTTTATCTTGTTCTCTTGATCTACATGTATCCTACCAGTATTCAACGTAACCTGTTCAGTGGGATGGTGCCAGACTACTTTGGGTTCCAAATCTCATTTTCGTTTTTTCTTTTTTAAAGCGGCTTAAAACATTCAGATCTAATTTACCACAAACTTGACATTATTCAAAACAAAAACTGGCATGAATTTGTGTGAACTATTATTTTGCCGCCATGATTTTTACTCTCAGGTTCCTGAAATGAAAAGGTTGTGCCTCACTGGCAATTCAAGATGGCCGAGACACGAATACAGTCTGTTGTCCTGTGCATGCAAGCTACATGTTCGTATCTCCACATGACATCCAGACAATCTTCGATCAAATGTTTGCCACAAGTGAAACAAACCCTTCTCTGTTGAGGTCAGGGATCGAAATGGGGCTTAACCACGACACTTCCCACATCGATACTTCCAGTCTGGTGCCTAATAAGAAATTTGCAGCTCTGAAGGAGTGACTGATGTACATGT